>NC_034410.1:62314358-62637464 GCF_002078875.1 Numida meleagris
TTTTTTTTTTTAAAAGGCATTGAAAGGGCAAGCCAAGAGATTCACAATCACTAAAGCTTGCAGAACATACAGTGAATTTTGGCAGGACATGCATGTTTATCCTTTTCATATGCTGTTTAAATTATTTTTATAAACAAGCCATTATCTTGCAGAGCCACTGCTTGGTCCCTTTCATGTCAAAGACGTTTGATGTTACAGTAATTAAGTAAAAGGGGCTGCAGGCCTGAAATGTGGTCTCAGGATGATGGTTTGTGGGCAAGAGAGATTGCTGCTTTTCTAAAATGAAGGGTTTATTCTCCAGACTTCATTGTTTCAATCAAGCACCTGGATTTTGGACCTGCAAACCAAATTACATACCCGGCCTTAATTTTAGAACTATGTTCCCACCATTTAGCTCTAAAAATTGTGAATGGCTGAGATGTGCTCTGCAATGACAAAAGCATATTTACTAACAGGAACCACTACCAAATTGATTCCGTCATTTCGTTATAAAGGTGATACTTAAAAATGAGCGTACATCTTTTCTCACTCATGCATGTAACTGGGATTCAGGATCTTCTGGATCTCCACATCTGTTATTGAGATTTTACAAGTCTGGCCTGGTGAAACACTGCTCAATGTTCCTCCCTAACCCACAGAGACATGCCTGAGATGGAGTTTTGATCCCCAGTTCTCAGGTGCAGGAGGGGACCTGCACACTGACCCTTTGTAGTGTGAGGCCCTGCATCCTCCCCACTGTGCAGTACCTTGAGGTATCCTGCTTCTGAGATCTCCAGGGAGCCATGCCAGACCTTGTCAAGGCAAGCAAGGTCAGAGGAAAGCTGGTGGAGGAGCTGGAGCTTCTCGCTACTTGCATGCAAGCACACTGAGAAATTGGGCTTGGCATCGTGATGGAACAACAGGTGTTTTAACACAAATGTGCTTTGCATAGAAGGAAGAAATTTTTCAGAGTAGGGTAGTGAGATACTGGAGCAGGCTGTCCAGAGAATCTGTGGATGCCCTATCTCTGGAGTTGCTCAAAGTGGAGTTAAATTGGACATGGGCAACCCGATCTAGCAGGTGGCAACCATGCCCATGGCAGGGGGACTGGAACTGGATGGGCTTTGAGGTGCCTTCCAACCCAAATCATTCTGAGAGTCTATCTAAAATGTCCTCAAGCAAAATTAAAGCCCCAACCACTTCTTTATTACCATTATTACCCTTCTTTTATCAAAGTTTGAAAAGTATGGAAGTTCGACTACAGTAAGTGATCATGTCTAAACAGCTTTTATTACAAAGATGGAGGCAGAAAAATATTATGCATTTTGTATGTGCTTGTTAGAGTTCAACATTTTTTCCAACTCATTTGGACAATTTTACTCCCAGTAAAAGGACAGGGGCTGACTGCTGACAGTTCTACTCCCCCTGATTCATCTCAAGCATTCTGGAAACATAACGATGAAACATGGCACCTCCATTTCAGACAAAGACTACAGACTCTTTTCACCACCACCCCTTTGCGTACCAGTACGGGTATCACAATCTGCCCACAGGCTTTAATCTGTTCTCATTTTTACATGCTCCTTGTTGCCTAGTGTGAACCTAAATGACTATGCTTCAATAGACATTATGTCACCCTTTACACCCTTAGACAAACACAGTGTCCAATACCTTCACCAGGCACATGTAATGCAGTAAATGACAAGATAAGAATATTGTCTCTGCAACACAGCATATTTAACAGCCCATACCTGATAAAAAAAATGTGGCTCTCTGTTTGCTCCTATTAAGATTTTGGTTTAATCAAATTCATCTTGTTTACATGAGAGCTTCAAGCAGCTGACACATGTGTCTTCCTCACTGCACGCGACCGCTAAATTACATGGAATAACACATCTTTGGGATACTGTTTGAAAAACACTTTCTCATTTATTATCGAGAAATTTGACTTCTTCCGAACAAGTGCTAAGTGTCCCAATTAATTTGTAAAGCTATTCAAGCCATGAAGTACATCTGCACTTGGAGTATATTTCAAATACTGTGCTTCTGTTTTCATTTTCAAAATGTTTTTATTTATACACTAATATTTGACCTATGAATATTCCAAGTTTATATGGAGCCAGATATTCTAAATTCTGGTTATACTGAGCATTCGTGCAAAACACCAGGTGATATCACTGGATATTTTTAAGGGGAAAGTTCATAGGAAAGCAGTTATGTATTCTTGTGATTAACACCACACTGGATCAAAACAGTCATGTCTAGCTCTCTTAAAATACAGCTACTGTTTTAGTTAGCAGAACACTTCGGCTCTGTCTACATTATACTTTTTTGCCAAAAAATTCGCACTGTTGCTACCACTGATTCAATTCTGTCATTGTGCTGCAATGAACACTGCAACATTAAAAAAAAAATAGAGCTGCAGGCAGTTCTGTTAAAATCTTTGTGCCCTTAAAAACACAACAAAAATCATCTCATGATGCCCCCCTCCCAAAAAAAAACAAGTTAAAAAAAAAATATACCACCCCACAACACAGCCTAAAAGCCCACCCAACCCTACACAGCCATCTCCTGCTCTGGGAGCTGAGCTAACTGAGAGTTCAGGAAACGCTGGCCCCGTTTTGAAGTCAGTTTTATAAATCGAACTCCAGCATGACCCCTGCAATCCCAGCAGGGCTCATCTCAGTTAATTAAGCCTTTTTTCCCCTGCAAGGCTCCTGTGGTAGCTGTGTTCCTGTGCTGTCCCCAAAGCCACCAGTTCTGGGAACCAGCCCCAAGTGCAGGGCATGGGGTCAAGGAGCTCCCTGGCTCAAGAAAGGTTGAAAGAGAACTTGCTAGCAGGTGTTCACACATATCAAGGCTGGGAAATCCCAGCCCAAAATGCCCTCTCCACACATCAAATGGAAAACCTTGGTACAACCCAATATCATCCTCTGAACCATTCACATGGAGAACACTGGACCTTGACCCTGGTCTCCAAGGCACTGGCCTGGTGCTTTGAAATCAAATGGGAATCTCTCAACCACATGCAATTTTTCTATTGTCCCAATCACGAGCAATTTTTCTATCCATACAGATCACAGAAGGGTTGAGGATGGAAGGGCCCTTGGGGTCCATCTGGTTTGACGCCCGCTCCAGCAGGGACACCCACAGCAGGGAGCCCAGGACCATGCCCAGATGGCTACTGAATATCTGCATACTGTCTGTTCTCTGTCTCACATCACTATATAAATAGTCAAATGGAAACGTTAAACTGTTAGTAGGTGGACTCCACTTAGGAGCATTGGTGTGCCACTGCTGGGAAAAGCAGAAACACACAATGGGACTGTTTATGTCTCAAGTAACTCATACTTCCCTCTAACGCCACGCAAGTTAGAAATGATGCAAGATGACTTAAAGAGAAACATGCCTCCACAGCATGGAAAGTCTAAACACCACCTTCCTTCCTCCTAAATCACAAACACCACTTAAAAGTTTACGTTTAAAACTGCAAGAGGGAGCCCACTGCGATGGGCTGGGCTAGGCTTGGCACAGACCTGCAGCTCTTCAGCTCAGTGCAGGGCATCCATGGCAGCTGCCCAAGGGATCTACCTGCTGATGAGACATTCAACTGAAGGGAAACTTTGAAAAGAGCACCTTTTAGAAGAAGTAGGTTGGTTGCAGGTTGCCTGCATGGGGAAAAGAATTAGGAAATGCTGCATTTGGATTTTCAACAAACAAATCCACACCTAGGTTTGTATTCCAACAAATAACTTTTTATTAATTTATACATACAAAATTCAGCTTGAATTGATCTAGACCCTTTGACAATTCTCACCTTTTGCAATTACAATCATTTTTTTCTTTCTTCCTCTCACCCAAATTTAGGATATTGTAAACTTTCAACCCATGAAAAGCTTTCACAAGATTTCCTGGCTCTGGCTCCAGCAGCTCAGTCCAGATGACACTCAAACATGGCCCTCCACTCCTTTCAATACTGCAGATCTTGATCAGCAGCTGCTCCTGGAACCATATATCTGTCAGGGCTCCTGTGCAAAGACAGGAGGATCTCTTTAGTCCCTCAAATTCATTGCCTGAAGGAGCTGAGGACTTCTAAAAAGGCAACCAAAGGATGATAGACGACAGCTTGCTTTTTCTTTCATCCTGCCATCCTTCAGCTCCACACCAGCAGGCAGCCAGCAAGCAATAACTTCAAGGAGATTACACACACAGGGTCTTCGGCTGCATCAATTGAGCAGCAAATACAAAGCTGATCTCTGATGCTTGGGATGCGTGTTGGCGCCGAAACCCAGCATACTAGTTTGGCAGACATCAGTAAACTCATTCCCATCATCAGCTCCGTGATTTCTAATACTGGCCTGCTCCAGACACACGTGGAGGATGCTGTTTGCATGCCGAGAGCAAGGCTTTGCACAGCCAGCTGGCAGCATAGCCAGATACGCAGCATCACACGCTCCCGTTATTCCCTGTGAGTAGATGTCTTGACCTTTACAACATGTGGCCAAGAGTATAAACAGATGGGATGACAGTATGAATGGTGCGGTCCCGTCGCTACAATCATGCAGTGTCCCTGATACATCTTCGCTGCCAAATTCCATATCCCCTGACACCACGTGTGATACCACAGAAAAAGACAGGTAGGCTGATCAGATGCCTCAAAAGAAAAAAAAAATTAATCTGCTTTACAAATGAATTTGGAGTGCTTTAGCACTGCTTCCTTCCTATGAAAAGCCATAGTGATTGTGTGTAAGTGCTTGCTTGCCATGGATTTATGCAAGATCATTCCTAGAAGGAAATCTGGTAGGTGTTCGCTGCCAAAAAAAGATGAAGAGATGGCTCAGAAGACACCACATCCGTAAGCTACTGCTTTGCAGGCAAGGAGAGAGAGAGTATTTGCACAGCCAGACATGCACTGGCTCGCTGGCACTGAAATGCAGCACACTGGCTCCCAGGTATAGGAAGCTGTACAGGGAAGACGGGGATTGCCTGGGTTTTTGGGATTCAAAGATTTAAGAAACTTTTCATCACAGTCACAACTCAAATCATGCAGAAGGGCTTAAGGGATGGTTTGAATTCTGAGAGAAAGCCTTTTCTCCCAAAAGTAAAGACGTAAGGTGAATCCATGCTAGTAGTCCGCTACAAGAAGGCACAATACATAACCCAGCACCATGCTTCAAAAGTGCGCTTTCAACAGCGCTTGCCACTGGAATTTGGATTGGTTCAGACTTCTCTTGCATTGCTGTTTAGCTATTGACAGCCCTGAATTTGAGCCAGAGCAGACACCCACAAAGACTATCATTGCATTCCCATTTTTCCTTAGTGGAAGCACACGTTTTCTTCCCAGTGTGGATGCCTGCATAGTGACCTGCATGGGTGAGGGACCAGATATGCTTCTTCCCTGTCTTAACCCATGTTGTTCCTCTCATTATATAAGGAGTAATTCTGGACACACTTAAAGTAGCAAAGCCTTTGAGGGTCTTGTTTCTGCTGCTACACGTGGCATGCACTGCACTCTAAAGGCACCAGCTAGCAAAATACGGACTGGAGAACATCTCCCTTTCACTTCAGCAGTGAGGATTTAGAGGAAACCAAGGAGACTTAGGGCAGTCACAACCCCAGCTCGAGCCTGCAGCTTGGTCTGAAGGCAAGTCCTCTGAGCTCATCAACCTGAGCTTAGAGAGTAGGGAGTTGCTGCGATGAGCTTAGTGCACCTCTCACTAAGACAGCCCCAGAAGTAAAACAGAGGGACACTTGCCTGAGTCTAGCTGCCAGCCCAGCATCACTCCCTCAAAGAGGGATGTCCATGCCAACCCCAAGCCATTCCAAGAGGATAAAGAGGAGATAACCCTCCTAGTGCCATGAGGAAAATCTATTATACAAACAGGAAACATTAACACAGTTTTGCTTTCCCCAGTAGCGCTGTGTCAAGATGTACCAGTGTCTACATTCATGTCAAGGATGCTCCTGAAGAGAAACAGTTTCACAACGGTACTGTCTGATCCACTGTGCTCTCCTGGGACCACAGCCCCTGCTGTATAACCATACCCTCAGCAGAGAATTTAGGTACCCTGGCTGGCCTGATAAATCTCAAAGAGAGAGATCAAAAACACATGCGCTTCTATCTGAGCTAAATATCAAGCCTTCTTAAGTGGGAAACTGACAGAAATACATGTTTTCTGAGTGCTTTACCCCACGGAATATGCCTGAAATAGATGCTTTGGGGATCATCTTCCCATAGTAGGAAGCAGGTTTACCTGCTGTAACCAGTATTTTATATCAAAATCCTTTTTTGGCATCTAACTCGACAAATGAAATTTATTCTCTAAATTACCTGAACTGGTTTGAATCTTCACTTGTAACAGGAACCGATGCTTATTTTTACCCTTGGATACCACTTACCAGGTGTCTCGCAAAGCAAAGTGCTGAGCACATCCTAGAAAATATGAATTTCCTTTTTGCTTATAAGGACGCGTCAGCCGTGAGCGCACGCTCCATGGGAACAGTCAGCGTCCTTAAGGTCCAGGCTCTTCCCTTTCTGCTCTGATCTCACCATCTGCATTTTCAGACTGCACCTTGATCGGCCACCCTGAGGCACGGAGGCTGGCTCCCTCCCATCACACCTTCGCCTTCCATACCACAATACAACCTCAGGCTTCCTCTGCTCTTCCAGCACAAAAGATTGTAAGGTGGAAATGCAAACATTGATATGTGTGTGAAAAAGAACGGTTCCTCACGTGTCAGAGGAGTTCCAGAAAACAACCAAACTGTTGTTTGGTTTCCATCGGCTGATCTGCGAATGCGTTGGTAACAATCACGTTCAGTGACATGAAGGTTAATGACTCGGAACTTGGAAGTCGATGAGAAACTTCTGCAGTTGATTCACACTTCCTGAGACTTGCAACCAGAGTTTCTATTGCGCTACTCTACTATGCGACAGGAATAATTCTCCTTGTTGTTACATAAGCGCCTAGATCCAAATTATTAGAATGGATCTGAGTCGTATGGACGCTTTTATTTTCAAAAAAGAAAACCAAATACTTCCAGATCTACTGTCTAGCGCTGCTCACCGGCTGCTCCGTTATGCAGGGTGCTGCACACCAACAAACGCTGCACGCCCATGTCTCTCCCTGAAATCAGCCCCTCTAGAAGCTGCCCTGCACCTCACAGTAATGCAGTGGGGATGGCTCACAGAAAGCCACACTGTCACCGTGCTTACCAAATTCACATCATTCCACGGACAGGTCCTCAAAGCCCCCAGGGCAATTGAGAGAGGCACAGGCAACAGCTCTGCTTGCCCGAAGGACAAGCAGATTTGCAGAGGGCACAGCAAGAGAGAGGGATTCCCACTGAGTACTGAAATCCCCCAGCCCAGGGAGAGAAGCTAAAACTGCTCTAAATACCCATATGGCAGTACCAAGCTATTGAATACACTTAGCACGCTGCTAGTTTGGATACATTTCCCACTATGATGCTACATCACATCACTGCTATGGATTAGGAAACACACGAAACACACTGATATTGGTGCGAGCTGTGTGCAGGTGCCCGATGTGCTGCCCTGTCCGGCTCTCGGCCGCCGCGCTGAGACGCTCGAGCTTCACAGGGACTCACTTAAAAAGGAACCGCCACTCGCTAACTGAAATATTTTCACTCTCCACATTAGGCTGAATCTAATTACACTGTTCCCTTCTAATTGCGGACCAGCCTTCAGAGCTCTTTCAAGTGATAAGCTTAGCGGCTTTCCCACCGAAATTCCCAGCCCGGAGCCCTCCGCATCAGGACCGCGCTTCGCCCGAAGAGCAGGCTGGCATCTGGCAGAATTTCTGCAAGATTTCTACCGCCTTCCCGCGCTCGGACACCAGAAGAGCTGGCCCGTACCCATCCCCGCAGCGCCTCCGCCGGCCCCAGAGGAGGTGCGGGGACACGAGGGACTACCGAGGGCCGCTCCCTGAGCACCGGCGGCCGCACCTCGCACGGAGCGGCTTTAACCTCAGACTGCAAAAATACTCCTTTCCTTTTTGAGTTTCGCTTTATTTGCGCGCACCGCTCGGCACTCACCCAAGTTGACGAAGCTCATCACCATATCGGCGTCGTTGAGGAAGGCGCTGTCCTGCGCGCTGGGCACCGGCGGCAGCGGCGGCGCCGGGGCGGGGGGCTGCGGGCGGCCGCCCGTCTCCGCGCCCGCGGTTCCCTCCGCACCCTCGGCCAGCGCGTGGTACAGGTCCAGCATGAAGCGCGGCGCTGCCGGCAGCCGTCCCGGCGGCGGTGCCGGCGGTTCCCGCGGCGGCGGGCGAGGACGGTGCGGCAGCCCCAGCACGGAGAGGATCTCCCGCTGCATCTCCCGCTTCTCGTGCGACTTCAGCCGCCGGTAGAGGAAGCCCGGGGCGGCGGGCGGCGGCTCGGCGGGGCGGCAGGCGCCGCTCAGCAGCGCCCAGCAGCAGCACAGCCAGGCCAGCCGCCGCGGCATGGCGCTGGGCCGGGCGAGCTCCCCGTTTCCCCCTCTCCCCGGGGGCTCCCCGCCGCCCTCGGCCCTCCTAGCGCATGGGCCGGCGGGGGGCAGCCAGGCCGGCGGGGCTCAGCGCTCGCCCCCGCCCCCGCCGCGCATGGCCGCCCTCGGGGCAGCGCGCTGCGAGCCCCCCGCCGCCGCCGCTCAGGTGCGCCGGGGCCGCCCCCGGCCCGGCTGCCGGCTGCCGGGCTCAGCTCGCCATGCCCGGGGGCTGCTGCGCGGCGGGGCCGACGACGACGACGAGGAGGAGGAGGAGGAGGAGGAAGAGGAGCAAACTTTTCCCCAGAGCAGCCGGGCAGCGAGCGAGCGAAGGAGCGAGCGGCTCCTGCCTGCGGCTGCAGCCCCGGTTCCCGCGGGCTGGCCGGAGCCGGGCTGCTGGCGGCGGAGGCAAATCACCAGCGCGCCCGCCTCTCGGCGGGGCGGGGGCCGCTCCTCCGGGGCGGGGAGCGAGCGAGGGCGCAGGTAGCGCAGCCCCGGGGCGGAGCGGTGGGCGCAGTGCCGTGCCTGCAGCAGCAGGTTGCGGAGCGGCGGCTCCGTGAGCTGGCAAAGATTCGCTGCCTTCGAGCGAGGCGGCCCGGCCCGGCAGCGTCGTCTGAGGTGTGAGCTTTGAAAAGAAACACGGGACTTGGGGCCGTTAGAGCCGTCACATCTCTTCTGCAACCTTTAGGGAGTGCGGAGTGTTCGTTCCGAAGATAGATGGGCGGTTTGCTATTACATTTTCCTAGAATGCCGACCGCAACCTACCACAGACCCTTGGTACATCCTAAGCACAGGTAACCCCCTCCTGCCTTGGTCAATAAAGTGCCGATCTGCACAGGTGCACTGTGAAAAAGATGACGCTGTTGTAAGAGAACGTACCCTTTCAGACAGCAAAGCTGGTAGATCACAGCTCTGATTTCAATTCCTTCATAAAACGGAGGGGGGGAAGCCACCACTCTTTAGTGGCCATTGGGTTACTAAGAGACAGCTCTTCCACTTGCCTCTGACTTCATGGATCTTGCTTGGGGTGGATGAGTAAAGGCAGGCTAGCTCCTCAGAAATCAGTGGAAATGGTCTGGGTTTGAACTGGGAGAATGTCATGTGAGTTGGCCCATAGAGTAGTATCTGGACCATTTGAAGGCACTGGCAAAACTTCCATTAGCTTTATTAGAATCAGAATGGGGCAATAAGCTCGTATTCAGTTTCCCAGAGACACATCTGAGAATATTCAAGACAGAAGATGTTATTTTCACAAGCAGAGGTTGCAGCGAGCATTTGCTCGTGTGTGATTACACACGGGTATTTTAATTCCACCAGTCAAGGAACACCACAATGTTGGTTTCTTGAAAGCTTTTTGGGGAAGGAAAAAAACCTCATCTTTTAAGATCTCTCCAAAGGAGGACTAAGTGCACACACTTTCCTGCATGCTCCTAAACCCACCAAGGAGGCCTTTTCTCTGTGTGCTTTGGGAGGGGCAATTCAGAGGACAGGGAATGATACACATTATAAGGCTATTTCTGAAGAACGGGCCCTCCAGTCTGACCTGTCCCCCGCTCGTCTTGAAGTCAGGCAGATGACTTTACACTCCAGGGCAGATGTCACACGTTTCTGCGAAGTAGGAAATGTGCATCACCTGTATGTTTTTCCTCTTAAAATATTTTGAGCATTTCCACTTACATGTGAGTTTCAGCAGTAAATAGCAGCTGTAATAACAGTTGGCAGTGTTTGGGCATCTGAGCTTGATGCAGTCTGGGGCCATGGGCGCACAGTGAGCCTTAAAGTACTTCCCCTTTAAATTGTCTTCCTGGTAAGTTCCTGTGTGGTGGTAGGAAGCTAACCACACTCCTTCATAAGTCATTGCCCTTTTTGTTAAGTCTTTGGCTTTTCTTCAGCAGTGCTTCCCAGCAATGTAGTCTCCTAATCCCTGGAAATGCCTCTCACGTGTAGACATGAATGTTGCACTTTGGGTTTTAGCTAATGTTACCAGACCTGGAAAAGTCACTGCAGCACTCAGCAACTCAGGGAGGAAATAATTAAGTCTTCTTACAGTGGTCATCTGCAGCTGTGGATTTCAGGCATCCCTGCCATCTGAAAGTGCACATTTCTGCCAAGGATGTTACAACTTCAGAAGAGAAGTGAATACCCAGCTCTCTGGAGGGAAGCTATATATTATGCTGCAAGCTATGACACATTCTAGGAGTTAATTAAACATACGTTACAGTGCTACCGGCAAGATGTTTCTCTTGCCAAGGAGACATCGCAGCACCTACGCCGTCCAAAACTCTGCAGTAACTGTTGCTTTCACTCAAACTTTCCTATCTTCAGAAACGTAGTGGATGCAGCGCCTGGGTAGCTTTCAGATCAGCAGCTTGCCCTGCTCAGGAGGGACATCTGGTGGCAAAGGGGAGAAACTCGTGTCTGTTCCTTGAAGTTTTTCCTCGTTGGCATGTTAGCAATAAAAGCTTTTTTCTTTTTCCCTAAAGGAAAAAAAAGAAAGAAAGAAAGAAAGAAAAACCCACTAATAATTCAAACGGGTCTCTTACATTCCCCAGAAAAATCCTCATTTATTTTCTCCCCGTAAGCCAAACTTCAGCCTGTATTCAAACCCTTGCACCTGCTGGGTCCTTTGTCCATCACACATTGTGAGCGTGGCCACCACCAGACCTGTTTGCCCTCGGGAATCCTGTTCCAAGATATGGCATGTGGCCAGCAAGGATTAGCTGCAGCACTTAATTTCTTCTGGCAGTGCTGGTGTTTACACTGTATGCAACTAAAGCCCTGCCTACCTATTTCTAGTTGAAAATGATTTATTCGCTTTTCAGTCGTCTTCATCTAGCAAATCACTCATCAATCTTACTTAAGCAAAAAAGGCATTTGACCTTTATAATGCTGCTCTCCCACCTTCCTTCAAGCTGAAGCATCAAGTGCCAGAGACAGGCCAGCCAAAGCGCCTCGGTAAAGCCAGGCCTCTGCTCCAAGGGGTCAGAGAATCACAGAATCACAGGGGTTGGAAGGGACTTCAAGAGATCACCAAGTCCAACACTAGTGCTAAAGCAGGCTCCCTACAGTAGGTCACACAAGTGGGCATCCAGCCAGGTCTTGAATATCCGCATAGAAGGAGACTCCACAACCCGTCTTAGCAACCTGTTCGAGTGCTCCATCAACCTTAGCGCTAAGGAGTTCTTCCACATGTTAGTACAGAACATCCTATGTTCAAGTTTTAGGCCATTGCTCCTTGTCCCATCACTACACACCACCAAGAAGAGTCTGGCCTCATCCATTTGCCTCCCACCTCCCTATAGATATTTATAAATGTTTATCAGATCCCCTCTCAGTCTTCTTTTCCCCAGGCTGAGCAGACCCAGATCACTCAGCCTTTCTTCATACAGGAGATGCTCCAGGCCCTCTATCAACTTTGTGGCCCTCTGCTGCACTCCTTCTAGGAGATCCCCATCTTTTTTGAACTGGGGAGCCCAGGACTGGACACAGTAGTCTAAAAGAGGCCTCACCAGGGCAGAGAAGAGGGGGAGAAAAACCTCCCTTGGCCTGCTGGCCACACTCTTGTTAATGCACCCCAGGATACCCAGAGTCAGCAAGGACAGGGAGTTCCTGCCTTCTCACTGGTCTGGCCAAGCAGAGGCAGGTAGTCTTTTTTCAAAGCAACATAGAAGAGGTGTATGAAGTAAAGAATGGCATTTGCTTTCTTAAAAACAAAACAAACAAAAAAAAGCAACTATGTTGTACAATAGTGACATAGCTGGAATAGGCTATTTGCAGTGCTGTGCTTGGAGAGGCCATAAATGCAAACATGCCTACTAATTTTAGCATGCCCGTTTCCAATGCCTACTTGTGAAAAGGGAAAGAGTGGTTTAGTATAATCTTAGCTGAAAGATCAAAGCAAGCTAAAAACAGCACATGCTGTGAAAGCTCAAATTTTCCTTTCACTTGATGAACTTTCTCCACAGTAAGTAGGGACATTTGAAAAATAGTAACAACATCTTATTTGCACATACCAAACCACTGCTTTCCTTACCTAGAAATCTCAGCTAAAAATATGTAGTGATGATTTCCCAGACCAGAATACTATAAAAAGTGGTTATAAATATTAATTCAATAAGACAACTGGACCACTGTCCTTGAAAAAGCAGTTAGAAGTGAAATAAGTCACAGTATGCATTTCACAAACAATTACAACTCTGTCCTAATCCCATCCATCACCTACACCCTATCAAAAATATACTTGTATGCTAACAATTATAGCTTAAAGTTTATTTGAAGTCAACAGTATCAAGTATTAAGGGAAACTGACCTGGGACAGCAGCAATTAAATAAATATTAATATATTTTATTGTATCGTTAATCCATTTTTTTCTGAGTCTTCTCATAGCATTTGTT
This sequence comes from Numida meleagris, assembly GCF_002078875.1. Taxonomy (NCBI): domain Eukaryota; kingdom Metazoa; phylum Chordata; class Aves; order Galliformes; family Numididae; genus Numida; species Numida meleagris. Next base: position 62,327,218 of record NC_034410.1, read on the forward strand.
TTTCATTTCATCTTTACTAGTCAATCTTTACTAGTTTTTCATTTCATCTTTACTAGTTACTTTCTGCTTAAAACTGAGGTAAGTAAATCATTGACTGTACAAGGAAAAGAACAAAATCTGCTCTGTACAGGCTGTGGATTAGACTTCATAAAACAGAAAAGATGTTACTTTTTAATGTAAAATTGAGTGATGTAGGTGAAAACTCAGAATATATAGAAATACATTAGCCAGCAAGAGGAGTCTACCTTTAGCCTACATAGAGTAAAGGCAAGATTTTAATAATACTGGGTCCCTGTTACTTCAGGTGTCATAAGAAACAACAGCAGTAAAGCTGAACCTTGTAATCCATACAAGCCGGACTGCAGGTGTACCTGTGTCGCAAACACTTTATGCAGACAAGCTCACATCCATTGTAGAATTGTTCCATGAGTACAAGATGCAGTGCCATGTCTAGCCTTCATCATGGACTTGTGTACTGGATAAAAGTCATGGTATTTGTGTCCTCCAGTGGCGTCTAGGAGAAAGTACTGAATATCTTCTGATCAGTGTCAGCTGAAGAGGCTCCTTGCTGAGAGCACTTCTTTAGCACTGAAAAAAGATGATGAGAGAATGAGATGTCTTCGTGCAATCCTCTGTGAGTGCCGGCTGGCAAACTGTCATCTGATGTCCCTCCATTTACACTATCTGGTATAGCAAGCAGAAAAAAAATAAACACTGATTTTGTTCATACTATGAGGATGAATGGGAAGACTGTGATTTCATTAGGTAGGTCATGATGTATCATGAACAGGTGCAAAAGTGTCTAGATAGTTCAAGGTTGGTAGAGGACAAAGACGTAATGGGAGATCCATGTGTTGATCTTCACCAGCCTGTTTTAAAATATTTACTCCAGCTTTACGTTCTAATGCTTTCAACTGATAAGCATATATCAGTAACTTTAACTCCGGTTTAAATTTTTTGTTTAGCAATTAATTTGTTTGTTCTTTTTTAATAGAACTGCATGGAAGAAGTAAGTTTCTCAGTTAGGTCAGTCCAGATTTAAGACTTGGCACGTACAGCTATGGATGATACAGCCGAAAAGCCCTCTCAAACTCTAAAAGCTCTTACAGATCCCATAGAGTCATTTCTTCCCTTGCATCCCTAGATGTTTCATATGGTGAATGCCATGAGATCATAAAAGAAGTTGTAATTGAGTAAAGAAGCCAGAAAGTTGGGGAAACATAAATGGTGTCAAATACCATTTATAACCTCAGAATGTGCTGTAGGTTATCACATGAGAGTTAAACTTCACAGATTTAGGAAAGTTTTAACACAAACAGTCTATCCATTATGAAGCCAAATGTCCAAAACACATGGGTTTCCATTTTAATTCTACATATTTTCTTGATAGGGGAAAGAATCACAAAACAGTGCAGGAATCTGCATTGGCCAGTTAATAGAATTAGTGAATAATTTCTATCTCAGTGCGATATGGATGGGGTTCAGGAGTGCTCTCCCAGTCATTTTTATACCTAGAATCTTATGATGCCTTTGGTTGGAAGGTACTTCAAAGATCATCTATTTCCAACTCATCTGCTGCAGGCAGGCTTGCCAACTTTATACAGACATAGGAAAAAAGTGTACTTTTGAGATACAAGGTCCAGAATGACACCTTCTGCTTTAGAACAGAAGAAAGAGAAAGAAGGAAGAGAGGGAGGAAGGGAAGAGAAAAAGAGAAAGAAGGAGAAGGAAGAAGGGAAAGAGAAAAAGAGACAAAAGGAGAAGGAGTAGAATGGCAGAGAGAAAGAGAGAGGGAAAGAGAAAAAGATGAAAAGAGAGAAAGAAAGAGAAAAAGGGAACAGCTGTTAAAATTGCTAACAAATATTGCGGAGTAGGACTGGAAAATATCCTGGTGAGAACAGAAATCAGAAAAGAAATGAAAAAAAGAGTTCTGAAGTCTTATTTAGAGTAACTCTGATGAGCTCTGCTCTGACCAGTGTGCAAAATATGTTTTCTCAGCAACACTTTTCAATAAAATTGGGATAGATCCAAATAGCATGAGGCCACAGTAGGGACCGCCAGATTTCAGTCTGAAAGTCTGTTCCCAGCAGCATCCTGCTGTGGAAGCAGCTGCACTCGAGTTGCTCCCATCTCACCTACTGCACATAGGGGTGAGCCTTCGAAGGTGACTGTCCCATAACACTCTCCAAAAATAAATCCCTGAGACTGTTCTTTGCTGTGTTAGGCTCAGCAGCTGTTTCACTCCAGACAGCCTCATACCCATTCCACACAGGCCCCAGTGAGCATGTCTCTCTGGGTGCCCACAGCCCCTGTCTGCAGTGCAGCAGAAACAGTCCCCTGAGGGCAGGAGGTGACATTTTTGCAGCAGAGCAGCAGGTGGGCTGTGCGAGGACAGCCTGGTACCTTCTCCCTGCCATCTCCTATGCACCCCTGGGGCCACCAAGGAACACACTCCCTTCTTAACGCTGAACTACCACTGAGAAGTTTTTGCCCTGTGGCCTACTGAAGCTCTTGAGGATAAAACACATTTCCTATAGCTTTTTGCTGCTTACAGACATTCAGTAAACACAGCGCAGGTTCATTCACATTTCCTTTAAGAGACACCTCATACTGTGCCAGCCCAAACACATGTAGTTTTGGAAAGAGCAGGGTCTCAAAAGGTGCTCTGTGCAGGACAGCAAGTCTGCAATGGCCTTTGCAGGCATTAAGAGCTGAAGCAGCTTGAGGAGCTTTTAAAAACCTATTGTCTTTTCTTTCATACAAACAAACAAGATTTTAGCACTCCCTCGTCCCCCTCAGAGGATATATTTCAACACCTGTACTGACAGTTGTGTCTGATGAACTTACAGATTAGTTCCTTAAAGGAACAGTTTTCAGCCAGGACAAAGGGGAGCAGGAGTTGTCCCCAAATGCCATTTAACATTCAGACATGAGGAGTACACACTGCAATAACGTTTTGGTGATCACATCAGGAGACCTGCTGAGGTAAGCAGCAGGCAGTTTAGGGTGAAGAAAAGCAGCTGCTACTGTGCACCAGACTAGTTTCTGTGCCAGCTCAGGATGAGGTAACTCAGAAGAAAGAATCTTCCTTTGCTTTCTACAGGAAATGCTTAGAGACTGCTCAAAAAGGTTTTATACACTTGCCTGCCAGAGGTAGGTCCTACAGTGATCACAAAGAGAAATAAAAGTGGTTTCTTTTAGGGCTGTTAGAAGAAAGCATTGCAAAAAATCTATTTGTGCATTCTTAGCCTCCTCTAAATTAACAAAAACTACTCCTTGGTGAAGCAGAACTGATAACGAGCTCCTAACAGCATTGCTTATGAGAGGCTTCAAGTTTCCGAAGCAACAGCATGCTGACACCACCAGCTTTGCCTTTGTTACGGTGCTGGCCCACAGCAGAGCTCCCACGTTGTGCCTGGGCCAGCTCACGACTAGCTCTGGGGCCTCCATCCCTGCTGGGAACAAAGCTTGCAGATCCCAAGGGGGTGTAGGCCAAGACACTGTGGCTGCCGGAGCTGAGGCCATGGCAGCCAGTTGGGATAGGTTGACTTGGTGTTGCTGGGCTGCTGTTGTGCAGCGAGACCATTCCTTCAAGCCAGGCTGCATACACAAGCCTACACACAACTGGGGCACAGCATAACTGGAGGCACAGCACAGGTTCACAACCCTAGTTATGAAAACCGCCACTTCGCAGCCCCAGCTTCTGCAAGCTGTTTCTGTGGGACCCAGGCTGCCATCTGCTGTGCATCCACATGGGTCTTTGCCCATAGGTAAAAGAGTGGCTTGCATGGGGTGGAAAGGGTAGCACATGATGTACTGTTGCTCTTTTCAAATTTAACAAGTAGAGTACTATAATCAATAATGTAAAACAATAAATAAATAATGTCAACTAGAAGATTAGTTTAAAAACAAGTACCTCCCGTGCACAGTAACACCTTGCCTGTTCTCAGAAGCCAGCTCAGATCAGTGAAGTTTTGGGGAGAACAGCTCCAAAGCTACATTCCACCTTTTTGCACCACGCAGATGGGAACACTGAGAGCAAAGGTCTTGACTCTGTACTGGTCCTTGGCTGTCAAACTGACACACGGCCAACTTTAAATCACTTATTCTTCTTTGTCTCAGGGCACTCTTGCAGCAAAAGACAGCCTCAGAAACAAGGAGAAAGGTCATTTATCCAGGCACTTTTTAGATATTTGATGTAACCGAGCAACACAGTTCAGACACTGGAATCTTCACTGTTCAGATATAGTTGCATTAGCATCATGCTCTGCATAGGCTTTCTAGCCCAGTTGTGTGGCTGCTTTCAAGCTCATTCAGCCTGAGCTGGGGTGAAGGCTGATGCCTGAAGATGCTTACGGCTGCAGAACCCTAATATTTCTTGTTTCTAAATCAAATGCTGCCAAGACCGCTCTCTGGGACCAACTTCCTGGACAGGGAAAGCTCATGTCCACTCTATTACTCTTCAGAGCTGCTGCTGATCTGTGCTTACCCAGCCAGGGAAGCACCCCATGATGGCACTAGCTGTCCCAAGTAAGGCCTGTGTTCAACTATGCAGACAGTCCTGATCCATCACCTATGATAATAATGGGGCACTGCTCAATGTACAAGGACAGAGGTAGCGTCCTGCTGAACTGTGAGATAGCTGGATTGCTTCATGAACACCTTTAGTGACAATTTAGGAAAGCATGCTGCTTTTTTTCCTGCATCTACTCTGTAAAAACTCTGCTTGTTTCAAAAGGCTGCCTGAAGTTTTGGTTAGGTCTTTCTAACAGCTGAGATCTCTGAGTGGAAACATATAGCATCCAACTTGTGAGGGACACATTTCTAAGCTAACTTCTCGTTAAGAGTAATTCTAGTATCTTGCAACGTCTTTATTTCACTTGGCTTTGAAGAGATAGAGAAGGCAGATAATTAATTATAAAAGACAGTTAAAAAAAAAAATCAGTCATTCCAGAGTCTTAAATCCCCTAAAGACAAAACTGATACACCACTGAAAGCGTACGGGCCCTTGCTAGTGTGGAATTGAACTCCTACAGCTGACCTGCATTAGAAAAGCCTCTATTCACTTCTCTCACCTAAAATGATAGGAAAATCTATTTCATTTTCTTCAAACCATATGACAACATTTGGTAAGTTTTGTTTCCTCCCACTTAAAATAATAAAGGACGATAATTATCCGTCAAGTGATGTTCCAGTTTCATTTATGTGATGCTCAGAACAGTTTGTAGCAATAAAAGGAATGGGTACTTGAATGAGGTATTATGATTAGCAGCCTGCTGGAAGATGTATTTAGTTTAAATACTAATAATAGCTTAACAGAAGCAAGGCAACATAATGGGATATGACAGATGTTGGATGTTCTCTCTTTGCACAGTGCCAGATGTATATTTCGGATTACTGTTTGCATCCCGGGAGGGCCAAGAGGCCTCAGTTTTGGATTCATGTCCTGGATTCTGCAAACAAGTATTCAATCCCTTCCATAAAAATATAAATGACAACTTATTTTCATCACACATATCAATATTTTTTGCATGGGCTAGTCTTCATAGAGCAGCCCTAAAGGTGGCACCATCAAAAGATTTACAAGAAAAGCCATCTGTTTTCCCACACAGGTTACGCAGAAGTAACACTGGCCACTGGGAACATGGTTTGGTGAGGTGAGGACTCCTGGGTGGCTGCCTAGACCAAGATCCAAAGCTCTAGCAGGATCACTTCATTTGGGCAGACAGACAGTGCCTCCAGCCATCAGAGGTACCCTTTCCAAGAAAGAAAGTGTACAAATATTACAGGCTCTTTGAATTTGGTGAATGCCAAGAATGCTCTACAGAACTGAGCACTAATATTAGAAATCTTTTTTAATATTTGCCTTTCATTTTCATATTTGAAGGGAAAAAAGTTACGTAAAATGTCAATTGCGGGTTCATTTGATAGAAAGAAAACTGAAAATGACAGTGTTGACTTCTGCATTTTCCTCCCAGGAGTGATAGGTGACATTCGTTTCCCAGTTATTTGCCAGAACTCAGCTGGGATATGTAGACACAGACAGTGACCATTCCACCACAGGCTGCCATCACTGAAAATACATTGATGCTGGTTGATATTATGCCTTCAAAACATATGTTTGTAGTCGTGCTGCCATCAGCAGCATTTTACAGAAACTGTAATTTAGTGAATAATTGGTTCAGTGCTTCAGGATCAGGAGTTTCCAGCTCACATCCTCTTTATTTTGTTGCCTCTACAAAACTCAGAAGCATAGAACAGAGATCTACAGGTGTCTTACAAACTCGTGGAGTAAAATCTGCTTTCCCACGTCAACTCTCCAGATTAGGGCTTTATTATAGTTACACACTGGAATGAGCTGATGTTTATGGGAATAATTCACAGGGATTGATGCAATCGTTCATGTGGCTGCTCCATGACTTGGTAAGTGAATGCACTCTGCTCTGACACCAAAGCTCTAAGGAGTTGCAAGCAACAAATACATAATCAACCCCTGTTCTACAAATAGGAGGTCATTCAGGACTGAATCTCTCAAGAACCAAAGGACATCCCCACCTCAGATCTCCAATAGCACATATCTGAGCTCCTACCATCATCAGAGTGTCCAACTGTCCCAACATTTGGGGAAAAATTTGGGAAAATCATACTCACTGGCCTCTGTGCAGAAGAAAAGATCTACTATTTTCACCTGAAGAACAAAGGAACAGGACTAATGACACAGTTCTTCCAAAGAAAGGAAGCCAAGAGCTGAATCCTGTGTTTCTGAATCCCATCTAGGGTCCTAAACATTAGTCTATTTTTCCTCCAATAACCAATTAAAGCTTTGATGGGATTCTGACATATGGACGTTTTTCTCCCCTGAGGTTTGTAAGCATTTGGGTTTTGATCAGACACTGTCACCACCACATTTCTTCAAAGAGATATTCTGAACTCTTCTAACGCGCATCAGCCACAATCTGAAACAGGGAGGAAGGGAGTAATGGCTCCCAGATCCTCGGAGCTACTACGGAGCTATGTGGTTGGGATCAAAAAGGATTGCATATGACAACAGCAGTGCTTAGAAGAGATCTTAAAAGCTGCGTTTTCTCACTTCAAGCTTTATATAACCACAACACTTTGTTCTGAAATACTTAACCAGGTTAGTGACAATGAATAAACTGCTATAATTATAACATGACAACGTATTGAAGCCAGTGTGGTGAAAGTGCTTTGTATTTCCAGGCATCCTAAGGTTATCATCGTCCTCAGTATCTGACCATAACTCAGACCCAAGACAGTGTTAGAACAAACATTGCTGCTAACAAATGAAGAATTAGATGTGTCCTTGATCAACCGCTTTCTGTACAAAGAGACCCTTATGTTGAATACTCTACAGAGTCATGAATAAAATCTTGGGCTGCTTAAGACAGAGTTCTCCACTATCTGTGCTGTGAAATACAGTTGCAACATGACAGCTATTCCCAAAGGTGGTTGTTTTCAAGCCATACATAAATTAAATTCAGTTAAGATACACTAAGCAAGTGACAACAACTAATCAAAATTTCCCTTTATCTCCCACCAAAGGACTTCCAAAAGTCAGGATTTTCTGCTTTTCTTGCTCTTGAACAAATATTCTTTCTTCAAATGTCTCAAAACGGTGTAAACTATAAAGTTTCTTGCTAAATGACCAGTGAGATACAGATAAATACATGTTTGGTAACAAGCTGTTAGCTACTCTGACAGTCAGTCACTGAGCAGTTCTCTTCACTTGTTGGTGAGCATGTCTCTGTGTGTGATGATACGTATGAGCTGTCAGTGCATAGCTTGATGGGAAAATCAAAGCCAGGCATGAGCCAGGAAAATGTTCCTCCAAATAACAGTCAGGAAATGAAGAGACAGAGATCCACCACTTCGCTGCTCCCAGATGATTTTCAACAGTTGTCAGATGGCTGCTTGTCTGTCATCCCAGCCCCCTTCCAAAAGCGACATGAGCTTTACTAGTTCAAATAACAGTTTGAATGGAGCTAGAGTACTGCCCTCAGCATAGGAAGTTGCACAAGTCTGTGGCACTGAGCCTTTCTGCCCTCTTCCCCAAACCCCATTCCTTCTAAACTGTCTGTTCCTCAAGCTTTACTTTACTCTGTGAAGGCTCTATAATGCAATATTTCCCCTCCTGCCTATAATAGCATAATTCTTACAGAGACAACTAAAGAAAATACTTCAATAAAACACTTCAAGGCACTCTGCTTTCACAGGATTTGCCACATATCTCTGTCTTCAAAGAATGTGGTGTGGAAAACACTGAGACAAAGGATTTGCTTTGCTTGATTATTAAAATGGGATGTTACATTTAAGTCTAGTTGTGGATAAGGTATCAAAGCCCTTTGAACCAAAACTTTAAACACATTTTATATATTTAGCTTCCACTGTAACTGTGTCTATGCTCAGATGCAGTGGGTGCTATTGCATCTGGTTCAGTAGAACCAGTGAAATCATAGCCTCCTCTCCAAATGACTCTAAAATCTTACTTCACAGCTTACACTTGCTATAGTCCCTTGACACCTTGGTCAAGTTACCCCAAGTCTGTGACTGCTCCTTCACCAGGATACCTGTCTTGGTAGCCCCTGACATTTGTTCAGTGACTGCAATCGTAAAATATTAGCCATAAATGTAACATCCAAATAAAAATTATGAGTTATTTTCCCCAAGAGCAAAGAAGTGCGAGAAATAATATTAGCTCAATCACTTAGTCTGGATTTTTAAACATACTTAAGGACCGAACATACTGTGATGCAACTAAAAGAATTTCCAAAACCACATCAGGCATGCTGGTTTATTTAAATAGAAATTGAACAACCTAAGAATTTAAAAAAATTCCATGTATACGTGTATGTCTCCATGCAACAAACACTTTAAGTATCTTTCCAAAGTTGTCTTTTTACTCATTGCCACTGCAAATTGGTATGTTCAAAATACAAACCTGAAAATATACTTTCATCACTATATTTAAACTAACTACTTTGAGTATCTAGCTGACCTAATAACTGGTTCTCTGTTGTTGCACTTTAAGTACATTTGGCCTTTTTAGCAGCATCATGCCTTCATTCGGTCCACCGCAGGCAAGTCTCATAACCCTTCCCAAACCCAGCTTAACTGTATTTGGAAATTGTCTTGTCTTACCTTCTCTCTTTTTTTCTTTTTCCCTGTGGAAGTCTCCAGCTGATTGCAATTTACAGACATCTTGGATTAGTACATATTAAAAAAATCCTTTGCCAATTGCTGGTACATGTTCAAGGTCCATTCACATTTAGACTTTTTGCACTTAACACTAAATTAACTGAAGTCATTGCGAGCTATTTTGTCTGTCAAATCTGCCTTTAAGCTCCAGCAATTGTAAAAGGAGAGAAAGAAAAAAAAAATGTGTCGCAAATCATGAGGGATTAGGTCTTGTTGTCATGCAGGCATGTAACCTTACATTTGCAAACCTAGAGCACATACAAACCAGATGCCTGTGGGTTTAGGAATGCAATTTGCAACATGATAAAGGTTTTAACAATATAAAATCTGTGTGTATGCATATATCCACAGAAGAGAGTGAATCAAACAACATTTTTAGATATTCAGCATCTGCCCTCCCTATAGACGCTTTATCAAAAGTGCAACAAAGTGGTGCAGAACAATCCAAAAAGCTCTTTCCTCCAAAGTGTGTCAGTCAGCCAGAAAAGATATGCCAAGTCCAGCAGCGCTGTATACCTGTGTAATTAAACTGTCACTGCTTACGAGAACCTCATTTAGGAAAGATGCCTAACTAAAGTTTAAAAAATGATTTTTTAAGAAAATACATACATTCATACCTTTTTATACTATCTTTATACAGGTCCTACTTCTGCATAAACACACTTCTGTGGATAAGTCAGACGATGGATGCAAAGATTCCATTAAAAGACCTGAAAACGAATATTAGCAAGCTTGTAATTTTCAGTAATTCTGTTTATAGTTGCTGCACTTCAGATGATGGTGCATTTGTTTTAGTCAGTTTATATTTGTGTCAGTACAGTTTGTTTCACTTATTGGAGACAGCTCTAATGCACCACATCCCAAACATCTATCAGTGCAATAAAGCTGAATGAGTGCAACTCCTATTTAATCAGAACTGTATCAGGGAAAAGGCAAACACTCACCAGGATTTAAAGGATGATTAAGCAAGAGTTAACACATGTATTTCTGAACTCAAAACACAGCAGCTTCTCTACACAGACTAAATAAAACAGCAAGCACAAATACATCCTCAGGTGTACATTCACGGTTCCACTTCCTTCCCTAGGAACAACTCTGTAAAATCTAATAGTCTTTTGCCTTTTTACATTCATGTAACTATAGAACAAACTTTAGACAAGTGGCTTTCAAGTCTTTTTAGTTTGGAAATGTCTAAAGTTTTGGGGGTTGGGTTTTTACTTTGTTTATTTCTTTTCCCAGTAGGATAAGTACAGCTCTGCATGCAAACTGAAGGTTATTAGCAGACATGGTTTTCTTAGCTACTCTCCACAGAGTCTTGGAGGCCATTTGTACGGCCCCTAGGATCTGAGTATCACAAGTTGGAGATCTTTATTTTAGAAAATGCAGCTGCATAAACCACGGATTGGACAATGGGGACTTTGTTACTTGTTGTTCTGTACACATCAGAGAGAATCCTGTTTAACTTTCCAAACCTATGTTAAGATTTTTAGGTGCCAGCATCTAGGAAAATCTATCTACATTTTTTCACTTGCAGACAGAGGAGGAAAGTCCATAAACATGAAAATTTTCTCAGTGCCTTTTCCATTGATTCAATCCTTAGAACAGAACTGAGCTTTGAATTAATGTGCAAATCTGACAAAGGACAAAACAACCGTTAAATTACCCTTGATAAATGCCAAGCCAAAAGTAATTACTTCTTCTGTTGTGGCTCATTAAGAAGGTGTTCCTTTAATGCTCTTGAGATAAATAATGAAAGAGATGACAGAGCTGATTCAGCATGCTCCTGTGCAAATGTTTGTAAAATATGCACATAGTATTTTCAAAAATTTCGATATTTCTCTCTGTGTTTCCTACCTACCTTTGTTTTTCCCAGCATCTCTTTATTCACAAAGCAAATCTTATAATTTTTGCCATATCTTTGACAAGCCTCCTTGAAAAGTTCTCTTGCAAAGCATCAGGGATGGGGCTGAAAGGCAGCTCAGAGCACAGCACGTCCCGTGAACACACAGAAACTTCCAGGCTGGGAGCAGCTTGTCTTTCCTTGCCTCCTCATTCTCCACCACTTCTCCAAGTAATGCCAAAGAGCCAAGAGGAGAGGCTGTGCCACAACAGCAGCAGTGCCATAGGCAGGGTAGTGGAACCATTTCTCACCCAATTAGGACGAGCAGGGCTGTGAGGTACTGGGGTCGGTCCGGATGCTGCAGAGGTAGGGGAACATGAGGATTAGGGTAATGTCTCCTAGGATCTGGTGAGCTTTGCTGGGCTAACCAGGCAGGTTAGGAAGGGTTGCAGGTAAGCAGTAGGAGGAAAAGAGCTCTTTAAGCTCTTTAAGCTGCAAGCCATGTCTGCTCAAGCTTAACTCAGAGGGCAAGATATGTGGGAAGGACGGGTTTGAGTTAGAAATGTGAGCATGGGCAGGACATTGAGCTGCAGAAGGAGATCAAAGCCATTACATAAAATACAAAGGTTAGAGTAGGGAATAACTGAAAACGCTGGATACCACTAATGACCACTCAATAACGTCACATAACTAAGTTATTTAATGCACTTTAGTTTTGGCTAGGTATCTTATAGCCCTGTAATTGTTTGAGTAGGGGAAGAGAGTGATAACTTACTTATCAGGATTCATCTTCAAAGTATTCAATCAACTTATTCTTGCCCCCACTACTCCAATTAGAAAGCTTCTCCAAAAGCCCAGAGCTCTGATACTGGAACCAGCCTAAAATTATTAATGGTCAGGTTATACTCACGCTTCTTAACTTGATGGTACAGATTGCAAATGGAGAATAAAGAGCCACAAAAATTCAATCTGTATTCTGAACAGGTCAGTACATTAAAAACAAGATGCAGCTCTTAGACTGTGCCTTTCATTAGACAACCTCAAATGTTAGAAGGCTGCAGCAGATTTATTGTTGCCTTCAGCAGAACAGGAAAGAACAGAAGTGCGATACTATTTGTAATGATCACTGCACAGCTTTAAACAGTAGAAATATTTTACTAGGTGGAAGTATGGCGAGGCTAAGATTTTCAGGATTGCATGAATAAAGCATCTGGAAAACTTACTTTCAGAAAGCAAACCCTCTGTATTATTTACATAGCTTTGTCTGTCAAAAAACAAGAACGATCTTCAAATGAGAGAAGGTGCTACAAATTTCAGGTGATACAACTGCCCTGTTTCCATTTCAACTGGAAAAGCCTACTGACCTTACTGGATCTAGCATTACCTAAGGTGAGACCAGAAGAGATATAGTGTTGGGCTGATAGATACTGATACCCGCGAATCCAATACTGATACCTCTGTATCTAATTCAACAGTTTGCTTTCTGAAACTGTATCCCTCTGCATTGCTTTTTATTAACAGGCCATTATGGATGTGCCTTTAGCAAATTTACTGCTAATGGAAATGTAAACATCTCTTGATACTGTGTAAAATGATTTATAAAGAATTGAGAACATTGATGGTTCACACAGCAGTGAAGAGGTCAGAATCACAGAAACATAGAATCTCTTGAATTAGAAAGGACCTATACGGATAATTGAGTTCAAATCCTGGAAACAGAGGAAAAAGTCACTTGCCTAAAATTATTTGTCTGAGTTAGACCAGTTTATTCAAAGCCTCTTCAGTAAAATAAAGTCCTTCTACTGCACTACCACCAACCACAGCAACTCTGAAATACAGGTCACTTTTTGTGAGCAGAATGATGCATTTGACTCCACATTTGGAAACAGAGGCAGCTCTCCTATTACCTTTGCAGTAAACGCCACAGAAATTATTCAGCCAAGAGTAAAGGCATAAAAGATGTTGTTTAACACACCAGTCAAACCATGCATTCTGCTTGCTACCAACAGCGCAAAAAAAGATTGTATGAAGAACTGGTTCAGGAGGTCTTGCTGGGTGCCGTGTCATCTTTGCCCACACTAAGGAGTATCTCCAGATCAACATGGACTGCTTCTCAGGGGTTTCAGTTCAACTCTTTTTCTCAGGAGGACAGAACATGCACACTAAACTTATTCTGACAATAGAGGACATCACACATCTTCAATATTGATTACTCCCCATTTATAGTAAAAAAGTTCATCTCAGAAGAAAATTTTGTGCAGAGGAGGCATTCTCAGAGATGAAATAAGTTCCAGACTACCCAAAGCTTGCAGAGCTTTGGGGAAAACTGTGATGAAATTTGGGAGGTGGGAGATGAGGAGCAACAGATTAGGAACACATTTCTTTGTCTACAAGGCAATAGTCATGGCATTCCTACTTTATGTGTGTCACATTTGAACCGCCCAGAGCTACCAAGAGGAACTCTATCACTTCTGTCTACATTTCCACAGAGAATTGGCAGGAGACACAGGGGAGCAGAAACTAAGTCCAAGGATATAGACAATAAGAGTACAAACGTAACTCAATGTCCTGTGGTAAAATTAAATTTGATAAACACTTACTCAGATTAAAAGACAGAAAGACACTCAGACAAAATAGATTTCTATTGACATACAGAAACATGATGATATGACAGAGAAAAAAGTTTCAAAAGACAATTTATTTACGGCTTAATGACATTTAAAATAGCTGTTATTATGTTAGCTGAAATAAAAAAGAAATTACTGGCAAATTGGAGAAGAACAACCCTTAGGTCAATCTGACAAATGTGTTATCCTGCTTGTGGGAAAACATCCCTTACAAAATTTGAATTTCACAGCTGGATGAGAACACATAAGCAAATTTAATGCAGAGCATAAACTGTTGGTTGTCACCGTCAGCAACAATGTACAACCGAAGCACACCAAGTAAATGATAAACATCGTGCCTTTCTATGTCCATTTCAAGTCTCATGGAAATACAAATTTACCAGCAAAACTGGTGCGACTCCACATGACACACATGACACAGGGCCAAAATTTCCTGTCAGATTTGTGCAAAGCCATGTAACAGAGCATGTTAGAAAAGGGTTAAGTAGCAGATCTCAGAATCCTGTCTATTTTTCAATAGCCTCTGCCTAGCAGCACTGCATTTCCATTTGAACTACAAATGACCCTGTACACACAATCATGTAATTCATATTTATATAAACAGAGGGTACAGTATGTATAATTTGAAAGATTTCTGGGAGGGGATGCATCATAACTAAACTCCTACTTTTCCCTTGGGGAAACAATTCCATTTGGTTTCAGTTAACTTCAAAGGAGAAAAGTATTTTCCCTTCTGTGTCAATAATTTAACAGAAAATTGTCATTTCTCTCCACAAATCAAACTTTCAGAGTTGCCCTAACTCTTAAATGTAAAGCAGAAACACACACATACACATGCAAAGTGCACACCCAACCACCCGCATGAACATACACAGCAAAACGACTGCAACAAAATGAAATGCTCCTGCAGCAATTTCTATCCATGGTAATTGAGTTTAGTTTCACTGAATTGCCAGAAACCTCTTCACACTGGTGAGCTGTATTTCCAAGTACATACCATGGGATGAGGACCTTTGGTGACATGCTGTTCCAATTTGATTGAGGTTGGCTTGGGGGCCAGCTCTTTCAAATCACAACCAGCTCAGAAATTACCTCCTACAAAACACCACAGAAAAGATAGATCATGTAGCAGTGAACCTAGGAAAGCTTATTTTGGGCTTAGTATAGCTTTAAACACTGATAATATTTTTTTCCTCTCAGTTTGTCCGAAGTAGCTTTGAGGGAGGCTGATGGGACACTCTTTGCTTTTATTTGGAAAATTTAGAATTTTGGGGGGTGTAGAGAAAATGTATGAACGTTCTAAGTAATCAATTTGGATTAGAAAACTTTAGATCTAGATCTTAGGCAGTCATGACATTTTTTCAGCCCATTCGACCCAAGCTCTGTCTGTGTCACAGAATGAGGAAGGCGTTATTTTCAAAGGGAATTAAAAGAAAAAGTGCAGTGATGTCTATTGTCTATAATAAAGTATCAAGTCTAATTAATAGCAAGTCAAACTCTCCCAGTTTTAAAAATACACAAATACATTACACAAGCTGTGTGAGAGATGCAGCTGTGCCTCAGCAGGAGCAGCTTTAATCTTGGATGACACAAGGTTGATATTCCCATGCTTTCAGATCCCCGTCTGTCAAAGACTCAACAAGATCATTTTGCAAAATTTGCAGCTGAGTCCAGCTAACGTCTTTGAGTTTTCTCCAGTCATTCTCTTCTCTGTTCAAAGGGTTAGTACTGGCTTTCTTGCTCATGAAAATTAGTTTAGACAGGACTACAGTATTACTTAATGGATTATAATATTCAATAGATCTGTCCAAATAGAACAGATAGTGAAAATATCTGACAGCTAGAAATACATTTGTAAGTACAGACTAATCACGTCTCTTGCCTTCAAGTATTTTCATTTAGAAATTATTTTAGTTGTAAAATTTAAACTTATTTATAGGCATTGGGGCCTATAAATAAGTAATATTTAGAGACATAGGGCCAGTGGATTGAGATCGTTTCCCTGATATATCAGTGGGATTACACTAATTTAAACTAGCTCAAAATATGACTGACAAATCAAGATAGTTATGCAGGAAATAACCATTCTAATATATCTCTCTTTCAGCTGTATAAAATACAAGCAAGAGAAGACAAAGTAAATCATTCTTACTTAAATTAATGCCTGTTTACATCACTGTGGACATTCAGTGGTCTCACAAGGGTATAACGTACATCAAGACTGTAGGGAAATATCATAGAATACTCTGAGCAAAGTATAGCTGCACACCATTTCTCATGAATACCTCCGTGTGTTCAGTGACATTCATTTCCTTAAGCCTGCAACACCTGCAACACATTAGCTGCTCACCTAAGATTTTTTCTTATGTGCATCTTCTTGTAGAACTACTGAATGGTAACTGAGAAAGCTGTAAGCACTGATGGTGATAGAAGAGGAGAAAGTTGTACAGGCATCCCTAATTCTTCTCCCCCACAGCCTGAAAGCTCTACTTTCCACATCTCATTTTAATGCTCCATCACCAAGTTAGCAATGAGGGGACAAGTCTCTTTCCTAACATGTTTGTTTGGGGTTTTTTTTTGGCCAGATGTTTACCACCTCCCTAGAGCCTTTATCACTGGATAAGCATATACCTCATTATGTGAGACTCATGAATCAGAATTCCCAAACATTTCAGTGAGTACCTCTGCATTTACCCCAAACAGCCCTATCTGCTGGCCTAAGAAGTTCAGCACAAGGCCCTGCCCCAGCAGCATTCAGCATATCCCCTCAGGCACAAATGAGACATTCCAATTTATTCCAGCAGAAAATGTGAGTTGATACTTTGCAAACTGACAGCTCTGAATCCACGATCTGAAAACAGAGGGATGGAGCAAGGATGGAAAAAATATGTGTCTTCAGGGAATGGTAAAATTCAAAGAACTTCTTTCACAGATTAACGACACTGTTTCTAGTTGTTAGGATCCCTACTGCTCAGCTACTACAACTATGATAAAATATTGCAGTAAAAGAAGAAAGAGAGGTACTTAATCTTCCCCTGTGGAATGAAGCACCCTCTTAAGACACTGATGCAAAAAGGCAAGCCAAAAGAAGGAAGCCTAGAATGTCTGAATGCCTGCCTCCAAGTGCTAGCAGCTTTCAGAGCCACATTACAAATAAGGATACAAACAGCTGTTTCTATCTTTAAAACAAAATAAAAACAACAACAAACAAACAGCATAAGTGAATGCTGAGATAGAAGTTATGTCATTGTATATATGAGATTAAGAAGAGAAATGAAACAGTCTTGGTTTTTTTTCTGTGCTGGCAGCAATGCAAGGCTGTACCCCCTCCCTCCCCTTCCACCCTTCCCTTTCCCCCCCCAAATAGATTCTGCTTCAGGAAAGGAATTTCCCTGGAAAAAAAAAATATGTTGACTCCTAATGAGGGGTTTTATCTGCCAATAGAAGAAGAATTAATCTATACTTTTGGACTATCTTCTGAACCTTTCTTGGGCATGTTGCAAAAGAAGAGGATGCGTTCCCCTGAGCACAGGAAAATATCCTTACATTGAAAGTGGAAAAACACAAGAAAGCAGAGCTGTTTCTTCATTCTCAAGGCAGTCGAAACAGAATTCCAAAATGATCCAGAGATAAAGGAAAAACTTTTCAGGACATGAGATGGTCCCAGTGCTCTGGCAGATTAATAAAAGCATATGCAAATCCTTTACAAAACCAGTTATTTGTAGACATTAAGAAGGAGCACTTCATGAACACTGAGAATCAACAACAGCTGTGTAAAACTACATATGTACCTGCATTCCAAATTGAAATTAGATTAAAAGATAAGCACGATTTTTTTCACCCACAAATGCTGAATTCACCCTAACTGGTAGTGGCAAGTGCTGATACAAAATATAAACTTTTTATTCAAGCTTACAGTATGATGGAGGTGAAGAAAATATCAAGTGTAGAAATGTAAAAAGGACAAAAAAAAAAAAAGAAAGATAAAACTCTTGTTCTAGAGTACTAAATTTCTGTATATGAAAGCTATATAATAGGGTTCGACTATTGTAGGTAGAAGGTTTTAGAAATGAGTGTATCTGAAATAGGGTCTAGGGCGCTTATGCCACTCATTGTGGACCAGACCAAGTAATATTAGAATGTATGAACTTAGCCAGAGTATTCAAAATCATAAAACATTCATTGGGAATTACAGGAATAGGCAAAACACCATTATATGTTCAAAATCAACAGTCAATACAACAGATTATAGTAGCACTCATGCAGGAGTGGAATGGTTCACTTTCCAGTATTGCATCCAATGAGACACAGAATGGAAAATTTTTTATTTCTTGGTGGTAACTGTCAAAGTGCATTTAGTCTAAGGGAGATGAAGAGGAAATACACAAAGAAGCATAGAATAATTATGCGCTGAAAATTAAATCCAGTTGTCTGAACTAGGGAGAACAATGTAATGTACCAAAGGAGGTCTAAAGTGTTTTGGCCAACAAACTTAGAAGTCATCCAAGACAAAATATGTTGTGAATGAGAGTCAAAAGTAGTTCTCTGCGGTGCACTCCTCACCTCCATTCTTGAGCTCAGATCTGCATTTAACACTGTAGAATTCGTAGCTTAGTGCCACAGTACTGTTTGTCCCACAGCTATCCAAAACCATAGGGTAATATCAGATGACATAGAAGCAGGCCCAAATTCTTAGTTCATAGATATGTGTATGTGCAGGACTCCAGAAACACATTTTAAAAAAACAAATTGATATTCAGGAGTGGCATGAAAGACGGAACATTCTTTCAGATGTAGGCCAACAGCAATGACAGAGCTAGAATTACTGTGAAACCCAACCTCTCCAGGATGGCTGTGGAGCCAGGGCTCTGCTGGCAGTGCTTTCAACTCCTAGTTTGTATCTTGAACAATTCTGTAGGAGGACAAGCTCTCTAAGGCACAAAGGGACTGTGCCCATCATATGATACATCTGAATTACAGTCCTTACAAAGTTTCTCTGTCAGAAATTCCTTTTATCCCTCCAAAGAAGCAGTGGGAAGAAATAATTGCCACTGTACAATGTCCATGAAAAAAACATTGTTCCTGAAAGGTAGACATGTTCTGGTGCTGCAGCCATCAGGACTGTTATAAGACTACAGCATGTCCTCACTGTGATTAAGACATCACTTCCCAAAAAGCAAATAGAACAATTAAATGAAGTAAGGTCCTCTCCCTCTTGATGGTGAAGATTCTAGTGTAGCATCAGCATTGCATTGATTTTTCTGGTAATCTGCACCATGACCTTTTCTTGTATCCTGACTGATTATCCCCTGAAGAGGTAGTACATTCTGTAAAGATGTGTCATTGGAAATGGAATAAGCATAGAGCCAAAACAAGATTTGAAATGTCTGGTGCCAAGATGGAGGTATACCCAAAGGGAGGTTAGGTAAATGCAATTTGCATGTTTTAGACAAGGGATGATGGTGTGCTTCTCAAAGCCGAGTATACACCACAATACAAAAGGAAACTGCAGGCATGGAATTGTCACATGCCCTGCATTTTTAAGGTTGGATACACGGAACAGAAAGTTTTGTTAAATTTCTTTCCAAAGATTTTTGACAGTGTACGCTAGAAATATATCCCTCCTAATCACCCAGGCCATCATCACCAGTGCAGGCACATCTCTCAGCAGTGTGGGATGGGGGCACAGGGAGTTGCTGAGCCAGGAAGACCCTACAGGAGTGCAGAGTCCTGCTGCAAGCTGGCAGCACTCAGAGAGCAGCTGATGGATTACGGGGAACCAGCAGTGATGGCGGCCACTGCCCGCAAAATAAAGGCGATCCTGGGGAGCGGTGTTGCCAGGGTAGACAGTTAGGATGGGACATAGCAGTTGGTGGGAGGGCGCTTTCACTCTGTCCCTTCCAATGGCAGATGGTGGAATTGTGCTCTGCCATCCTCGAGACAGGTGCATCAGACAGTCACAGCACAAGAACCAAAGGATCCCCTGCCCTCTGCCACCAGGAAGAAAATGGAGACCTAAGAGGCATAAAGGAATGGAAGCAGGTTTCTGCTTGGGGCAGCTGTTGAATCCTCTCCCTGCCTACCTCACCTTCTCAGGTGTGAGGCTATGAAAGCTGATGGACAGGCAAATGGTGATGTGGATGATGGTCCATCCATTTAGATAAGTCACGTAGGGATAATCAGCCTGTCCTCTGTATCATGGCCACTTCTATCAAGAAAAAAAGAAGAGTTACGACTGTAGGTGTCTCCCTTCTGAGGGGAACAGAGGGCCCAATGTGCCAAACAGATCTGACTGATAGGGAAGTGCGCTGCCTCCCTGAGGCCTGGGTAAGAGGAGTTATTAGAAAACTCACTATCCTGATATGACTCTCTGATTGTCTATTTTTGTTTTTTCAAGTCAGCGGTTCTGAAGTAGCAAAAATAAATCCCAAGGCAATCAAAAGGGACTTCAAGGCTTTGGGGCAACAGGTTAAAGGATCAGGGGCACAGGTAGTGATTTCCTCTATCCTCCCAGTAGCAGAGAACAGTACTGGCAGGAACTGGCAGACCCAGCTGATCCACAAGTGGCTCCAACATCCAATGGTCAACTGGAAGCTGGCAAATGTTGTCCCAGTTTTCAAGAAGGGAAAGAAAGAAGACCCAGGTAATTACAGACTAATTTTTGGTGCCTGGTAAAATTATGGAGGAGGTTATTCTGGGAGTTTCTGAAAAACATCTAAAAGACAGTGTAGACTTTGGTCACAATCAACACAGGTTCACAAGGAGGTAGTCTTGTTTAACAAACTTAATTGCCCTTTATGATAAGGCTACTCATTGTGTTGACCAAGAGAAACCAGCTGATGTAATTTTTTGGGATTTCAGCAAAGCTTTCAATATATTTCTCACAGTACCCTTCTGGACAAAATGCCTAGCATACAGTTAGTCAAAAACATAATGCAATCGGTAAACAATCGGCTGATGGGTTGGGCTCAAATGGTTATATTAAATGAGGTTACATTAGGCTGGTGGTCAATTACTAGTAGGGTCCCTCAGGACTCCAGTTTAGGGCCAGTTCTCTTCAGTGTTTTCTGAAATGCCTTGGATACCGGACTTGAAGGTTTACTAAGTCTGCAGACAACACTAAATAGGGAGGAGTTGTTGACTCCCTCAAGGGTAGAGAGGCCTTGCAGAGATCTTGGCAAGTTAGAGGGGTGGGAAACCACCAACTACATGAATTTGAACAAGAGAAAATGCCAGACAGGCTACAGCTCTGCTTGAAGCAAAAGGTCTGACTAGCTAATTTAAAGTACAAGCATAGCAATTTTGCATTTGTTGATGTCAAACCACGTAAGGATGCCCTCACCTTAGACAGTCCAAAAATTTAGAAAGAGAGCATGATAAAACAAAACAAAAAAGTAATCTTGTGATTTTTGTAACTTTTCAGAAGCAATTGGTAACATGGAGAACATAGACTTTTTCAGAGAATATGTTGTCTTGCTGAAAAACAGGAGAAAAATATCCATGTTTTTTGCAAGATTTTGGGGTTAAGGAGCTTTGCAGGAGAAAAAAAAAAGAAAAGCTGTGAATCATGGTATAGAAAATATGGCATATGATAGCAAAAAAAGACAGCTAAATTCATAGAAGCTGTAATTCTACTGAGGTGAATTAAGTTATTGCGTACAGAGATACTGTTGAACATACTTTTCTTGGAGTGAATGAACAAAAATGTTCTGTGGTGGCAGGGAGGGGAGCTGTTCTTCTGAAGCTCTGGTGTCCAGGCTGCCTAGTTTCACACTCAAGGAATTATAAATCACAAGGCTGATATACTCGATTTTTGTGTTTTGGAGAAAAAGGATGATTTGTGTCAAAAGTGTGCTCCTTATTAATCACTACATTGCCTCATCTTTGACCAAAGTTCAAATAAAAAATCATAGAAGATCTAAGATCTCAGCAGGTTGCTCATATCTGCAGTTACTGGGTAATCAGCTACTATTTTACAGCTAGCTACATTCTTTTGCAGTATAAATCAAAGTAAAGGTAGATTAAATTTTCATTAGATTTTTCATTTGATTTAATAAATTTAGCAAAATAAAATTTGCTGGAGAAGAGTAGCTTGCAAAAGCCTGGCCAACTCCAAACATAGAACAATTTTAAGTTAGATGTTTGAACTGCTTCTTTTGAGACAGGGCAACCTTGGATATATGTACAGACTGGGGGCTGAGATGCTGGAGAGTAGCCCCATGGAAAGACATCTGGGAGCTCTGTCTGATGAAAAGTTCAATCTGAGTCAACAGCATGCCCTGGCAGCCCAAAGGGCCAACCATACCCCGGGGGTGCATAACGCCCAGCTGTGTGGCCTCATCTCAAGCACTGGTGCGGGTTTGGGTGCCACAATTTAAGGACTTAAAACTATTAGAGGGTGTCCAAAGGATGGCTGAGAAGATGGAGAAGGGTCTGGAGGGCAAGGTGTATGGGGAGTGGTTGAGGTCCCTTTGTTTGTTCAGCCCAGAGCAGAGGAGCTGAGGGGAGGCCTCATGGCAGCCTGCAGCTCCTCATGAAGGAAGTGGAGGTGCAGCACTGGTCTCTTCTCTCTGGTGACAGAGTCAGGACCCAAAGGAATAGCATAGAGTTGCGTCAGAGGAGGGCCAGGTTGGAGGTTATGAAGAACAGGCTCCCCAGGGCAGTGGTCACAGCCACAAGCTGCCAGAGTTCAAGGAGTCACTGGGCAACGCCCTCAGACATAAGGTCTGATTTTTGTGTGGTCCTGTGTGAAGCCAGGATTTGAAAGTAACGATCCTTGTGAATCCATTTCAACTCAGGAGATTCTATGATTCTCTAAAATTGCTCTTTCAAAAATTGCAGAAATGTGGTACTTGGACTTCTCGAGCTCAGAAAAACCACGAGTCCCATTCATTTAGCTTGTATTTCTAAAGTGTATCAAAAGTACACCATTTAAGAATGAATCACTTAATTTTTTAAAATGATAATTAAAAGGCAAATAATCAATATTTGATACTGTATGGTGCTGAGCTTATGCACATGTACCTATACATATTACATATATGTCCATATGCACAGTATTTTCAAGCACAGAAAGGAGATTCAAATGTGTAATTCAAAGGTGTAATTGTCAATATTTTACACTTGTAAAGTGTAAAATAGCTGCCTTTGAAATAACACTGTAGGAATTGTTGCAAGCCTTCTTGATGTTTTAATGGTAAACAATTCATACAGATGTTCCCCACCTAGACAACTGCAGAACATTTACTTCTAATTAACAGTTAATAATGTCTCTCCTTGCTTTGCTATCTCTTTTTGGTAACTCACAAAAGTTCCTTGATAGATCCTTGGAAGAAAGGCTCAGGGTTGCATTTTCCAGACATGGGTTTATTTACCATCTATCCACTATTCAGCTGCTAAGCTTTCAAGATAAATGAATACATTAAGAATAAAGTGGGCATTAAATAACATGCATGCTCTCTTTCCTTATTTTGGGTTTCATAGAACCATAGAATCATGGAACGTCCCAAGTTGGAAGGGATCCACAAGGATCATGAGGTCCAACTCCTGGCTCCACACAGGACTACCCAAAAAACAGACTATATGTCTGAGAGCAGTGTCCAAATGTTCCTTGAACTCTGGCAGCTTGGGGCCATGACCACAGCCTTGGGGAGCCAGTTCCAGGGCCCAACCACCCTCTGGTGAAGAATATTTTCCTAACCCCCAACCTGACCCTCCCCGACGCAGCTCCATGCCATTTCCTTGGGTCCTGTCACTGTCAGCAAAGAGTAATGGTCAGCACTGCCCCTCCACTCCCCTCATGAGGAGCTGTAGGCCCCCATGAAGCCACATTCACATGACTCTGACTATGTCTACATTAGCAAGTAGTGCAGTTCAAAATTACTCATACTAAGGATCCATTGTCTGCACTATACACATTTCAAGGCAGTTTTACTTTCCTATAGCTATATGGTTCCATGGAAAGAACTTCAGCCCATGGTTAGAGCATACCCACTCTACTCTTGTACTGCATCTTCCAGCTCAGTGTCACATGGAAGCAACCCAACTTGCATGCTCCAAGGCATGAAAGAAAGTACATGAAACAGAGGATGTTCAGGAGTTCAGCTTCAGAAGTACACCCTTGCTCCAAACTATTATGCTAATTGAGATGCACCCTATGGTTCATGCTCACAGATGTACTATCAAAGAATGAAATAAGCCACTACAGTTTTCCCAACTCCATATATACTATGCCTCCATGCAAGGACAGTAAACATTCTCAAGTCATATAGCTCCCCAATCACTATAATTACAACAATTAACAAGCTAGACTCTGTTAGAGATGATAAAGGAAGCCACACTGTTTTACTATATCTGAGACACTGAATTTTCCAATTACCGTACTACTCCAAATCCTCAAAGAGAAAAAAAACTAGATTTACTCATCAAAAACAATTCAAAATTGTATTTTTCAACAAGCGCAAAAAAAGAATAATTTCAATGTTTTTGAATATGTTGCCTATCTTCAATTTTATTTTCAATATTAGTGAACTTCTAATAAAAATGTTGAATACCTAATAACTTAATCTATCCACAATCCAATTGTGGAAAAATGAAGAGGATTAAGATCCTTTTGTGATTAGATGCAAATCATATTTCATTATTCATTTCAGTACTTACGTTTTAGGTAGCACAAGGAGAAAACGCAGGTGGAAAATAAACTCATTTCATTTTTTTTTCCTAGTACCAACCACTGCAGCAATGATGAGCATAACAAGACAGAGGTTTTTTAAACTGAAAAGTCCAAATTACAATCTTGCTTTTGGAAAAAAAATAGAAGATAAAAAGAAGTCTTGCACTGTTAAGAGAATAATTCTCTCATTTTCCTTTCCTGGAGAAATACCATTTACAATTACAGAAGTCACCGTGTTAAAGCACTGGCTTAACAGCTAACACTGGTCATATAGCTTGTTCATTACATCTGGTGAAGTAAAACTGAGCAATCATTGGTAAGTGCCAACAGAACAGCTCTGCCACTGTGGAAGAAAGGGATTCAGAATGTGAAGAGCATTCATAGAACAACAACTTTTAAACAGAGGTCTCATATGAAAGAGAGATTGTCTAGGACTTGGAAGAAGTAATGCAGCTGGAGAAAAAGGAATGAAAAAAGCTCTGCATTTTTCTAAAGTGCAGTGATCAAAGCTCACAGAAGTCTCTGGAGTAGTTAGGTGAGGACTGGGAGAGTGCATTCCTCTGCTGTTCATTCTGTTATATTTGTAACCATCTTAGTATTACTTATGAGAAAAGCCTCTGCTGTTAGCAAGTTCATTTGCAAGATATGCCTTTTCTGCTTTTACTGTGATGTGTTCCTGACCAACAGAATGATGACTTACGAGTGATATAGTCATTAAAAATCAGGGAAAAGGCAAGTACCAGAAGGGAGGGAAGTAGGAGATGTTTTAGCAACTCTTTTTAGGCCTTGGGCATGTGAACTGAGAGGATCTACAGTACTACAAAGATGATCAGACACAATGTATACAACTGGAGAATATGCATCTGAGGAACAGACAGACTGTAACTAGATTTTGCCTAGACTTATCTGGCTAGAAAATGCACAAGACGCATAATGGGCTCTTACTGTAGCCATCCATTGACCGTTAACATTGGGTTGATTGCTATAAGAAACCTCACCTATTTCAGAAGATACAGCCAGAGTCATCCACTCCAAATGTAGGGAACACCAGTAAAAATAAAGTAGAAGTCTTCTGTCTATGGTATTACTAACTTCTGCTCTGTTAATCCCAACTGCCATAATGGCTCTGTGCTTTTTGATGATGACATCTCTCCTCCCATGTGAAGACAAAACACAACAGCCAGACTAAAAATGCATTTGGTTCATTAACAAGGGTGTCTGGGATGCTTACCTTCTCCTATTACATTTACCATGACACTTCAAAATAAACACCAGAAGTGAATCTAAGGTATTATTCCCTCTGCCCCCAGAAGTTACTTCTTCATAAGTGTGATCCATCATGAAGTATGATTCAAGTTTTACACTGCTGTATTTAAATGGATTTTGCTCAGCCTGCATTTAAAAATCAACAAATCAGAACAGAGGCCATTTCCTGGGGATTAATAAGAAAGACCAGCTGCGAAGAATGGATGGTCTCAGGCACAGCTGGGGACCACTAATCTCTCTGTACAAAAATGAAAGATATTAAACTTTTCCTTAATGCCTTAGACAGATTTGGTCAGCACTGCAGACATGTAACATCTGTGACTTAATTCACATAATTGTGCATATTTCAAGTTGCTTGAAATCTCTTTTGGTAGCCCCTCAAAAAAAAATTAACATCTAATTAGGCAGTGACTAGGATTAAATGATAACAGAGGAAAAATGAGTTTTCATGAGATACAGGAACTCAAATGTATCAAGAAACGAAGTCCAGGAATAGAATTCTATTCTCAGAGTAAGTAACTGGCCTGCAAACCTTCTGGGAAGGGATTGTCTTTTAGTATGTGTTTGAACAGCATCTAGCAAAATGGTTTGGATTTCTAGGCACTGTTGTAACACAAAACAATAAAATTAACAGCAGAAATTTACACAGAACTACTCCAAACAACTCAAGCACAATGGTGAGTGCCCTTTGAAGACAAAGGTACATTCTTTGTAAATGTTTTCACCGCACATAGTTGAAAATACAATATTTTGCCTTTAAATAACTCTAGGTAGGGAGGTAACATCTGAAATTCACAAAAAAATATGGCTGATTTTTAGATTTTTTTAAACTGTTTCATCCTATTTTCCTCAACACAACGAGATGTACACAACCAGGCTCTGGCCTTCTCACGCAGTTCTGGCAGACTCGTGGCAGTCTCCTATCTCTGTCTATCACTGGTGGAGCTACAAACGATGGAAACATTAATGCTGAAAACTCTTCCACCAGAGGAAGAGGACAGGGAGCCCCATGGCAGGACATGCTTTGTGAAGAGGTCTATTGATCCTACATAGCTATCTATTTACACACTTGGGGATAGAAAGACTAATAGTTGTGGGAACAGGATATTTTGTCATACATTATTATTCTGGATTGAGAGTGAGGAAAAACTGCTGGCTTTCCTTCTCAAGTTATTGTATTTTAAATTGCTCGCAAGGTCTCCTGGAGCCCAGAGAGGTATTCTGTTTAACACTGAAATAAATAAAAACTGCTGTCTGATTGGCTAGAGATGAATAATTTCTACTACCCCCAGATGTATCCATCTAGGATGTGCTTGTTTGTATGATATGTGAACTAATTGTTTAACACTACCCCAGAACATAGTATTGTTCACCCAGAGAAAGCTACACAATAGAAATTTATTGACTCATCACACTACTATTTTTTAGCCAGTTATGTGCCAGGATTTTTCCTTCGGATATGTAACAATAGGAGAAAGATACTTCATTTCCTTGGGACTATTACTCTCCCGGGTGGCAAAATTAAAATCAGCCTCCATAAAACACTCTGTGACAGCTCACAGCAGCCCCAAACTGCACAAAGGGCAGACTTTCTTCTTATACGTTATTAGCAGCAAGCTGAAAAACTGCCACACGAAATCCTGTGTCGTATGGACGACATCCGTGCGCCATCCCCATCCCACTGAGAGCTGCCCCCAAGGCCAACGGCAAACGCGGTGTGTGTCAATGTGATGGAGCTCAACGGGCGCCCACCGTCGCAGCAGCGCCCCCTGCCGGGAGTCCGCCGCCGTGGTGGGCTAGTAGAAGCAAGCGGCACCAGCTGGGGGCCATCCAGGGATCCTGACTTTAGTCTCTGTGCAACCCTACAGAACTGTCTCGTGTCAAATCCACACCTTTGCTTTCTTTGTACCTTCTGGTGGTGTCCAGAACGAGCAAGCCATTTGGGTCATCAGGGTGCCAAACGGCCTGCACAGTGTCCTCCCGCTGGATCTAGCACTTTTATCACTCCTGCAGAATAGCTTGGGCAGATAGCCTACGATTCAGATGTCCCAGCAGGAATGTATCTGCAGCTGCACACAGCACATAATGGTGCGTCTCTGGAAAGGAAAATGTTATGCCTTCTACAGATACCATAAGCTTGTTTTTTTCCAAATCCCTCTCCTCCCAAACAGAGACCCTTTCAAAAAACTCTTTGCTCCAGAAATGCCCACGTTACTGTTGCTTTCAACCAATGAAAGAGCAAAAGTTTCCAAAGCCAATATTTTCATTATTTTCCTTCATGAAATTTCAAGAGTTTGCTGGCAGATGGCCTTCTTTGGACCATTTGTCAACACTCCTGCTTTCTTTTTCCCCTCGGCTTCCTTCTAGGTAGAATAAATGCATGAGTATAATAAACATTAAGGTAAAAACACTTGTATTTGTACATTGTCTCAGGGTGGCTCCTCAGCTATTGTAACCAGCCTCACATTTAAGGCATTTACTCTTTACTGCACTTAATCCTAGAAGAGTGCTTCAGAGTCTGTTACAGTACAAGCCTGTTGTGATACAGGGTCAGCTATAGCGCAGCCTGTTAACATACACATGCGCAGTCCTCACTTTACATCATGTGAAGTGAGCATGTGAAAAGTTCCATATGTTCAGCTATCATTTTTAAAATGTGGTTTCCTGATTGCTTTTTCAGTGAATGCTCTTCCTTGTATATTCTGCAATCCATATGCACTCTGTAGCAAGTCTGGACTAAATTTCAAATATAACTTCCAGGTACTGTCTCAATATCTGCTGTAAAATACATATTTGTATGTATTAACCCTACTACTTTTCTTGTCTTTAACACACTACATAATTGTTGCAACGATTCTATGCCCTTTTATTCCATCAATATATGAGGGAAAAAAAATTGAGCAAAAGAATCCCTTAAAACACTTTATATCAGATTTCTTAAATTTACCTTCACCTTCTGAATTTGTAATAAAATTACATTCTACTGTAAACAAAAGAGGACGAGTCCTTCCAGTAATAAGAGAAGGAATGATGTTCTTCACTTCAATACCCCAAATTTCACCCAGAGTTCCAAACTTCAAGATGACTAAATATCTATTGTCATTTCCTACTGGCTTTAATAACTTTTTGGAAGAATCTGTAACCTTGTTAAATGCCAAAAGAATAAAAAACTGCTTTTCACTATCAACCTGTATACCTTATTTTGCAGATTATAATGCCTTTTTAATTATTTTATTTCAGGAAATGTTATGTGTCTCCAGAAAGAATATTTGGTCAGTTGCAGAATTGTCCAGGTTTTGGTAAATTAACTGATAAGTAACAAGGATGACTACAGTAGTCTCTCTTTACTGCCTACAGAAAACCACCAAGAATTTTGTTAGCAAGGGGTTGGCTATGACCCAGAGCAGATCTCTGAAAGCAAGGAGCTAGCAGCACATATAACTGAGACTGATAGTGAGCTTTGGGAAAGTGATTTAAGAAAGACGTACAGAGTAGTGTTGTGTTTTAAAAGTGAGTGAACAATTTTTGACATACAAGCCCAGAAAATATCCTAAGAAAATAGTAGAGACAGAAACTTGAACTTCCGTCCAAATTATTAACACAGCTACTTTTTCAAACAGAGCAATGCATAGTGTGTTCTAGAGCACTGCATGAAATTAGGGGTAACCTCTTGTTCTACAGCATCATGTGGAAAAATTCTCTGGTTAAGGCTTCCCAGGGCAAGACTGCCACGGGCTAATAAGGCTAAACATGGAACCTGAAGCAACAAACTTTTCCCTGTTCCTCCTTTTTATGTCTGGAAAACATAAAAACGCCAGCACAGAGGAAATTAATCGGATCCTCAGATGCCTTCCCTTTGGGAACAACTAAGTTGGGAAAGGGCACAATTTTTTTGCCCATAGCTCCCTCTCCCATTTTGCAGAAGCAGAGCAGGCAGGAAGTGCCCAAGAGAGCACCGACAGGATCTGCAAGTCATGTGGTTATGAGGTAGTATGCCAAGGAATCATGTCTTTCCTGATGCAACATGTTCTTGCACCAGATAACGGCTAAGTGATAAAGAGCTGAACTCAATGATCCTTGTAGGTCCCTTCCAACCCAGGATATTCTGTGAAGTCCTGCTAGACCCAGTCAAGTCTCTGTGTAAATGTGGCACATTCCTAACCAGATCCTTCAACCGGAGAATATCAACAATGGTCCAGAGAAGCTGTGCCTACAGTCTTGTGTTGACCACTATGGTCCCTACACATACTCTTTGATAGGGAAAAAATTCTTCTGAATCCATAGTATCCATCTCTTAAGTTTTATTCACTCCTTCCTCTTAGGTTTCTTGTCCTATCCCTCAACATTACTGGTTGGTTTGTGTGTGTATGTGTGTGTGTGTGTGTGCGGTTGCTGGATAAACCATAACATAAAGTGTGCAGCTCAGTGTGGAACTTCCCTTCCCCTATTGGACTGGCAACTGTGAACTGTGCAAAACCTAAAGAAGAAAGTATTTTATAGTACGTTGATTTCTGTCTCTTTTTTCTCAGTGTTGGATATACTGGCAGTAGGCTCCCAACAAAAAAGCTTTTTTTTTCCTCCTTCTTTTCTCCATGCTGCCAGAGGCAATGACATATCCCTAAACAAAACAGCTCTTCAGCAGCAAGGGATTCAGTTCCGCTGTCCTGCTTTATCATCCATTTAATCCTTCTTCTGTTAAGACTATTACTGCAACAATTAAAAGAGACTCAAAATGCAGTATCTTGGTATAAAATTTTGTATTTGTTACTCTGCATGTGTGTGAGTGTAATACACCAACTAATTTAACAAACTATTAATTCATTCATTAATCACATATAGGCAGTAATTATCCACAGGAAAAAAACCCACCATTTTCCTGGTTATCCTGTAGATCAGAACACCAGATAAATAGTTGACAGTTGTTCTGTGGAGTAATTTACCTCAGATGAGTTTGTGTTGTAAACTTAAAGCTAAATACAAACAATAAATGACAAACTGCAAGGCTAATTAGCCTTTGTCTTCTTGCCCTCCAGAATCCAATTTGAAGAGAAGATAATTGGAAAACTGCATTTGAAATTGCTCTCAATGTCATTAATTGGATACATTCTATTTTTCTCCCACCATATTTCAACCATATGTCTAAAGTTTCTGTTTCCTAAATGACTGTGTTGAACTCCCCCTAAGAATTTTTATAGGCCATGGTTTGAAAAGAAACACATTTTAAATTAATGGTCATATGACTAGAACTTGAGGAAGCATCTGTATTTTGCTTTTTCAAATGTTTTGCGGTGAGGAGAAGAGTTTTTGGAAACTGGTAATGATTTCTTAGAAGAGTTTCTTTCATTTGATAGTACTTCTGATTAGAGAATGAATCACCAAAATGCTTATTTGGGAGAAGCAGGAATGTGTCAAATTTTAGCATGATTTTATGCATCAGTATAATTATGAAAAAACAATGTTCTTCTATGTCTGTATGATCCACTGTCACTCTCATATCCCCAGTTTCAAGGGACATCATTCTGTTTAATGCTAAAAGGTCTATCAAAAATGAAAATTTGATATTCCAGTTGTAACTCATTCCAACTGTAAAGATCAGGAATTTGTAATCTTGAACTAAGCTAACAGAATTATTTGCACTAAGATTCTTGTACTGATGCTTCTTTGTGGGTTATTTTCCTTTCTTTGGGGGTTTTTATCATATGTTATATCATTTATTTGGGTCCTAGGAGGTTAAGAAGCACATCTAGGCCCCAAGACCATGGTGCCTGAGTGTCTCCCAAATTATTAAAAACAGATCACGCAACAACATCAACATCTATTTTTATGCGTAGTGCAATCATTAGTGCTTGACCCCAATTCAAAAAAATAAAAGTAAAAAAACCTCAGCATATGTTTAACTAAACATTTGTTTGAACCACACTGAAGTAGAGAGACTTAAGCATGTCTGAAGCCAAACAAGGTATTTATATGAATCATATATTTCATCCCATATTCAACTACTAGTGCCACAAGAAAGAAGAAACGCAAAAAAACTCTTCCTCTTGAATAAAATGTATTACAGGGCCAGTTTCAAGACAGTTATACATTTCCTTTAAGTCATAAGTGAGTATTAGATTTCTGCTTATCTAACTGCTTCTTGCAAAGTTTGTATCTTTCTGCACAGCTTCAGTCATTGTGGCAGATATGCATAAATGGAACCAGGAGTGAACGGTCCATTTATTCCAACCACAAGAGAACAATCTGGAAGACAATTTGAGTCATAAATTTGTGGAAAGTGAATTAAAATTGTAAGTTCTGAGACTGATTTGTGGTCTTCTGAAGCTGTAAAAAGACGAAAAAGCACATTGATTTATATTGGTTTACTACTCCTTTGTCAGTTGCAGAAAAGGATCAGTAGTAGTCAAAAGTGACGATTTCTGTGAGGAACTAATGCCAGATTAAGAACTCTACACTACAGCAGTAGTAAAGCTACCCTGAGCCCCTATATAATTTGGCAGCTCTTTGGAAACAGTGAATTCATTTTGAAGCTGTTACACAGAGCTACAAAGCTTTTGGGTTTGCTTCAGTAGAATCTGAAAACAAAGTCTGGTTTCCTTTCTCTGGTTTTCTGGTCACAAAGCTGTAGGCTATGTCTGAACAAAACCACCACAGATTTGCTAAAAAAAAATCCTCCCCATCCATTTTGACTCAGTTAATTTGTCCCTATATTTCTAAGAAAATTAATACATCAGAGATTTTCCCTCTGTCTCTGAAGACCCCAGTGGTCTGCAGGCTGATTTTAAGGAGTTCAAGAAATGCAGTTGAGTAAAATGTCTCTATTACTAATCAGCTTAATCTGGGCATTTCAGAGCTATATTCTGCTTGTGAAAAGAATAGATTGTCTGCCAGGAAAAAAAAAAAAATTATCCTTATGTGCTCTTCATCTATACATCTGTGCATGTGCTTTTATTTCACATCCAGATGCAGCAGCTAGGTTCAAATCCACATTCCTGGAGGCATTTGTACAGGTTTCCACACCCCAGACACAAGTTCTATCAAGGCCAAGTTACAGCACTTACAATGCTTATTGTGGGCTGCAATCAGCTGCTGAGGCCTCACTGCTGACCATTTTGACAAGCATTGTTTCAAGCAGACCCAGACTCTCAATGAGATAAATTTCCCTTTCCAAGACATACCAACGAGAGAGCCACTAGATGGCACTTCAAAACATGATTTTGCACATAGTGCCCAGCTAGCTACAAATCTAGATTGCAATGACAAGGTGCACTGTAAATTTGTATGATAAACCCTGTTCTCTGTGGTGTACACCGATTTCCCCAAACAATATATATTTTCAAGAGTTTGATAAAGCAAAAATAACAAAAAGCAATGAAAGCAAGCAAACAAAAAAATTTATCCTGCCCTTCCTCATAGCACCATCCTTACTGAAGCAGAAGGCCATCAGTTTATAAACATGGGTATGATTATTATGACATCTGATAACCCTTGTAACATTTCGTGACAGATGAGATAAATGTCATAGTGGGGCAACAGCCTCTTTCCTGCTTTGTAATCTGAGTCATCAGATTTTTCAGCCATGAGACTAGAAAAGCACTTACATTTTGAGTATATTTTCTGTTTCTCTACTGTTTCATTCCTCCTTAGCCACTCTTGCTAGAGTCAATATAGACAAAAAAAAAATGTGATTGTAAAAAACAGAAAATTAAATTCTTATTTTAGGCAAGGAGTTCAATGGAACATGATAATCTCTTTTTCTGTTTCAGTAGTACTTGGTACCATGTCCATGCGCACTGAATGAGGCCTTGAAAATCTTCAGCAGTGCAGGTGATTACATGAAAAATAATCGTTTCATACAAGGTTGCCAAGTGTTGGTAATTAGCCATTACAATTGGCCCTATATAATTACTGTTCTCTCACCACAAATCAGAAAGAATGGAAGCATCTTACTAATGTAGTAGAGAACAACAGTCTATTAAGCCTTTAATAAGTGGGTTTCAAATCCAATATAATCTTGTAACGCCTGAAATATAGAAGCCATCAGGCAAGTATGTTGCTATTCAGATCCCACAGCCATGGATTCAGAATTTCTAGTTTTACTTTCACTTTCATCACTCACTGACTAATCAGGTCTATAATACCTACCAACAATATGTCAGCAGATACCTTCAGTCCCTGAGTCCTGTTATTTTTTAGAGCTCTGGATGTATAGTGTGTAGGATTAGCTAGGGTTTAGTGGCTCTGAGTGTCTTTGTTTTCAAGGCAGTGTAAAGACTGCATTTAAAATCTGTACCTCTTAAATGCCATACGACCTCAACTTTGGAAGGATTTTCTGCAGATGGAGTTGATTTTGAGGGTGTAATGCCATGCCAAAATAGGTACCATGGAGATACTTATTTTGCTCTCTGCATTTGGTTGTTCAAGACAGCAGAAGCGTAAAGATCTAAGGGGAAATTTCTCACAGTTCAGAACTTCTTGATTGAAAGGAGGAAAAGAAAATAACCATATTCTTCAACCAGGCCAGGCTTTGTTCCACTGAGCAAACATTTCTGATGACATATGGAAATCTTGTCTCAGTCTGCTTAGTCTACGAGGATTTGGAATTTTCATTAACAGGGAAGCATTTTTAATGTTTCCAGGGTAATTGTTCTGTGCAAATATGAAGAAAGATAGGTTTTAAGAAAATGAAGGCAAATTATAAATATATATATATCATATACACAAAAAAAAAAATCATAAACAACCTCTTTAGGTTACATAGCTGAAT
Source organism: Numida meleagris (assembly GCF_002078875.1). Lineage (NCBI taxonomy): Eukaryota > Metazoa > Chordata > Aves > Galliformes > Numididae > Numida > Numida meleagris. The sequence goes on from NC_034410.1 coordinate 62,361,603, forward strand.
ACATCTGAGTCAGGAAATACCAGAATTAGGGTTACTCATGGGCCATTAATTTCATTGCTTTGAGCCTACAAATTCTGCTAGTCTTTAATTTCATTATGATAGCCTGGTGGAGTTTCTTTCCATACTAGTCCTGTTTTACTTAGAATATATTAACTGACTGTCATGTATTTTGTTATTGATAATTATTTTGTTTATTCTCATACAACACATGGCGCTTAGCCTTATTTGCTGCACATTATTTAAACCTTTATATGAATTTGCTCATTAAATTTTCTAAAGCATTAATCTCTTAAATAGCTAAGTGCTTCATAAATCATGCATTTTCATAATATCCATGTAAACTGATCATAAATGAGAAAGGGATCTTACAAGTGGGAAAGGAGGCAAAGAGAGATCAAGGTTATTAACATTTATTATGGATGCTTACCTAGCAATTCCTAGGATACCACTTTTTGCATGTTTACCATTATATGACAATTTACATAGGCAGGCAGAATTCTACTTGTGCTCATGCAGTAAATGAAAAACAAACTATTTTTTTGTGGGGGAATTCTTAGTGACTCAATAGCATCAAGACTAGCTGAAGTGAACAGGTTAAACTGAGAAGCATATACTTCTCGATGAATTTGATACAATTCTTTGATGAAATGAAGTGAATGGTATAGTAGATGAGAGAAAAACAATGGTTATTGTCTACCTGGACTTCCGTAATACCTTTACACAATCTTTACAAGTGGCTGATGCATAGGCTGGATGAACAGACAGTGAGGTGAACTGGAAAGTGGCTGAGTGGTCAGTCCCAAAGGGAAGGGATCAAGGGAACAATCTATTTGAAGATCAGTACTTAGCTGTGTATCCAGATCAGTACTGAGTTCAGTCCTGTTTAACATCTTCATTAACAGACTAGACAATGCAGCAGAGTATACTTTCAGCAGCATGCCCTTGCTGCAAAGAAAGTTAATGTTAGCCTGGGCTGCATTAGGCAAAGTATTGCCAGCAGGTCTAAAGGCGTGATCCTTCCCCTTTACACAGTAATGGTGAGGTCTGCAGCAGCCCAACGAAAAACACTTTATCTGTGGTATGCCTGAAATTGTCTCAAACACTTGCAAGATAAGACCTTTGCCATGTCAACAAACTGAAGGCTGGAGAAGGGAGTCCTGTGAACAACAGGATGGCCTTGCTCTGTCCAAAACATTCCTATTTTTCTGCAAGAAGTTTTGGCTGTAAACTTGTTTCTGACAAAATTGTTTATTGCATACTTGCTTCTTCATAACCTTGGGATGGCACACTGATAAATTTAGCAGGCATAAAAGGATGCCTGAGAGAAGCCTGGGGAGCTTTGATCTTCAATATCTTGAAACTTCAGGATGAGCACTCTCACAGAACAAGGACATTCCCACTGTCTGGACCAGTACTGGAATCCAGACCAGTGATCTCTTTATCTGTCCATCTGTTTCTCTCTCTCTCTCTCCCTCTCCACCACTCTCCCCCTCATCACTCTCTTTTCTTTGTTTTTCCCTTGTAAATTTGTTAAGTAATGCAAAGCTTATTTCCACCCTTCTGCTTGACTTCCTAATTCACATTGTTCAACATCCATGATAAAAGAGCCAAATCTAGACAGATGACAATGCTTTAATTACATAGACTTTGCTTATCTCCAGAAAAAGTTTCCACCTTTTGCCCTCAATGGGGTAAGACTGCCATTGGAAAAGACTGATGGAATGATGGAAAAGACTGAGCCAGCAGTGTGCCCAGGTGGCCAAGAGGCCAATGGCATCCTGGCTTGTATCAGGAACAGTGTTGCCAGTAGGAGTAGGGAAGTCATTGTCCCTCTGTACTCAGCCCTGGTGAGGCCACAACTGGTGAGGCCGCAACATGTCCAGTTTTGGGCCCCTCACTGCAAGAAAGACATTGAGGCCCTGGAGCGTGTTCAGAGGAGGGCGATGAAGCTGGTGAGGGGTCTGGAGCACAGGCCTTATGAGGAGCAGCTGAGGGAGCTGGGATTGTTCAGCCTGGAGAAGATGAGGCTCAGGGGGGACCTTATCGCTCTCTATAACTACCTTAAGGGAGGTTGTAGTGAGCTGGGGGCCAGCCTCTTCTCTCTTGTAACTAGTAACAGGACGAGGGCGAATGGCCTCAAGTTGCACCAGGGTAGATTTAGGCTGGACATTAGAAAACACTACTTTTCAGAAAGAGTGGTCAGGCGCTGGAATGGGCTACCCAGGGAGGTGGTGGAGTCACTGTCCCTGGAGGTGTTTAAGAAACATTTAGATATAGCGTTGAGAGACATGGTTTAGTGGGGTTATTGGTGGTAGGTGGATGGTTGGACTAGATGATCTTGTAGGTCTTTTCCAACCTAGCTAATTCTATGATTCTATGATTCTATGATATACCCTCTTACAGAACCATATTAACATCTTTAGGTATTAACCAAGTTCCAGCTTTCAACCTAACACACAGGATTCTGACACAGTAAAAATGTCTTAGTAGCAAAACTGTCATTTTCTTTGTGAATTGGTCCTACAAAAAATTGCTTCATACTGCTTTTCCAGAAAAACTGCAAACTTCTGAAATCCACTTCTGGTGGAGATGAAAATATAACCTGGTGGCCAAAAAATTCCCTTAACCATTCAAAAAGGACCAGTTTTATTTACTAGTCTGTATCATGTCCTCATCCTTATTCATCTTTGTCTTTTCCTTCTTCGTTCTAGTCTCCTTATCTACTAATTCTGTGTAGTGGCTCCACTTTCCATGGCTTCTCTCCATTGAGTTTAAAATAGGCTCTCCCTCATTGCCATTCTATCTTCCTTCCTCCCTCTTAATTTCTTTGTCCATAAAACCCAGTTTCCTGTTGCTAGTTCTTCATTTAAGCAATCTACTACTCCACCAAGTGACTCTGAGTTGCTAATCCTAGGTTTATTGGATTTAAGTGACCCCACCTTTGCAATGCATTTATTTGTAGCTTTTCCTGGATTGTTCTGGGGAAATCTTCATCTAACGTATCTGTAAAACAGAAATGTAAGGTTTGCGAGACAGATCCTTCAACTTGGGAAAGTTAACTACAGTATACTTAGTACTGTAGCTTTTAAAGCATTACTTTTTTGTTCAACTACATTCTACATATGTGGATATTTATTTATTCTTTAATCAGAGTAAGGCTATTTTAATTTATTGCCCTGAAGTTACTCAAAAGTCATATCTGTCATTAATTTATATTAATTATCCTGAATTTCCTTTTGTATAAATGAGACCTTAGGAGATTAATCTCTGAACATAGAATGATCTGGCATCCTTGAATAAGCTTGCACTTTCCATCTTTCACTAGCCTGACTCTTGACTGTTTCTGCTCTGAGCAGAACATCATACAAAAAATGAAAAGCACAATGCCTATGTCAAACCTTTTGGCTTTCCTAGGCTGCACTGAGTGAGGAGGAATTGTCTTGGGTTAATATACGTAACTGACAGAAGTGTATATATGATTAAAACAATTTTTAAAAAGAGCAGCAAAAACATAAAACTAGTGGGATATTTGACCTTGTTTTTGTGAAACTTTTCATAGAATCATAGAATCACAAGGTTGGAAAGGACCTACAGATCATCTAGTCCAGCTGTCCTCCTATCACTACTACTACCCACTGATCTACTAAATCATATCTTGTAGCGCCTCATCCAGATGCCTCTCAAACACCATCAGGGACGGTGACTCCACCACCTCCCTGGGCAGGCCATTCCAGTGCCTGACCACTCTTTGAGAGAAAAAGTTTTTCCTTGTGTATAATCTAAATCTCCCCTGGTGCATCTTGTGGCCATTTCCTCGGGTCCTATTTGTTGTCTGGGAGAAGAGGCCGACCCTCTCCTCATCCCAGCCTCCCTTCAGGAAGTTGTAAAGTGTCATGAGGTCTCCCCTGAGCCTCCTCTTCTGCAGACTAAACAACCCCAGCTTCCTCAGCTGCTCCTCATAAGATTTGTGCTCCAGACCCCTCACCAGTTTTGTTCCCCTTCTCTGAATATGTTCCAGGGCCTCAATGTCTTTCTTGTCGTGAAGGGCCCAAATCTGAACGCAGTACTTGAGGTGTGGACTCACTAGAGCTGAGTACAGGAGGAAGACTACCTCCCTGCTCCTGCTGGCTACACTATTTCTAATGCAGGCCATGATGGCATTGGCCCTCTTGGCCACCTGGGCACACTGTCAGCTCATGTTCAACCGAGCATCAACCAACACCCCCAGATCTCTTTCCTCTTAGTGAGCCCTCAAGCTGTTCGTCAGAGATTTTTGATGAAATTTTACTCTTCTATTACCTCATCGTTGAAAAGAGTTGATCACAATTATACATATTGCCAAAAAGCAATGACATGAATAAGGCACGATTGTGAAGAGAGGAATATTTCTCTCTGTGGAAAGCATGGATGCATATTTTTCACTGTTCACAGGACTGTGTTAAGCCAGTGTATCACAATCCATACAATTGTTTGTCATAACTTGAGTTGGCACTATACCGCGGCCTCCCCATGTTTTGATTTCAGCCCAGACAGTGCCAGTCACCCATCACTGTTCAGTTGTTGCTGAGCAATAGATGCACATCTAGGGCCAGGCTGTTTGGTGGGACAGAACCACCACGATGATGGTGCAGAACAGGGAGGTGCTGCATTGTGAGCTGGGCCGGGCCACGTGCAGACCATGGGCCAGAGATGCCTGCCCCAACAGTAAAGAGAAAATCTAGAGCTCGGAGGTATCATTAATGTGTGTGTAAGAGAGAGAGAGTACTCCTTATCAGTGCACATTGTCCTTTTGCAGCATTTTCATGCAAATCTAGAAACAATATTGCATTCATTCTCTTTTTTAGGTGTGTTTTTTTTCGCCCTCTCTGTGAATGTCATGCAACTCAGAGCAATTCCTATAAAATAATGGAGAACATGAGTGGATGGAATTACGATCTTCTCACTATCCTTCTTTCTTGTTCCTGTCAAGTAAGTTACTGTGCAATCTGGCCTGTGGAAAAAAACCTAGGATAATTAAGAAGAATGGGAGGTTACACAGAACAATGTAAGAAACACAAAATCTAAGAAAAAAGAACCAAAGAACCATTTTATGCAACAGGTAAATTACAATAACTCAATGTACTTATTTTCTCCTCTGTTGTGTGGCTACAATAAAGAGAATGCAAAGAATTTATTTCCTCCCTGCCAATGGAAGGGTGAAAAAATAAAAAGTATCTGGCTGACATGTGAGCTGTTTCCAAAATAAATGGCCAAGTTTTAAAATTGCTTTCCAGGCTACACAAATGTCTCTGAAATTCTCCTCACTGTAGTGTGCTCAGTACTGTAAGCACTGAAAAAATCTGCATATCAAGCACAGAAATTGAACAAGCCATTGTTAAAAATACTAATTAAATTACTAGTATGTCTTACAGAAAATACTTCGATAGAAAAAAAAATCGTTTCATTGTAGATGGAAGGATTTTTAGCTAAGAGTGAACAGCTATGACTCACCCTCTGACTAATCAGAATCTGAGTGAGAAACAAAAAGCAAATTCAGTGAAACTGTTTTGCATCTGCTAAGGGACAGGCTATTTTGGTTCAAGCTTTGTTCATATCATCAGGTTGTTAGAGGACAAACATGTAGCTTACAAGTTTCAGCATATGCCCTGTTCCTTTTCTGGGCATAGCTTCTTACTCATTTCATACGTGACAAAAGGAATTGTCACATCCATTTCCAAGAGAAAATAATCCCGGCAAGTGATGTACAAGCAAGGGCAAGAAATTCTCACAACAGATCTGGTAAGTACAATAGGCTTTTATGAATCACGGGGAGATGAGTTTCACATTCTGTGAACGAGTGAGCTCCGTTTGCGGATGGCTGGTTCGCCGATGCCCTCGCAGTCCTGGGAGGACTCGCAAATCCTGGCCCCACGCTGCGGTTCAGCACCACGGACAGCTCCAACTCCCCGAGTCGCGCTTCCCCGTGTAAACGCGGTAGGTACGCGGTGTGACTCCCGGAAGGGGTCTGCCACTGCTATCACTGTGTTGCACGATACAGGGCAAGAAGCATTGCAGGCAAAAACTGGTGCAGCTGGCAAAAGGACAAGGTTTTGAGAACTGACTCATTTGGCACTTCTGACGTCTTGCTATGCTCATTAAAAAATGTGTATTGTATCATTTCAATAGGATAACTTACAACAATTGAATTCTCATGCTAACATTTTACTTCTTACATGTTTCCTAACTTACTAAATACACAACCGGACATACTGATGCAGTACCTTTGCTGCTGATACAAGTGAGATTAACCACAAATGACAACTAGTAAGTGTATGAAGCAGCCTGCTCATTTTAAAACCTAAAGTTCACCACAAGACTGTCAACATAATGAAAGCTTTCTTTTATTTCCAGTGAAGTTGCTGTAGTATTCCATTTAGTTGTATTTACCTGTGTCAAAAGATCACGTAGTATCATTTTTTTCAAATTGTTTGGAAGTATGAAAAATGAGTTTTTCAGCACTGCTTACTTGGCCACTTTGCACAAATAAACAGCACAAATTTTCATAATATTAGTCCTGATTCTGCAAATAATGACATTCACTTCGTTAGTTGCACAAAACAAGCTAACAAGAGAGAAAAAAAGATGATCACCAACAGCCAAAGTAGCAGTGAGGTCCTGAAAAGTAAAGATGAAGAATTTATCCTTAGAGATAGCAGGAGATCTTTGTCAAGACAATTTCAGTTCATTATAAAAGTTGCAGGGAAAAGAGTTAAGAAAGTGGAGCAGAAGAGGTTAAAGCAGTCAGGTGAAAGAGGTAGTTGGAGTTAAGGGAATGAGTGGAGTTAGGACTTTTCCTTTAGGAGAGACCAGGAGTATCTATGAAGAAACATATATTAAAAGGTGATGTATATCATGGAAAAGCTTTTACATATATATCCACAAAATTAATCAAAATGAGAAAAAGAAAATATTTCATATTTGAAATAAACCTGTGTTTAAATTAATCTAGGAATGTTAAATGCCCTTTACTCGTCATTTCTGCTTTTTTATGGGACACAGGCAATATTCCTCTGGCATGGGTTTTTACATTTTTTCCTACAGAAAAGAATACTGTGGAAAACGTAAAAATCATATGTACTGGTTAAATCACAGACCACGTTGCAGTGAGGGGCATGTGAAAATAAGAGAATTGAGCAGATAATGAGAGAGACTCAGACATGTCTGCATTTTGGAAGCAGGTATTTCTCAACTCGTTGAAAATTACTATAGGCATGACTGAAGCACAGCCATCAGCATGAAACAGTTTCTATACTAGAATCTGACATAAAATTGTCCTGAAAAAAAATCATTTCATCATGAAAAGGGCAGTCAAGGAAGACAGAAAGTACACAGAGATGCAGCTATAAAGAGTAAACGTTATGAGTTGTTACCACACGTAGAACACTCCTGGCTAGTACTTTTAAAGACCAGTAATTGGGAAATTATATCCGGTTATGTACAAAGGGATAGTAAAACCTGTCTTTTCCTTTTGTTATTTTTTAAAAACAGTTATAAACCTGTTTAAATAGCAGCCTCTGAATATTCTCAAAATTAAATCTAGAAGACAGTGTGGCTTTTAAAATAATTCATCCTGATGACAGAATCTTACAAGAAGATTACTTAAAGTGTACTTTAGGCTATATAATTTTAGACTGATCATGTGATCTTCTGGACACCTCTTTCTGTGTCATGTGGCAAGCTGGTCCTGCTTATTAGGCTAATGTTTATGGCATCTTCAGAACAGCATGACAGTAAATTAGACACTATGTGTGATTGAAAAGGACTAAAGCACTATGTATTTTACATGTCAAGAGATGAGCACATATATTTTTTCTTCTAAGTTCAGGTTAGAAAAAGAAAAACAGAGAGAGAAAAGAAACGATGCAAAGACAGCTATTATCATGTCCTGTAATCATCTATAATTAAAGGTGGACTTGCTGCACATTCACCTATAAGGGAAAGACTCTTGTCTTTCCATTCTAAAGGAAGTTAGATGAAGTCGTAAGTCTTAGCTTTCAAGACACTTAGGCAATGACATAACAAAGTACAGAATAGCTGCTTAACTGTCAGCATGTGAGAAATCTCACTGAGACTTGAACCTGGAAATATTCAGGCTGTATTTTAATCAATCCCTCTAAAGCCAGTGGGACTCTTTAAGAACTGATGTTATTGGGGACCATGATTTTGCCTCCTTCCCTTTCCTTAAAAGGCAGCTGGAAACATGCATTCTTTCCAAGATTATGCCAACACATCAGTGAAGCCTGTATTTGCCTCAACATTGTTCTGAGACTGCAAACAGGCAAGGATGTAACCCATGAAAGAGCAAAACAGCTCCATCACAGTGTTGATCCTTTTAGGAAGTAATTTCACTACCACTAGCTTCAAATTTTGATTCTTTGTTTAACTTTTCATTTTCAGAACACATAAGAAATAGACCAAAACTTAATCTGGCCACACTTTCCACTAGAGCCACTGCAATGGAACTCCTTTTGCTTATTTGAGATGAGCTCCTTTTACTTTCATGTCAGTGGTTCCCACATCAATGTAAAGTGCTGAGTTTGGCAGCCTGATTTGAATAACCTTCCATTTAAAATTAAATGGAAATCAAATGGAAATATTTTCATGTCTCAAGGGGGAATGCTCAGACATTGATAATCTGCAAGGCAAAACTGTACCTCAAAACTTTTAGCAGTATGACACACACATCTGACACACACTGTAGATTACTACGCACCATGGACTTGGGTGGCCTACTTGGTTAAGCAGTTGCTCCTAATGAATGACGAAAGCATATGAAAACATACGTACATGTGTATGTATGGATATCATATACATATGTATATCTTGTTACAATATACATTACAAAATAACTTCTTTTTTAATTAATCTTAATAAGAGATTGCTTAAATCAAATAACATCTACATAGCTCCAAACTTTTTTCCTTTAGACTTTCAGGACTTCTAGCCTAAAAGAGTAACATGTTATCCAACAGCTACTTTGTCAGAAATATTCTCTCTGAGGCAGAAGTGTTCCTTGAAGTTGCAACAAGACCCCTGACATTTTAACACATCAAGAAAATGATGAAGGATGAATAAGTTGCCACAGTTTCAGGATTTAAGAAACCGCGACTGAAGTAATCTGTTATGGTAAGATTTGTTCCGCTTTTCTTTAAAAGAGAAGTGGTCAGAAAACCACTAAACCATGTTGCCTGCTTTCATCGTGTTGATTCACATTCATTTATGCTCAAAGGGAACAAAACACTTAACCATGTACATAATTTTAAGCATGCCTTCAAGCACCATAGCATCTTAATTCCAAATCAAACTCAGTCATGTTGCACCAAAGCAGTGTTTCCAATAACTGACAACTCCTTGCTACCTCCTACCTTTCAAGAAGAAAAGGTCAACCGTCTCATATCTCAGAAGGATGCTAAAGTAAGTAACCACTCAGAAAGAGCCACAATATTCCTAGACAGTAAAGGCTGGCCCTATAAATTACCACATGCCTCAAACCATATTTTAGCTGAAGTCATTTTCTGATATGCCTTTGCATTTTTTAAACTTTTGGAAGTTTCTTAATTTCAATCTTTATCTGCATCTATGCACATAGATAAAATGATTCTGTTTGATAGTGATATTGGGTCAAAAAGAAAGGCTAATACTCAGATTTTGCACTGGCCTGTTGATTTCACAAACTCAAACAAAGAACCAGTATATCTCTGCTGTGTTCAACACCAGGACCTCTTCCTCTGTGTTCACAGAAGGCACTGGATCGCTTTCTCCTCTGGCTGGGAATGTCTCATCTTGCTGCTAGTTGATCTTCACTTCTCACATTCCAGACCAGATTCAGGGATTAATAATTCCTAGTAACTAGGGAGAAATGTAATCCTTTTCTTCCTTTCTACTTAAAATTTAAAGGAGCATTTTCTACTTCATTCTTATTAACAGCTATCCTTAACACATTTTCAAGCTTGCAAAAATGATTTTAAAAAGTAGGGAAAGGAGCGTAAGAACTGTAATTTTTTTTTAAAGCTTATTAATGTGAATGGACTCTCCAGACTTAGGTACATAGACATGCATAAAGATATTCTTAGAGGAGTTTACTAAACTATTACTGTTTTTGTAAGTGATCTTCGTGTTTTACCAATGATTTTAAGAAGAACTGCAATTCAGGTAAGTGCTTAAATCTTACACTTACCATGGGGCATGCACCCAAGCTTTACAGGTTCCGGGTATTATTACAAGACATTAAAATGGTTTCTCTCTCTGAGGGAAACATCCTTATACTGTGGGTGAGCATTTTAAGCTCTCCCTGAGGGTTGGGACTCAAGCTGCTAGAGCTGTTTTTGTAAAAGAGTGAATAACTACATTCTTTGCAGGAAAAAAAAAAAAAAAGAATAGAAAACACTATTCGGATAGGTTGTGCTCTTGGAACTGCAGCACTAATTCTGAAAATTAATTGTCTATAAGAAACATGTGGCTCCTAAGTGATTTCTAGTACAGACTTAACACTAGCTTCAGCTAAATAAACCTCAGCGCCATAAATGCCAAGTTAGAGGTATGTAACATCTCTCTTACAAATTCATTTTAGAGCTGTCACAGACATTCCAGTTTATCTCTTCTAAAAAAAATACAACCAATGTTAGCTTCTTCTGGAATGCAATTGGTCACTGAAAACACAGTCTACTTCTAGTTGAATTTCTTACTAGGGGAAATGCTGTTCGATATCTGAATCCCAGTTGCCCAAAATTTTCTTTCACAAAAAAATTTGGCATGGTTTCTCTGAGAAATAACTGTAAGAGGGAATCTGACCACTGTTTATAAATATCTGAAGTGCGGGAGTCAAGTTGATGGCATCGGACTTTTTTCAGTGGCAAGCAGCAATAGAACAAGGGCCAATGGGCAGAAACTGCAACACAGGAAGTTCCATACTAACACAAGGAAGAACTTCTTTACTTTGAGGATGACAGAGCACTGGAACAACTGGAACAGGCTGCCCAGAGAAGCTGTGGAGTCTCCTTCTCTGGAAATATTCAAGACAGACCTAGATGCCTACCCATGCGACCTACTGCAGGGAACCTGCCTTATTAGGGGGATTGAACTCGATGATCTCCAGAGGTTCCTTCCAAACTGTACAATTCTGTGATTCTGTAATAAGTTGAAGCTTCAGAGAGAAAAAACAGATATTAAAGGTCACATTTGTAGAATGTTTGTCCTATTTACAAGTTAATGCAAGCAAAAAACAACCAAAGACCATATTTTAACACGTGAAATCATTTACCTAGCGAAAAATCCTGAAGAGCTTACATAATGAAGCTGTTATGTCTCTCCAAAGAGAAACTGCTCTTATTTCTTTCACTCTGAAGATTATTAGGCTGTTATCTCAGTTTTGTGTATCAAGGATCATGGAACATTCAGGTTGGAGAAGACTTCAGAAGGTCACCTAGTCCAATTGCCTACTCACTAGCACACAGCAAAGCAACAGCACAAGCTCCAAACCGTCAAAAAAACATTACAAGAGTCCACAAGGCCACTGTTGTCTTGTTGCGAGATGGAAAGGTTTATCTTTCTAACTACACATGTCCTGAATGTCTTTGACTGTACCAGAGGGTTTTCTCTGTGAAGTGGATAACAGTGGTGACCTGGTTTCTAGTCTTTCTTGCTGTGGAGATGTTCCGCATCAAAGAGGAGACATCTAGATGTTCTTCAAGTGCATGATAATAAATCAACTAACTTAGCTTGGCGAAAAGCAAAAATAAGTGAAGAGTACTTCTATTATTATGATTTCCAGTTAGCTTACTGACATTCTCAGTAGGTTGCCAAGTGACAAACTCATATCTGTTTTAAGTAGTCATAGAGTTAATCCAACAAATGAAATGCTAATAGATAAAGGAGTAAGTGTATGATTACAGCTATTTATTTATATAGGCTATAGCAGAAATGAGTGTGTCGATTCCATCCTGGCTTCATAACTTGCAAGGCTGGGGTCTGACTTTGCCCCTTTAGAGGGTGTGAGCACCTACTCTAGGCTGACCATCTAACTTATCACCAATGGGTAAAAATAAAGAGGTAGGCACTGCTTATAAGCACTATGTGATTCAGCATGCTCATTTAGATATGGTCTATTTTCCCTGAATATAGAGATAACTAAATTAATGTAATCACTTAACATTTAGGTTACTGGGGTTAATCCTGCCTCTGGTGTACCATAAATTCGGCTGTACACGCTAGTAGAACTTGAAGTCCAATGAAGTTTCTGCAAAAGTTTGTACTGCAGGAGCAATGCCTCAGACACACTGGGATAAGCTAAGAGAAGAGCTTTACTGTTTTGCAAGATACATTCATCTTCATTATTATCAATACCTCAAATGCGATTTGGTGACAATGAGACCTACAGGAAAACAGGACCAGAATTCTCGTCTACTGCACAATAACCTGAAAGTACACCCTTTTGTGGCTGTATCAGAGAGTAACTGAAAGATGACTGTCACTAGCATGCCTTACATTACAGGCTATTCTGGTACGTGCTTCATGGAGGAAACCTCTTGTGACTTCCATGAGTCCACATCATTTGGCTGACCTACAAAAAGAAAGGTATACCTATCCCACTCCAACAGACTCCTATAACAATGCTGCTATAACCTCCACAGTCAGCACAGTGTTCAGCAGGAAGAAAGAAGTCACAAAGGAATAAGGTACATAAGACAGTTATTCTTAATGTTTCCCATCATGCAGTACACTGTGACAGCTGAACATAATATTCATGTTGCAGCCAAAAATTCAAAATCAGTATTTCATGGACTGAGAATGCATGTCTGAATAAGACATGTCTGAATAAGAACATTTTATTCAGAAAGTATTACAGGTAACTATAGCATTTGTCTTCCCTTCATAACCCTGACTTGACACAGAAAGCTGCAAAAACACAGGCCTTCGAACACGCAAAGAACAACACAGGATTTTACAGGCAATGAAATTCTAGAAACTCATTCCTGACTGAGATCACTTCAGACCTTAACATTCCCTCAACTCAATGAAGAATATATTGAGGTTTAGTATTTCGTCAACTAATTCTTCAGACACAAGCACCACAGCACAAGGAGTCTTCTCCATCCTATGCAGAAAAATCCACAAGCCTTCCAAGTCCTTTCATCCACAAATTGAGAATGCGTTTTTGCACTTATGTTTGGGATGAGCTCAGACACAGTGGTAAAGATGTCTGTATGGACAAGTAGACAGACTGGATTTAGACTGAATCTGTTCAGCAATTTTAAAATCTGTCTTCCTATTGACATATCCTACAGGCTGATGTGCAACAGCTTGAACTTCATATAGACTATAACATAGCATCAGAGAAAACCCACAGTAAAGCTCCTGGGCTGGTGAGCTGACTGACTGCAAATAATATATCCATGTGATTTCTTTTCCCCAAGATTGTAATTAAATTTATTTGCCTAGTTTTCACTCTTTGTTTTTCTTTCACTTCTTTTCTTCCTTATAGGAAGATGAGTGGATGATTTTCTTACTTTATGGATTTGTAAATATGGAAATTAGGTATACTTATTTTCTCCTTGGAGCGCACAAGGAAAGTGTCTACCAAACACTTCTTAAATGTCACTTTTTTAGCCTAGCTATCTATTTGCTTTTCTTGTTGCATATTTCCTCCCTTCCTCACAAATGTACAGACCTGGGATATGTGGACCGCAGTAGTGCTCTCAGTAGACTAGGTCATGCCAGCCTTTCTGATTTAGAGGTAAAGAGGACAAACATTTACTAATTAAAGTAGAGCAAGACATTGCACATGAAACATCAGGGTTTTGCAAAAATATATTGCTCATTTGCTTAAAAGGATGAGTTTGTTTAAAAATATTAAAAGACTAAAGGTGAAAAACTGGTCCCACTGGAATAGTAACCAGTTCCCTGCTCTTTTTGTGGAGCCAGAACTTCATTCTAAGTCTCCAGAAGGCACAACCTCTCTCCTCTTAGCTGCAAATTAAAGTACTTTTAATTCTCCTTGATTTACCTGAGATTACAAACAGGTATGGTTACTCTGTTTTGTAAATAAGTGAATTTGGGTGTAAATTTCAACTCTAGGGCCAGTGCAAATTTAACTTTTGGAGAAGACAAGCTTTTTCTAGTCTCTGAGTATTTTATTTTCTTAAACTTTACAGGCATTTTAGCATTTACCATTAGTGACACACTATGCACTGTGTTGGGGGAAGGATTCTTAAGTATCAAAGGCAGTAAAATATGAGTAACCTTCAGCCTACTCACACAGCACCCTTAAACATTTCTGGCCTGAAGCCTTGACCCAGCTCTCCCTTTTTTGTTGCATTATCATGTTGCAATGTTCTACCAAAAGCAATGATGTATGGTGTCACAATTCTTCAAAATAAAGACTACTGATTCATATTCTTTGTAGTTAAGACTGACCCTGGAACAATTCCTCTCCATGGGACACGTGCAACTTAGTCTGAAGCACATTTATACCTGAGGGAAATCCATAGAAGAGAAGACTGATCAGCTCTTCTCACAGCTATGTCTTACCCTCCAGACGTGTTATCATGCTCTTGAACCAAGGGATGAAAAGTGAAGGCATCTCTATAGGGAAACTGAAGATATACCTAGATACAGGAACTGAAGCATTTCACAAATGAGGAAAGGCTGAGAAAGCTGACTTTATCCAGATTGAGATAGAGAAGGCTCAAAGAAAAATAATCAATATGTACAAATATCTGAAGATAATGCTGGGATCTTTTTGGTGATGCTGAGTTACAGGACAAGGGACACACACTGAAACACAGGAGGTATCACCTGAAGATCAGGAAACACTTTTACTGTGAGGGTGACTGAGCACTGGCACAGGTTGCCCAGAGAGCTTATGTATTGTTCCTCCTTAGTGATATTCAAGTCATTTGGAACGTGATGCTGGGGAACTGCCTTTAGGTGTCCATACTTCAGCAAAGAGAGGTGGACCCAATGACCTCCAGAGATCCCTTCCCACCTCAATTTTTCTGTGATTCTGTGACTGTAGGAAGGAAAATTATGTAGTCACATATAGGAAGAACAAATAGTACTTATTTTTCAGATGCTTAAAAATAAAATTAGTTTTTTAAGCTCTAACTTGATTCACCCTGTAAAAGCCAGTACGTTGCATTTAAATTGCAGCTAACAAAAACCTATAGCATAATATCACATGAAGCAAATGAATTATAGAATATTCGAAGTTGAAAATGACCCACAAGAATCACCTTCCAACTTCTGGCTCCACACAGGACCACCCAAAACTTAATCCATATTTCTGAGTGTTGTCCAAATACTTCTTGAACTCCAGCAGCTTGGTGCCATTCTTCTGGTGAAGAACCTTTTCCTGGTATGCATCCTGACCCTCTCCTGATGTAGCCCCATGCTGTCCCCTCAGGTCCTGTCACTAGAGAGCAGAGCTCAGCGCTGCCCCTCTGCTCCCCACCATGAGGAGCTGCAGCCGCCATGAGGCCTCCCCTCAGCCTCCTCTGCTCTGGGCTGAACAAACCAAGGGATCTCAGCCACTCCTCCTTGCCCTCCAGAACCTTCCCCATCTTTACATCCCTACCTTAGATACTCTTTAATGGTTTTATGTCCTTTTTACTCTGTGGCACCCAGAAGTATACACAGGACCCTTTCAGGTGTTTTTTCAATAACTCCAGAATAACCTTATACATAATTTTCCAGGCACCAAAATGAGACTGGCAGGCCTATAATTACCAGGATCTTCTTTCTTGCTCTTCTTGAAAACTGGGACACCATTTGCTAGCTTCCAGTCAAATGGGACTGATTCCCAAGACCACTGAAAAATAAATAACTGAGAGAATGACATCAACCAGATCTTGGAATCCTGGGATGAATCCCACTGAGATGTAGACTTATATGAATCCAGCTGGAGCAGCAAATCCCATACAAATTAGACATTGGCTAGGAGTTTATCTTTACCTCAGCCATGGTCCTCCAACTCAGGTCTCTTGGGTCCCAGGGCCATAATCATTGTTGAAGAAGAATTAACGTCTCTGCATTATCTGGACACCTATTTGTGAGAATTCCATTCTCATCAAGAAATATTATCTCTAGTCCTCCTTTTGCGGTTAACATATTTTTAAAAAGCCATTTTTGTCATCCCCCGCAGTACTGGCTAGCCTCAACTCTAACTGAGCATTAGTCACACTAGTTTTCTCTCTACAATGTTGAACAACATCTCTGTAGTCCTTCCATGTCACCTGACCTCACTTCCGGTGTCCATATACTTTCTTGTTCCACCTAAGATCTAGAAGATGTCTGCACTAAAAAAGCCAGGAAATGCTATAAGAAAGAAAGAAAGAAGGAAAGAAAGAAAAAAAAAAAGGAAAAGAAAGAAAAAACCCACAATCACAGAAATTGAATATAAACACAGTCTTCAGTATTATACTTTTGATATTTCTGCTCACTCCTCTGTTCCCCCACACACTTGAGTCACCCTAACACCCACACTGACTTAATATTATTTTTAATCTGTACAGCTTTTCATCCAGAATTCTATCTGTGTGAAACTCTTAAGGAAGGATTGAGTGACTTCCAGCAGGTGTTGCTGGAATTACAGCTCTCACTAGTCCTATCTACTCTTTAAGGTTGCTACTTCTTGGTAATTTACCTAACAAGGGCAAAAAGCAGTTGGACGATCTCTCCTCATCAGCCCACAGACAGGATTCAAATGCATAGCTAGGTGGTAGATGCACAGTAGCCTTGAGGAGATACTATTCCTCATGCTAAAAATTAATGAAATTTTTACTATACAGGGTGATTAGTCCTGATGGTAGTCTTTGCAAAACAACCATTCTGAGATTAAAAACTGATGTGATAATGATTTATCAAAGGTTATTTTCTGATGCTTGTTATTCAAAGAATCACAATCTTTATGGTGTTGTGCACTGCGTACCACACAATGTTCCAGGCAACTCCACTACAGCACCATTCCTTTAATTTTTCTTTGCCTAAGACTAGCCAGGGATTATCAGAGAGATTGGAGAAGACGAGCATACAACAGAAAATAAAGTCTGTTTTGAGTTTGGTTCTACATCGCTGACATTAACAATGCCAGAAATTTCTGCAAAAGTAAATATAGGGTTTGGTTTTTTTTTTTAAGTGATTTTTAAGAACCCATAATGAAAACATTTTATACTTCCTCCTCTTTTTAGAAATTGCCAACATCCTTAGTCTCACTCCTAGAAGGACTTCACCACAATATTTTGACTGCATTACATAATATTGTGTAGAAAATGCCATTTCCCTGGTTTGCTGCAAGTCTAACAGGATTTTCTCTTGAGGGGTGAACTGGAGAACCAAAAGGAACAAACAGTTCCATAGATTTTTCAATTGGCCTAAAATCAAAGGTTGTTTCATGCCTGAAGATAGGTAACTACAAGCACTTAAGCTGAACGCAATGCATAATCTTTCCGCTTTCAAGTAGTTCCTGTTCTATATTGGAAATAATTTTCCAGCTGTATCAACTCCATCAAAGCAGAATATTTGAGAGCATTAAATTAACTTAGACATACAGACAAATTCTAAAAGTTAGATCCTTTGCAACACTGGCAACTACTGAGCAAGAAGAGGATCTTTATTTGGACTGCTTTGTTATTTCCAGAGTGATGAAGGGCGTATGGGAGCCCAGGAATTGATGGCAGTTCAGGAAAGGTCTGGAGCACAACTCTTACAAAAAACAGCTGAAGGAGCTAAGATTGTTTACTCTGGAGAACAAGAGGTTCAGGGGAGATCTTATTGGTCTCTAAAAAGGAGGTTGTGGCAAGCAAGGTGTCAGCCTCTTCTCCCAGATAACAGTGACAGGATGAGAGGGAATGGCCTTAATTTACACCAAGGAAAGTTTATATTGGATGTTAAGAAATATTTCTTCTCAGAAGGAGTGATGAAGTAGTGGAATGAGCTGCCCAGGGAGGTGATGGAGTCACTTGGAGGTGTTCAAGAAACATATAGATGTGACACTGAGAAATACAATTAGTGGACATGGTGGGGATGGGTTTGTGGCTGGACTAGGTGGTCTGAGAGGTCTTTTCCATCCTTGATGATTCTATGAAGTAACATTCACCTCAAAATGCTAATAAGGCCAATTTTCATGCACAGTATACCCTGACAGAGATTTCACCAGCCTTCAGAGTCCTTTGGCAGGGATAGAAGGCAAGATGGGAACAAAAGTAAAGACAATGCAGTTAATGCGTGAGATCAGTTTAACACTCAAAGCAATCAGGACATAAAAGAAAAAAAGACAGAAAATGATTAACAGAAAGCAGCATCTTCCAGGGCTTTACTTTCCATCAGCATGTGGCTGACTCTACAGCTAAAAGCTTCTCCAGAAACCCAAGAGCGGCTAAGAAGTTCCAGGTGATTCCTGAAGTCTAATATTTACAATGATTATGCTGAGAGGCTTACCAAGTAATCCAACAATAGTCTTGGCTATTAATGATGCCTTCTAAGCTTCTCCTTTCCAGCCAGTCAGGTGTGCTGTAAAACTAAGCTAGAAATACAGATCTTACTGTTTCTCCAGACCTAAAAAAGAGAGAGAGAAAGAAAGAAAGAAAGATATCCATAGTGTGGACTATGACAAGCCCAGCTTAAAAACTCACTTAAACTTCACCTTGACTGTGGTGAGCTTGGATCAAAGCCTATTATCATAAACTGCCCTTTCCCAGAAGTGAATGATCCCATGTGTTTCAAACTCCCTTGACAGGGAGCCAAGGATGAGCAAGCTCAAGGATGCCCCCTGGGAAGACCAAGCTCTTCTGTGATGGAGCTTGGGTACCAGCTTTCAGACCTGATGTGGTACAAATACATATGTGGCTGTACATGCCTGTCCATTTGCCAGCAGAATAGGAAGCAGCAACTTTAAAAATAAATAAATAAATAAATTGCTTCAAACACTATTTCTAAGCTGCTGCAAAGCCCAGGTAGGAAAGACATTAGGCTGAAGGACAGCTGATGGCTGGCAGTTCAAGAAACATTTAGACGTTGTGTTGAGAGATGTGGTTTAGTGGGGTTATATTGGTGGTAGGTGGATGGTTGGACTGGATGGCCTTGTAGGTCTTTTCCAACCTTGCTAATTCTATGATTCTATGATTTTACTTATCCACTGGGCAGATGTGCAGCAGTGGCTCAGCATGTCATGATAAGGAATGGTCACCTGAAAGACCAATAAACACCAAAGTTGCTTCCAAGATCGCCAGCAGGAAGGGAAAGTCTTGTCTGTAGGAGCTGCCTTTGTTTCCAGAAAGGGCAGAAGTGGAGAGTCAGAAAGAAGGTGGGAGAGTGGGAAGTCTTCAAATATTTCTGGTGATTTGCTCACTGAACTTTGGGAGAGTTCCAGATTCAAGTCTGAAATTTGACTTCTCTAAAGACACAGACATTTCAAATATTAAACTTGGAGAACTGCAAAGCAGACAAGTCTGTAAAAGAGAAAATCTGCCCCAAAGTGACTCCAATAAGAAAGATAAGCCAAATCTTCCCATGGAAATCAAACTTTAAAACATCTTACTAAGTATGTATAAAAATATCCTAAGTAAGATAATGTATTACTAATGTTGAGTGAAATCAAGATGTATATCTGACATTTTAAGCAGCCTCTATAAATGTTAATAAAGAAGTTTAGGTACAAGTTGTTGTTAAATATTCTTTTAGAGCAGGCGTCAGTTCCAATAGACTGGGGACACATAACCACGCTAGCACAGTCTAATGTGTCTTCTGAGCCATGCTGATGTTGTATGCAAAAGATTTCACACCGCAGCAAAAGACAAGATAATCCAACCACTTTATCAGTTGTGAGAGTGGAATTATTTAAATCACTTTGCTTTTTATTTGTGGAAGATAAGCAGCATGCATGATCCCCATTCCATAGCGTTGTATATGTACAGTAATTTGGTATGCACTTTTAACACAAATAGTGATAGGACAAGGGGGAATATCATTAAACTAAAAGAGGAAATGAGATGGTGGGTTGAGAAGGTGAGACTTTAGGATGAAGTTATTTACCCAGAGGGTGGTGAGGCAGTGGCATGGGCTGCCCAGAGAAGCTGTGAGTGCCCCATCCCTGGAAGGGTTCAAGACCTGGATTTTTTTGGCTGGATGGAGCCCTGGGCAGCCTGAGCTGGTGGGGGGCAGCCCTGCTCACAGCAGGAGGTTGGAACTAGATGGGCTTTGAAGTTCCTTCCAACCTAAGCGATTCTGCGATTCTATGAACTTGCTACCTCTTATCTTTCTTTAGCTTATTTCTCCTTATCACCTTATCCAACCAAGCATCTTAGGCCTAATGCAGCCCAGGTAACCCTCACGCATGGCTGAGCTTAAATATTCATGTTGGGTACAGCAGGGAACAGAAAATATTATGAGTGAGGAAATCTGTCTTTAAGGAGAGCCTATGATGACACTGAGGTGGGTTCCCTCTTTTAGAGGTTGATAGCTTAAGAAGAAGAAACAAAGCGGGAGATAAAAAAAACACTGGATCTCTAGCTTTGTATGCTGGCCACAACCTTCAGACTGTGATAGCAGTAACCCAGTGCCATGGCTTTAATCCAGCAGAGGTTCGAATAATAAACCACTTGTTCCCACCTCATTCAAACAGTCCCACAGACTGTCCATGCAGTAAGAGGAAGCAGCAAACTCTCGGGGCTTGGGAGAGGTGTGACTCAAAGCTGGCTCCTCTTAGTCTGTCTTGATACATATTTATGCTTACCACACACACGAATAAGCACCTGTGTAGGAAAACCTCTTTAAGAATATGTACAGCCAAGTCATTGGGACCAGAGCCCAGTGTAGAACAGCTGTGACCTGTACTGACTGCCTACAAAACTATCATGGCCCTATTACAATAGGGCATAGCAAGCACCACCCCTTTCCCGCCATGCACTGCTGGTAACCATTCTATTCACTCAGCGCTTGTGGTACTGGGTAGCGGACTAAAGCTCACACATGCCACCACTGGAAACCAGCAGTAAGAGGAGGTGGCAACCACCAGAGAAGAGTTTGCGTCTCATCTTCAAACAGTGCCTGCGATGAGCTTGCAGCCAAGCAGAGCACAGTATCCTGAGGGTAGGGCTAAGGATCTGGCCTAGAATGGCTATTTGAGGACAGAGGGCCTCAAACAATGGGGGATAAGAAACAATGCAGTATCTGAGATAGTTTTATTCTCCATTTCTCCAGGCTGGATGTACACAATGGGTATAGCACGGTCCTCATTGAATCTGGAAGCTCTAATATCAACCTGAAAAAAAATGGAAACTTAAATATTTCCAGGCTATTAGCCAAGCACATTACCCCACTCTTCATTCAATTCTACCTCAAATTATTTGCCAGAAAACCAAACAACTTCAAATGAATTGCAGCTATTTTGAAACCTGTTTTAAACTCCATGAATAGTTTTACAAATAAGAGAAGGAATAAAAAAAGCTAGAAAGCAAGACAAGTTCAAAGACTTTCCCTGATATTTTCTAAACGAGTATGTTTATTGCAACGTTTTAAAATAGAAAAAAGTTTTAAAAATAAAAGATATCTGAAAAAGAAACATTTGGTTCTGCCTTCAAACTCCTTAGCTCATCCAAGAAACCAAGTGCTATCCCCATTCTGTCCTCAATTGTTTGAAAACCTTTCCAGGACTTTGTTCTTTGCTTTGTGTGTTTTTTTTACCCCCTCCTATGAAAACATATACATTACTCTAGGCATAATTAAAAAAAAAATAAAAATGAAGTCTGCAACATTTTGAAAAGGCAAAATCTGGTCCGCCTGGACTT
The DNA here is from genome assembly GCF_002078875.1 of Numida meleagris. Classification (NCBI taxonomy): domain Eukaryota; kingdom Metazoa; phylum Chordata; class Aves; order Galliformes; family Numididae; genus Numida; species Numida meleagris. Next base: position 62,383,421 of record NC_034410.1, read on the forward strand.
AATGGTGAGTCTGGACCCAGAGAACATGCTAGATTTCCCGGAGCGAAGGAAGCCACTGGGAAACAAGGTAGGAACCCCAAAGTCCCCAGAGTCATTCTCAAAGCAGGGTTGCACAGTTTGCTTAGATCACTATCAAGGTCTCTGAGATAAGGTTGAATAACAGCCAAGCTTTATGAATGATTTTATTCTCTGTTTATCGCTTATTTAGCCATTAAACATAAAATGCAGCTTCATAAGAACAGGAAGGCTTTTAGTATAGTGAAAGGTTTACTTGTAGTAAGGTACTCAACAGTATTTAGCAACAGCATCTCTTGCACGTTTCTCTCTGTCAGGGTTTGGAAGGTTTGCAGAGGGAGCTGGATAGGCTGGGTCAGTGTGCTGAGTCCAACTGTACCGGCTTTCAACAAGGTTCAACGCCAGGTGCTGCACTTGGGTCACAACAACCCCACACAGCAGTGTAGGCTCAGGGCAGAATGGCTGGAAAGCTGCCAAGCAGAAAAGGACCTGGTGGTGCTGACTGACAGCCAGCTGAACAAGAGCCAGCAACATGCCCAGATGGCCAAGGCCAATGGCTCCTGAGCTGCATCAGAAACAGTGTGGCCAGCAGAACTGGGGAAGCAGTGGTCCTCTTGCATGCAGCACTGGTGAAACCACACCTCAAACATGGTGTTCAGCTTTGGGCTCCTCACTACAAGAAAGACACTGACTTGCTTGAGCATGTGCACAGAAGAGCAACAAGCTAGTAAGGGATTAGAGGAAAAGTCATGAGGAGCAGCTGAGGGAACTAGGGCTGTTTGGTCTGGAGAAGAGGAGGCTCGGGGGAGACCTTATCGCTTACTACAACCCCCTGACAGGATGTTGCAGTGAGGAGGGTGTTGGCTGCTTTTCCTTCAGTTCCATTGCTTGTCACCTGGGAACTGGTCTCAGGTTGCACAGAGAGGTTTAGATTGACCATTGTAAGAATTTCTCCATAGGCAGTAGTGAAACATTGGAACGGACTGCCCAGGGAAGTAGTGGAGTCCCCACTCCTGGAGATATTTGAGAGAGATGTGGACATAGCACTGAGGCACACAGTTTAGTGATGGAACACAGTAGGTCAGGTTGATGGCTGGACTTGTGACCTTGAAGGTATTTTTGAACTAAATGACTATAACTGTTACCACCACGCAGACAGAAAATGGAAGGCAGCACTAGGGCCCAGGTGGAAGAAATGGCACAAGAGCGTCCGTTTGCAAGTCAAAGGAAAGGAAAAGAAAGCCTCTTAGTCTCCAAGCATCCAGGTGATAGATGCCCTCCCCCATAAAGCAGCAGCTGCCATGGGCAATAAGCACTCCCCAGTTCAGTGTGTGCACCTGGGCTACAAGAAGCCAAGGACCACGTACTGCCAACAGAACCGGAATCTGCAGAGGGATCAGCAACAGAAGTACCTGATGTATTAACAGATAGGTATTCAGCTCCCCCCAGTAGTGTAAATCCAGTGGGATGCTCTACTATAAAATCCATTGCCAATGAACTACTAAAGCTGAAACATGCTCTGTGATGAATGGAAGCCTCGATATTGCTCTGGTTGTTATATGAAGCTGTTATACATGTACTAACTATGCATTTTGTGTGGAGAAAAAAATAAAAATGTTAACCTCAGATTAGAGATGCATAGTTGTAAGCACCAAGATAGCTAACACAGGCCAGAAAGGAGCAGAGAGCCTACTCACAGCCTGCTTTAAGGGACCTAAGGATTGTGCAAGTTGTTTGGGCATGTAAAAAAAATATGCGTTTTCAAACATAACATAACTCTGAGACAGTTACACATGACAAGTAAATCCCACTCATCTCAGAACAGTCTAGATTCACAGAAACTTCAAAGTAAATGACTCACATAGATTTATCTTAGAAGAATATGCAGAAAATTGAAATTTAAACACGTCTTTAGAAAAAAACACACCCACACTTGCTGTAAACACCCATAATCTAATAATCCTGACAATTTTACACTGTCACATAGTTATTCTGTAAATATTCCCCACCCATCCTTCATATTCAGAAGGCTAGACTATTAGTCAACCATGCTGCATGCATTACCAAGTTGCAGAAGACAGAAAAAACTGGCTAAAGCGCTGCTGCGTTGTGCAAACCATATGGCTTTTTAATATTGAAGAACTACTGTCTCAGCAGAGATGAAAATTCAGAATTGACAGCCACTCATTCAAGGTGAATGGAAAAAAAACCCCTTTCATCTGTCATACAAGAGGTGCTGAGCTTGTGAACTCCCTACCCCAAGGTCCCACACTCACTTCTTTATCCCCACAGCACCACACCACAACAAAACAACCTGGTTGCATTCAGGTACAGCTCTCCCATCTCACCAGCACAATATGCTGCTTCAGAAACTTGCTCTCCTCAGCCCAACACCTCGTCCTCCTGGTGCTCATACCTGTCACATCTCTGCTCTCTGACCTTATGGGGCTGCAGCTGCCAAACTTCAGCTCTGGAGAAGGGGAGCTCTTCCTACAGCTCCTTCCTCTGTACCTTTTGCTACAGAGGAAAACTCTCTAATACACTTTGCACCTCCAGATTATCAGTTTCCTGCCCCACCTGCTGCCTGTCCTGGCTCAGCTGCTGCTCAGCCCCCGGGTCTCTGCACCAAATGCCTCCGGCCAAATGAGGCCACCCCTGGCTAAAGTAGTGCTAGTGTACGGAGGAGAAAGCAAGGTCATCATCATTTCTGGGAAATACAATGTTACATTTAGGCTACCACCAGAGAACAAAACGTTGATCCATAGGATAAAATGTTGATCCTGCAGTAAGAGATGTAATACACAAAGACACAGCTTTAAACAGCCTACCAGAGATGCCAGGAACGTCTTGTGCAAAACATATATGCACAGAGCAAGCAACTGTGCCACAAAGTAAGCGGGATTCCCCAGTCCATGTCAAGTGCAGTCACCCAATTGCAGGCTTTTCTTTAGCAATGACCGCTTTTATCTTTACTATAGAGCACAGCAACTTCCTTGCCATTTAAAACTGGTGCAACAGATTTTGATTAAGGTCTTTAAAAGCAAGCAAACAAAAAAAAACCCACCCACAGCTGTTTCTCCCTAGCAGTCAGAAAGCTAGGCAGGCAGAGCCTTCCCCTATGGTACAGCTAATGAACTTCAGCTGTAAGCAAACCTCAGCAGCTGTGGAATTTCCTCAGAGACAGGTTGCACTTTATCACCTTCTTTCTACAGAGGTCCCTACTGACTTGTACCAGTCTACTTAGTTTCTTAGTTCAGTAATGGAGGATACATTTGTATGGGAAAGAGTTTAGATGCTGTTCTGATCTTCAGAAGATACTGGAAACGCTTTTCAGCTTGGAAGCCACACTTCAGTAGAGAGAAAATTATCAAAACCCCATCTACTCTCATCCTGGGAAAAAAATACACTACAAAAATCCTGCAGCACCATTGACAGTGATACGCATTTGTTCCTATCAGTTTCCTCTTTTTACCTGCAACAACTGACATTTGATAGACAGGTGAAGTCCCTATGTGGTACACAGCTAAAAGCCAGTTATGTGTCTCAGGCAATGGTTTCAGCTACTTACAGGAAGAATTTATTTCAGGTACTGGCAAATTACAGGAATAGTTTTTCCATTTAAAGCTCTATACTGGCATTTGTCTAAATCCATACATTATTTTAAGTGGTAACAGAGGTAGGAACACAACACGTACCAAATGTATTGGCACTCTGCTGTGCGTGGGAGAGGACATGGCACTCTCAACATGCACACGTTCTGCTATGGCTGAGGAACAGTCACAGCAACTAAGCAGCTTCAAACCATGCCTGCACCCTCTATCCTGTGCTCAGTCCTGCTCTGCTTTCTGAGCTCAGGAGAGACCTAAGGTACAAGGAATCAGCAGGCTGCTAGCAGAACTGGCAACAGCAAGCCATCACAAGAACAAGATACGTGCTTGCTATTTTCTGAGCCTCGGCATTCAGGAGCAATCAGAGGTGGCCGGACATTACAGGAGGCGACTGTCAGGGTTTTGAAAGACTCTCCTATTCCACTAGATTGTTTGGCTAAGTCCAGTCACTTATCTTTATTCTGCTCACTGTCCAAAATTGAATGATGCACAAGGGAGAATCTGCTTCACAGTTTCTTGTAGCTGCAGAGACAATGGGCTGGATCATGAGCAGAAGAAATACGCTTCTGATCATCATCAAGTCTACAACCAACTGTGGAAACCGGCTTTCTGCTTCTAGAGCAGTTTTCATTATTGGTACGATCTTCATTTTCCTTCTGAAAATGCAGAATTGTAAGTCTGTATTCATAAAAATGATGTACAGGCATATTATTTTTCATGATGCTGATCCACTGTTTTTACAAGACCATTACTTGTTTCTTTTCTGAATGGTTCTTTCTCTAATTCTTATCTCTAAGAGTATCCATAGATAAATTTAATAAGCACACAACAAATAATTTAAAACTGCAAAGGTTTATTGCCTAGGATAGCTGATGTGGTGCAGTTAGATTTATATGCATTTTTTGTTACATGGAAATCAAGCAAAACAGTAGAAAACATATATAGGTAACAGTAAAACAAAAGCCCAGCCTAATACCAGCCCTTTATATTCACCAAGTTATACTTAAGAAAATGGCCAGCCAAACATACAGAAGTAGAACATCTGGAATATAGCTTTTCATGTTATAGCATAGATTCTAGACCAATATTTAAGGTATTTTCCATCCACAGTGTATTTTTTCTTCATAATAGCAAATTGAGAAAGGTCTATGTGAAAAAAAAAAATACTTCAGGACTTTAAAACCTCAGCTATCTGTTTATGAGTTGACAGTTACAGTTAATAGGAGAAGGCAAATGACAGTAATTAAAATATACAGAGACCCATTAAAAATCCAACACTAAAAGGAAATGGCAACTGAAAATCAAAATTCACAAATATGACTTCTTGCATTCCCCTATCCTATACACCACAAATCCGTGTTCAAGCGTTTTACAGCTTTTTCAGACATTGAACACACCCAGAAAAGACTTAAAGTTTCTTTTGGACATGCCTTTATTTCCTTTGTTTCAGCAAAGTGGTTTTGCTTGGGCAAGAAACAACAGGAACACGAACTATAATGCTTTCAGTTATTCAGCTGTTGATTTAGGAAAGGGGATATAGACAAAGCTAGATGATATTAAAATGCACACACATTCCCTCATTTACTAGCGCCCAATAGACCCGCTGCTGAAGGTTGAGTATGAGTAAGAATATGAAGAAGTTGCCGATGCATCAAAACTTCCCCTCCTAGACCCACTGCGTGAGCCTGAACGTGAGCCAGAGCGAGAGCCAGAGCGAGAGCCAGGTGCTGAGGAGACATTGTAGGGACTGGATATACCTTTAGATGAAACAGAGGCTGCTTCCAAGAGTTTAAGACCAGTGATATCTTCCACCATTGACCGATTCATTGCATCTTTGTAGGATATTTTCAGCTTGGTCTTGGGGCAGGTCAGAATTTTGGGATAGCTGTTGGTGTCTTGCAATTTCTGGGCAGCACGACCATCAATCAATGAATTTCGAATGGCTTCTTCAATACTTATTCTTCCACGTACTTCTGGGTCCACCAGACCACCAGTGAGGTACTGGAATTCAAGGAACCGCTGCCCAGCCTCATAAGGCAACCATTTTTCCTTGACTGCTTCTGCTGCTGACATCCTCTTTCGTCCACTCTTTATGCCTTCAAATCCTATGAAGGCCTTCTGGGCAGGTTTGAGCCGTGTGGCCATATCCTGATCAATGATGCCTTGACTGGTAGCTTCCTGAAGGGAGAGCCTCTGGCCTGTTGTAGGGCATATTATGCCCCCTGTGCAGGCCTGGGCTTCAAGTAACCGTTGTCCGGTGATGCTATCCACAATGCCCCGCTGTATAGCTTCTGAAATGGAAATTTTCTCCAGGTTTTCAGTGTCAAATATGGCTGCAATGGGACTGCACTCATCTGGGGTCTCTGAGAATGAACCACTCCTTATCAGCGAGGAAGAACTCCTGACACTCAGCACTGTGGGAGACCGAGTCACCGACTCATGTCGAAACACCTCATCAGTGCCATTACGGCAGGAAATCATGTCTGCAAACTGTGTCAGGCTTAAACTTCCAGAACGGTATTGATCAAAGAACTTCTTCTCCACCAGACCTTTATCAATAGCATCTTGTATATCATACTGGCTACCTGTTTTCCTGTCAACAAGGACTACTCTACTGCTACCATCCGATCCTGTAATGGTTATTTCTTCCCACTCACACTCCTGTTCAGCTAGTTCTGTATAGGTGTCAAAATCTATGAGGCCTTTGCTGTATGCCTCCTGCACTGACATTTCCCTGTTTGTTTCTGGATCCACAATGACAACTCGGCGCTTCCTAAGGGTGTTCTTTTGTGAGGTGTGCACCACCTTCTTCTTCTCCCTCAGGGGCAGAAGGCAGAGCCCTGTTGCTTCATCCTTTATGCATCTTTCTTTCAGCTGCAAGTAGGTCAAATTCTCTTCTGTATTGGGATCAAAAAACCCTTTGGTGTCATCACTTGGATCGCTGAGGATCTGGTTGAGCTCCTCATTGAAGTAGCCACGCTTGTAAGCCGTCTCTACTGGCAAGCGGTAGCTTTCTTTGGGGTCAATGATTCCACCGGTGGCAATCTGGGCCTCCAGCAAGCGAATGCCATGGCCTCTTTCTATGAGCTCTTTGTTCATTGCTTGAAACAGAGAAATGATGTTTCCAGTTTCTGGGTCTTTGTACCCAGTGACAGCTCTTTCAGCAGAGAGAAGCTTATCTTTAAATTCTATTCCAACAAGACCTCTTTTGTAAGCTTCCTCAACAGGCAGCCTCGCGTTGCTGACAGGATCAACTATGAACCCGGTGGCTGCCTGGGCTTCTAGGAGTTCAAGGGCTGTCCCTGGTCTAACCAAGCCTATTTTCATAGCCTGGTAAATGCCAAGTTTCTCTTTAGTAGCCTCATTGTAGATACCTGCAATACAGCTAGAACCCTGAAGGAAATCAATAATCCTCTCACTCACTTCTTCCACTGTAATTGCACCTCTTTCCAAATCATTTCTTGTTGATTCCTTAATAATTCCAGCCTCGAGAAGCGCATCTGCTGAGACAGGCTGCCTGATCCCTTGGAATGACATACTCCTCTTCTGCACTGGGAGGAGGAGCAAGCCAGTATGTGGCTCAATCCTGCATTTTTCCTTTAGCTGCAAGTAAGTGACTGCTTTTTTGGTACTGGGATCAATGAAGTTCTTTGTGGTGCTTTGGCAGTTGTTTAGAATCCTGTACAGATCCTTGTCAATCAATCCACGGGATAAAGCTACATCTTTGGGTAGGAAAACACTGTTGACAGGATCAACAATCCCTCCCACAGCCAGCTGGGCTTCAAGCAGACGCATCCCAGTTTCTCTGTCAATCAAGTTTTTCTTGATGGCTTCAGATAGTGGCACAGTTTTGCCTGAGAAAGGATCTTTAAAACCTGTGATAGCCTTTTCTGCTGTATAGATTTGCTCTCTGTCATCGAAGTCAATCAGATCTCTGGCAACAGCACTGTCCACTGTTAACACCTCATTGCGGTGGGGGTCTATCACTCCTCCTGTTGCTGCCTGGGCTTCCAAGAGCAGGACTGTATTTTCTGCCGTAAGCAGCTGGTTCCGTTTGGCCTCGACAAAGGAGTACTTCTGTCTGGGTAAAACAGACACTCCTGCAATAGCACCTGCCCCTTTCAGAAAGGGTTCAATGTCAGCAGCGACTTCTTCTACTGACCTCTGCCCCTTCAGCAGTTTATCCAGAGTGAGTTTGTCTATAAGCTGACACTCATATAGCTGCATTGCTGTAATCTTCTTCCGCAGCCCACTGAACACCAACTTGGAGGCATCAATACAGAAGTCTTCTTCAGTCTGCGTAGATCTGTGGGACCCATATGGACGTTGTTTAAGTTTCTCAATCTCTCTCTGCAGCCTGAGACGCTCAGACTCCAACTCTGACTGGTTTTTGACAGCAGTCTCTTCCAATCTGCACCGGTATCTGTCCTCAATCCTTTTAATCTCCATCTGCAGCCTTTCAATCTCACTCCTCAAGGCATTCTTCTCCCTCTCACTCTTCTCTTTCTCACACTGGATCTTCCTTATGGATTCCTCCGTCCGGGAGTGCTGGCTCTTCCATTGGTTGAGGTCATTCAGGATTTGTTGTTTCTCATTTTCCAGGCGTTGCTTCAAACGAGACTCTGATTCCAGGTTAACTTTCAAACGATTCAGCTCCTCTTCTAATCTCTGCAGCCTGGCTTTGTCTTGCTCCAAAGCACTCATTTTTATCAGCAAGGTTTCTCTTTCTTGCATAATGTGATTATACTGATTTTTGGATTCTTGAATCCTATTGGATGCCTAAAATTTTAAAGAAGAAATAAACCAAGAGAAGATAGTTAGAGTTATACTCTCCACTCACAATGCTCTTCAGCCTGTCATTTAACCTATGACAAACTGCCACTGGAAAACATTCTAGTCACAGCAGTGCCTTACTCAAGACCATGAATAAAATAAACCAGTGAAGGTACATCATTCCCTTCAATGAAAGTGTCTTTATTACCGGAGTCTCCATTCTATTACCTACAGTGTTAATTTTCTAGTGATTTAGTTAGTTCTTCATGACTTTTTAATATGTCTCACAGTACACGCACAGAGCACTCGAGATTCTTTAAGAGTCTGATGCCCAGTAGGTGTACCCTGGCGTAACTACTAACCTGAGTGAATACGTATCAGCTAAGGACTGGCTACACATGGATGAAAACGAAATATATGACTCACTTTTTCCTATTAGTTTCAAACAATTTTACCTGTGTTGATTTACATTTTAATTCTCTTAATATCTTCATATTATAATATATACACACACATACACCTTTATACACGAACGCCTACATGCACATTCACATGCAGTCCATATTAAACCAAATAAAATGTTATACATTTGTAATACATGCATTATGTACGTATAGATGTCAGATAATGCTAAATGTTATTAAAAATTAGTATTAAGGTTTTAAAAATAAAGAAAAACTGAATAATTGACAGAATAGATGAGAATGAGGAAAAAAGTATGGAGGGCAATTACAGAAAAAAAAATATTTTCAAAGGGTAGAAGAATGAAGATGCAAAAATATGTTTTCTTTAGCTTATCTATACTGTCATCTCAAGTTTAAGGAACATGGGCTGATAGTGAAATTTAAGTCACCCTTGGTGACTTAGGAACAGAAGTCCCAACATTCAATGAAATTTAGGTTTCAGGTATCTTAGCTGGCAGCATCATTTTTAATTCTTAGTCACCACTTTACGCAGCTAAACAGTACTTTGACGGTTTGTCGGTTCTGGGGCTTTTAGCTTGTTTAGTTTGTGGTACAGCTCAGGTGAGCCTCAAAGGACTGCTTTAACCCATTCTGACCAAAACAGACCTGGGAAGCGCACAGCCAGCAGGGTACAACTAAAGCACGGTGGTATTCCATGTATTCTTATTTTCCCTTAGCATAGTTTGGTGAAGACTGGTACATATCCAGGGTTTCCTTCATGCTGAGGACAAGGCTCAGCTAGTTTCCTAGCACAGTTCCCAGGGAGTAAAGGGGCTAAGAAAGTGGCCAAATACTGCTATTTTTCTTTTAAAAATAACAAGGAGACTGGCCATAAAAGGAATATTAGTGACAAGTACAGTAAACTTAATCAGCAAGGTGTGAATTAAGTTGGTTCAAACGGACATTGTGATTAATTATATATCTGAGAGACAGTAAAGCTGGGATCAAAATATGTGTGAATACCTCCAGAGCCTGCTTTTGGAATTTTTCAATTTCCTGTCTCAATTTTTCCCTTTCTTTCTGTAAATCATTAATCAACCCCTGAAGTTCCAGGGTTTGCTTGCTGCTTGTCTGGAGCTGATTCTTTAGTTCAGCAATGGCTGAATTTTTCTCATCAACTTCATTTCTGACCATTCTGAGATCATCATACTCCAATCTAACATTTCGCAGCTCTTCCTCCAGCAACAAGTGTTCCTTGGTTAGGTTCTCGGTGAGAGACTGAAGCCTTTCGATTTCGATTTTGCATTCGTTCAAGTTTTTGCTCTTCTCCTCAGAGGTTTTCTGTAAGTGCTCATTTCGCAGGTGAGCCTGTTTTAATTGCTCCTGTTCTTGCACCAACTGACGACGTAAACTCTCAATATCAGATGTGTATTTTCTTATCTCCTCCATGTACCTTTGTTTCTCTCTCACATGACCATCTAATACTTCTCTTTGGTGTCTAAGGTCATCTTCATTTCTCTTCTTTACAATAGACACTTCCTCTATCTGCTGTGTGAGATTCGTTATTTTAACTGATTGCTCTCTCAGAGATCTCCTCATGCCTTCTACTTCCTCTTCCAGTTTCTTCCTCCTGGCTGTCTCCTCCATTACATTCTTATTCTGTCTGCAAAGTTCCTCCTCCAGCTTATGTTTTTGGATCTGCAAGTCTTTTATAGTGCTTTGAAACTTTGCACTTTCTTGATCCCTGCCTTTTTTCTCTTGCAAAACTCTTTCATAGTCAATTTTCAGTCTGGCCAGATCCTGCTCCTGGATCCTCAGCTTGTTAATTGTCTCAGTAGCATTCGTGTTTGCTTTCTGGAGGTCAAACTGAACTCTTTTTAACTGATTGTTCTCATCCTCTAGTTCTTTTCTTTGACTTGTCTCTACATCCAACAACTTTCTCAGCCTTTCAATCTCTTTGTTTCTCTCTTTAATGGTCTTAGAAGCATCATCAAGCGACTGTTTGTATCGCATGCTTTCCTCAGTGTGCCTCTGAATAACTTGTTTTAGTTCAATCTCCAGCTGCTGTTTCTTCTGAGAAAGCTCTGAGCCAGCTGCCTTCTGCTGCTGAGCATTCTCTTCGATTTTCCGTAGATTATCTGTTGTTTGAGTTATTGTATTCTTCAGCCTCCTAATTTCCTCACACAAATTCCTATTTTCTCTCACAGCATTATCAAGCTGTGTTCTATAATTATTGGTATCCTCTTCCTTTTGCTTAGTGACCTGGTGAATTGTGGTCTTTGTGATATTAATCTCAGTTTCATATTTGTTCTTTAAGCTAATAATTTCCTCATCATAACTGTTCCTTACCTTAGCCAACTCATTTTCAAGTTCCCATCGGCTTTTAGCTTCTTCCTGAAGCTGAAGCTTTAGCCTTTCCAGCTCCTTAGTTTTATCCTGAATAGTAGCAGCAGCCTCTTCAAGAGCCTGCTTGTATCTTGAGTTGTCTTCACCACGAAGCTGAATGATCTGTTTCAGCTCCAGCTCTAACTGGTGCTTTTGCTGTGACACCTCAGAACTGCAAGCCTTCTGCTGAAGAGCATCTTCCTCTGCCCTCCTCCGCTGATCTGTGGTTTGCAGAATGGCATCATTCAGCCTCACGATCTCATCCTTAAGGTCTCTGTTTTCTCTTGACAGTCTGTCAACCTGGGCTCTGAGACCTTTTGCATCATCATCTTTCTGTGCAGCTATCTGCTGGATTGTGGTCTTCTTAATATTAATTTCTGTTTCATACTTGTTCTTTAAATTACTCATCTCCTCGCTAAACTGGTTTCTTACCTTAGCCAGCTCATTTTCATACTCCCTCTTCCGTGTGCCTTCATCCTGCAGGAGAACCCTTAATCTTTCTATCTCGTACTCCTTCTCCTTGATGACCTTCTCAGATTCTAACTTTTGCCAGCCAAGGCTGTCTTTCTCGTTTTGTCTTGTTTTCTGCAGCTGGTCGTAGTCATTCTTTTGTTGCTCATATCTGTCCTCCAGTATCTTCCTTTTCCTTTTCTCATCTTCAGTCTCGTAAGTCAACCTGGTTATTCTGTCATTTAGATCCTTTATTTGGGCATAGCATTTGTCCAGGTTTTGCTTAGCAGAATTTCCATCCATTTCAGCCTGTCTCTTCATCTCCTCCAAACTCATCAGCTTTGCTTTGAGCTGAGAGATGTCCATCTGGTACTTCTGCAGATTTTGTTCCAGGAATTTATGCTTGTTGTTTGTCTCTGAATTTGAATCCCTGGCAAGCCTGAGTTCTTCTTCCAGGAGTTCAATTTTAGTGGCTTTCATCTACAAAACGGTAACAAAAGAAGGGGAAAAAAAGAAGAAAAAAAATGCTCACTTGTGACAACTGTTTCAAAAGTAGCACGAACAATACGATATACACTTGCAAATCTGACAACTTACAAAATGTCAGTTTTATTTGTTTCAGTGATAGCTCAAAATCCTTTTTAATTTAAAGTCATCAAGGCAAATTCTGGCAAATCTCTTATTCATTCAGATCCAGACTTTATTCAGAAAGCAACATGATGACTTTCAGAGGGAAACAGTACTTGATGGGGAAGGGAGATGCAATACAGATGGTAAAATCTGATGTACCAAGAGTTCACCAGCAAAATACTAAACAGCCTCATTTAGAATCTATTTCATTTTCAAACACGTGATTTTCATCCTCTATATATGACATCCCAAACGGGCCTGAATGGAATCCATGCAACCATTACTCCATTTGAAACAACAGGTACCAGTGAGGTGTGTCCTTTTAACGATAAGTTTTCACCATGGAGATAACTGTATTCTTAATGAGGTCACTCTGACAGGGGAAGAAGAACCTCCTGCATGCTTGATCAAGCGCCTCTTATTTAATGCAAAGGCTAATATTCTCCACCTCACAGAAGACCTTGGCAGTAACTCTGCAAGACACTGTACTCTGAAAAAAAGTTGCATGAAACTGCTCATATGCCTCCTTCATAGGAGTCTCCTGTTCAATGACAAAATTCAGCATTTAGCTTTGTGGAGTGATAGCGCTAACCTGTGACAAAAATAGAAGGCAAAGGAAAGAAAAGAGGCAGATACCTTCAGGTCCTCCATGCTCTTTAACATTTCACTTAAGAATTTGTAATAATCTCCGGATCTTGTAAGAAGCTCTATGTAGCGAGCCTGAGCCTCGCTAGCCTTGGAAAGAAAAGGGGAATTATTAGTTGTTTATACTAGAGAGTTAGATATGAACGCATCTAGTTCTCAGACTATTTAAGAATTCCAATCTACTTGAGAAAACAAGTCATTTGACAATTAAGTAGCAAAGTTTCCACTTCCTGGGGACCCCAAGTATATAAATACTCCCTTCTGACAGACCCATACCTATTTCAGTATTATTTTCCCCCCATGCTCATGTAGTATTAAATCCAAGCCCTCATCTCCTGGTTCTTCATGCTATTCCTGCCTGACAGTCGCAGTAACTCAAGTTAAACTTTTTTAATAATGGTTAATTCCCAGCTTGAAAGTGACCGAACCACCTGGGGCACAGATCTTACTTTCTCACAATATGTATATAATGGACATTGGATAAGAATGAGCTAAATTCCTGAGGGTTAATCTACTGTCTAAATGAGCCTAAGTATAATTTTGCAGCGCAGCAACTATTCTGCACTAATTACTTTTGCATATGTGCTTAGTAAACATTACCAGTGACATGATAATTATTAGTATATAGCTGGATATGACTCACACTGGCTCACACAGATGAATAAATGTATTCACAAGACTAATGAGGGAAGAAAGAAAGATACCTCTTGCAGAATCAGCACTGCAGGAGACTGAACCACACACTTCTTGATAGGTATGTTGAGCAACGTTTCTAATCCAGAACTGTAGGAAGCAACCTGAAGCTCATAATCCTGTAAAACAGCAGGAAAAGGTAAGACCCAGATAGCAACTGCCAAATAATCCTCCCTGGCTCTGGACTTCTCAACATGCAAATAAAGGGTTGGTTTTGTATTTTTTTGTTTAAATAGCTACATTCTCCCTTGTTTATCTCCGGCCATGTACAAATGACCTTCTCTCACAAACTGAGGCTCTTCAGTTCAACAAAACTCCGTGAAGACTCATGGAAGACAATAATAAAAGGGAAAACAGAACATATAAATTTTGGAAAACCAGGAAGATGTGTATTTCTGTCAGTTGAAGACCATCTTTTCATTATCAGTGAAAACTTCAGAGATAACTGACTCCAGTCTCTTTCACATCACTTTTGCTACAACATGTATAGCAATATCTTTTGGACAGAAAGTAAGGCTTAACTGGAGAAAGCATAGATATAAAGGTGACACAGAAATGCAAAGACCACAAAACCACTCCCTGTACATCTTTTTGGCTTTCATGGCTATTGTCCACCATTCTTCCTGCTAATCTGCATTTGTCTAACCTTCTAGACCAGATCCTAATCAGATCATATTTCTAAGCAACCAGTCTGTTCTCTACTCTTAACATGTGAACTAGAAAGGTTGGTGTGGCTAGAAGGAGGCTTTGATTCTCCTAAAGAGAAGCATTCATTGGTATCTCCCACATCATCCTGCCATCTTCAGGAGGCAAGTACAGACTGTTTTTGTTACGTTTTGTATACACAAGTATTACCCCAGCAATTTCTTCTCTCAAGCACACACACAACCCAGAGAGCTGACATTTTGCCTATCAGCAGAGCAGAGACAATAGGATGTATCTGACCATGAAAACCACAACCTGTAAAAATGCTGAAATCCAAGTACCTTAATTGCAGCTGAGCACTGATCTGCATGCTTGAGAAGCTCTTCAACTTTGTCTCGCTTCCCACAGATTTCACTGTGCAAGTTCTGTCAAGAAAAAAGTGAGCTGTGAAGCAGTCCCTCAGATTTGCCAGTACACACAGCCTCCACCACATGATGCCTGCTGTATGAAACCAGAGGCTTAGACTGAAACAAAGTCTAGCCAAGCCATTTCCACAGAGGCAAACACACTGTATAGGAGAAGGCTGTTTCTCAAAAGGAACACCTAGCAACTCAACAACCTCCTGAGCTGGGAAGTGACAGGCGCTTGACTTTAGTTTACATAAATTTACCCCATTTTTCATTTTTACTTTTGTGCTATAATCTGTCCCATAAGTTGCAACATCTTACAATTCCTTGACTTAACTCAAAGCTGCTGTGCCAAAGTGTCAGTCATCGTGAAGGAGCCAAACATAGTCTTTTTCATGATCCACAGCAGTACTGACAGAAAGTAATGAGGGTAATAATATTTCCTCTCTCTTAACTTCTACATATGTGGTGGTTTTTGGTAGCTTGTGTATTTTCTAATTCAAAACAGGCCACTGGATTGCTGACTGCATTGATAGTGGTTATTTCCTGACTAGCAAAGCGATTTAACATCCAGTTAACTGAAGACAGCCCAGCCAGGTGTTGCATACCTTCTGATCATGTAGATATCTCATAATAGTGTTGGAATCGCACAGCTTTGTGGACTCAATAGAATCCTGCCTGCGCTTGGCATCACAGATCCATTTGCACAGAGCCTGATACAGATCCCGGTAAGTTTTCAGCTGTTTGATCTGTCTTTCTAAATCCCATGATCTAGAAAACAACAGGGAAAACTATCAAAATGAAAATGCATTCACTTTTTCTCTCTTTAAACATTTTGTAGAAGTAAGACACCTTGATAAATATTGTAATAAACTGAGCAAAACAATGTCCAGCTCTAAAAGGAGGAGATGCTGAACAAAAATTTCCAGTAATGACTACTGTACTCACTACTAGTTACACAATAAGAGGCTGTGGTCCCTGACTTTTGAGTGATAGTGAATTACACAGAGGTCAACGCTTCTTGACAGTTAAGTGGAGAATGAATTGCAGTGCTGTGACACTGCACTGACCTCAGTACACTTGTTTTCCATTTTCACCACAAAAAAAAAGCAGCAGCTAGTCAGTTTTGATCATTAGGACTAGATTTGGCCTGAAGTAAAAAATGGTAGAACATGCCTTCAGTTCAATGAAGTTTTAGATTTTTTTTCCCCTCTTAGTCTTAATGTTAGGTTCTGTGGTGGTTTTCTTGGTTGGTTGTTTTTTTTTTTTTACTCCTTGCGTAAAGAATATTCAGGAATAAGCATGGTTGCTTTGTTTGAGGGGCAAAATGCTGGTTAACTCTGCAGCACATAGGTTACACAGTAACATGAAAAACTACATTTTCTGGCTTGGTCTTACACAATTTTGAAGTATGTTCAACCTATTCACAGTTGCTATTTACTGTTTACTACAGTCTTTCTGCCCTACAGTAATCATTGTGCAGGAACTTTACTTCCAAGGGATATTAGCTCTTTTAGACTTATTAAGAAGATCTTAGCAGCAATAGCCGTAAGGAAGAAGCTAGTAGGAAACTCAAGCAAACCTGTTATCTATCTGCTTTTCAGCTCTCTGCCAGCGGTCTATTAATTGGGTAACTTTGTCAGTGAACTTTCCAACATCCATATCATACAGGGTATACGACTGACAAGACTGTGAATGAATCTGAAGCATTTTCTGCAGTTCACTCTCAAGGGTATTCAACAGTGACTTCTTCATGTTCAGATCACTTTTCATTTTCTGGAGAGGAAAAAAAAGAAGGTACCATACATTTTATTCTTCAGAGGATATTCAATCTTAGCCATCAAGAGCACATACAATGTGTTGAGATCTAAATATTCTGTTTCTAGTTCAGGATAGTATGTGTGCTGGTGCCAAGTGGAGTTAATATATTTGAAGTGAAACACCTACTTTGGTAAACAGAGATTTACTTAAAAACGTGTTTGAAGTTAGACTTATCCTTAAATAGTTTACTGAACCACAGTCCTCTGATGTCACACTTGGTAGCCAATATTTCCACTTCTGAGAGCTATGTTGAGCAGTCCCAGGACAGGGGGATAGGGGGGAAAGAAGAAAATCCTCATGGTAGGATCAAGCCTCAGGACTACCGTACAGTTTCTAAACGTTAAATAAGTTCTGCACTGGTTATTTGTGTTTTTTTTCTGTCCTGTTTGCATTTTCCTAAATGTCTTACATAAAGATGTTGCTTTACACACACATGCAGACTGGTGTATGAGTGTGCAAATACTCACACACTGTGGGGTAACACCAAGCAGCACATACAGTGCAGGCAGGTCTCTCTTGCATTCCCCAGTTATGGGGATGGGTACAACCTTCGATAATCTGCTCAAGTGTTTCTTTTGTGTGTAATTCAAATTTACATCAGTTAAATACATCTACCAACTGAAACTGCAGCTCTTGGGTAACGTGGTAGAAGAGCAACCTGTTTGTGTTCCATTTTTGTCACCTCATGCCTTAGCTCTACTACACTTGAGAAAAGAAAGAAGGAGTGAGTATACTACCAAAGGCACTCAGTGCACAAAAGGACCAGCTCAGTGTCAGATAGATTGATTCTGCAAGCCGTCATTGTGAGTAGCAAGAGAATCATTCTTTGCCTTGTTTAGGACGAAGTTCTCACTGTAAGATTTGAAACTCATTTGACAGAAAAAAAAACAGGACACACACTAATACTCTAATTCGCTCGTTACACAACTAGATCACAAACAAGAGTAACCAACAAGATTTTCTGCAAGAAACAGAGGAAGCTAGATTTGAAGGCAGTAACTGACACGAATAAACACAGGTGGTCTTGTTCAGAAACTGTTTATGGAGACCTTCTGTGCCCCTGGCTTTTCTCTGCAGGAAGCACCAGCCAGGGGATGGAAGACCTGTATATTCCTTCCAATAACCTGCAAAAGCATTGTATGTCTATGCCAAAGTATGACAGGATTAGCTTTTTCATCTCCTGCAGTTTCAGAAGGCTTCTACCCAGCTCAACAGACTAGTGATGACAGCTACAACTTCTGTTTTGCTGTGTCCTTGGAGCTTAGCCTCTCACCTTTAGGCAAGCCCGGTAAGCCTCCACTTTATCAAGATCCAAAGGAACAGTCTCCTCTTCAGACAGTCTGACTTCAAAAACTCTGATCACATCTTCGGTTTGCAGAATAAGCTGGAGCAGACACCTCAGTACATTCAAGCTACAGTAAATAACACAAAACAAGACAAATTAGTTATGGACTGAGGCAGGAAAGATGATAATTCTAATTAATTGCAGATTGTTAGCTGAAGAGAATATGCAATAAAAAAAGAAAATTCAGTAATATCCACAAGTCTCATTTTTCTTTAGTCTTTTGGAAAAGTGATGAAACTTATGTTTCTTCCCACATGAAGGACAGAAGGTATAATTTTATATTACTGATAATAAAAGGGAGATTTCTAGACCATAGGATTATGAAAGAATTATGGAAGAAAGTTAATGATTTATTACTACAGTCTCTGTTTTCTTACCTGTCTAAGTAGCCAGCAGAAACACCATTAATATTTTCCAGTTTTTGAAACAGGGCATTTATCTCTGATTGCAAGTACACATACTTTTCGCAGCCTCTGAAGTTAGGCAGCAAGTCCTTATGCTTATTAAGGGTTTCAGCCATTATTTGAGAGTCATTCTGCACGCCCTAAGGAAAAAGAACACCCGGTTTATGCATTTTCAGTTGCTGAATTATTATTCTACATCACATCTGAAGTTGATTTCCTTATCCAAATAGTCTCATCTTATCTAACTAGCTTGAATGAGGAACAAAGCAGTGCCTCAGCTTGCTTCCTTTAAATTAAGTAACACTACGTTATTATATATTATATTACATTATTGTACAGTCCACAACAGGTAATACCTCTTTTTAAGTACCTCTTCCATTCTGGAATTCTGCTCTGTAGAAAGCAGCTCACAGAATGCCTTATTGCCAGTTGCCTACTTCCCCCAGTGGTCATGTCAAGGTCCTCCTAGTAACCTCATTGCCCCAGGGGAATTTCTCAAACTGAATCTATTCTCTTTTCTTACTGAACTTCTCTCTCTCCAGTCTCCTTCAAATCTGAAGAGCTGGGAGGGGGACAGAGTCTGTAAGCCTCATGTATGTATAGACAGCACTTATAAGGTAGGTGGGAAAGTGGGGTCTGTACAAAAGAATGTTAACAGTGCTTTAACCTGGATGACACTTAACATGAGATCACATCTAGCTGACATCAGGCTTTTAGTAATCAGCCTGAAAGAATTCTAAAGAGTCAACTTTTCCTACTTAGGCTTCTAGATAAGGAGCTAAACACCAACCCAAATATCATGGTTTGCTTCCAATTAAAAGATGTATGTGTAAAGTGTGTGTGTGTCACTCCCAGCTGATCAGGAGTCCAATTGCAGTATGCTCTGCAGAACAGAGTCACGATGAGTTTGAGATGCTCAAATGAGAACATACACAGTTACCTCTAAATCCTGTATTCTGACAGAAAAGTCATGCAGAGCCCCTTGATCCACTCCAAGGGGAGCTCTTTGAACCATCCGAATCTCAGAAGCTTCAATCTGACGCCGAAGTTTCTGAAGTTCCATCAGCAGCCAAGCCTCCTGTTTATCATGTTCTCGGTTTCTCTCATTAACTATAATGGTGTTTGAGGAACCCACAGGGCAACTCTCAGTTGGAATCACTGTAAAGTGAGTTGGAGGTAAATGTCAACTGCAAGAGAACTGAATTCCTACATACAGAAAGCCAACGCAGTGTCAAAGTGACCTAAGCACTGATTTGAATCGTAGAACAGAGAACTGGTAGATCTGGGCCATCAGGCAGTGTCTGAAGCAATGAAATGTCCCCTTCACAAAAAGATAAACTTGCTTCCTCAAATGCAACAGTGAGGTTTTGCTTCCTAACAACTGAAAATCAATGGATTAAATTCCTCTCATTTTCTCAACAAGTTCCATGAACTTCAGAGAACTATTCCCAGATACACAGCAATGGAAGGAAGATCAAAATATACTCTTTCTTGAGCATGATGAGTTTTGTTATTCTCAGAGACAGCAGTTACAGTTCTTTTACATGTCTCTGCATATGTTTACGAGACCATTTTCACATGAAAAGGAAATGCAGCCCTCTCTTCCACCTCTAACAAGGAAACCCAAGCAGTACAATCTCTACAAGAAAACAGGAAGACAACAAACCTGTTGGCGGCTGCCGTGGTTGATTGGGCAGTTGTATTATTAAGGTTTGGTAGTGCTTCTGAGCATCAGTGAACTGAGTCTGGATCTTTCGTTTGTCTTCATCACCAAACATCTCTGAGCCTTGGCTGTTCCTGAGGAATTCTTGATAATGGATCTCCAAGTCAGTTATTATTTTTTGGTAATCTTCCTTACGCATTGTTTTCAGCTGAAATAACAAAGAAGACAGTTTTGAAAAAGACAAAAATTGGAGAGGGTATATGACTAACGACTCATTAAGGAACATACTAATACATCGACTGAAGAACAGAGGAATCTCATTTTAGAATAAAACCAACATAGGCTGCCTCTAAAAGTCAAATGCACAAAGCAACCTTCGAGCTAGCTATTCCTGTAACAAACATTTCACAATTTAAGAACAGTTTGCAACTCTGCCTTTTACTATGTCTATCCATGTCCTTGCACAGTGGGAACTAGTAGTGCAAGTACACAGTAAGTCCCCTTAGTTAACCTTCATTTTTATCTACATCATATTTGAATGGGAAAGCATTGTTCTTCTCCTTAAATAAAATGCCGATTTCCATGTATATCTGCCTGTATAACCCAGCAAAAGGAAAGCCCGCAGTTTAGCAGAACATACAGTTGAAAAGGACACTGCAAGCACTGTTTGGAGCAGCAGAGGACAGGTCATGAATGTCCCTTGTCTACAGTTAAGG
This sequence comes from Numida meleagris, assembly GCF_002078875.1. Taxonomy (NCBI): domain Eukaryota; kingdom Metazoa; phylum Chordata; class Aves; order Galliformes; family Numididae; genus Numida; species Numida meleagris. The sequence goes on from NC_034410.1 coordinate 62,404,025, forward strand.
CCTACTAGAGTCTTACCTTGGCAATAGTCATCGCTCTGATTTTCTCAATGTCAATCATGCAATAATGCCAAGATACCAGGCTCTTCATGTTGATATACAGCTGGTTCCACAAAGCCAGAATAGCTTCATAGTACTGCTCAATTCTGAGATGGGAGAAGAAATTGCATAGAATCACAGAATCACTCAGGTTGGAAAAGACCCTAAAGATCATCAAGTCCAACCACAACCTAACCATACTACCCTAACTCTAACAACCCACCGCTAAATCATGTCCCTGAGCACCACGTGGTCAAAACTTGTACATCTTAGTAGCATAGCCAAAAAATATCACAAGACGAAGCTTTCAGAAAGAATTCACTCTTATAACAATCAGGATATGTCTGTGGCATGAGCACAGCGACACCTGAGCTGGCTCCACTCAAGCCAGCTCATGTCTACAAGCAAATTCAACTTGGCAACTCACTTGGTAGCAAGATCCACTGCTAATGGATTTGGGGGTGGGATGATCAGACTAACAGATGGCACCAGCATATCTACTCCTCCAGGGCCAGTCACCAACCACTTGCTGCGCTCATTGTTGTCCTTCAGGATGCATTCATCTCCTTTGCGCACTGTTTTCTGTAAGGAACACAAAATAACATTTTTTTTCTTCAGTTAAGCAAGATGGGGTTTCTAGGAGAGAGAGACAAGGATGATGCACCTAGATCACAGAACCAGGAGTGCTCCACAGCTGCTACGTGCATGTGTACATCCTGGCTTGATACTAACTGTAAAACCAACTGGGAGCCACACAACACCCTAAGCATCTGCCAGTCCAACTGATCTTCAGATCTGGGGCTTGCCATGACATACATCAAAGACCAAGCGTGGGAACACGGGTACTGTAAGCTACGCAATCATTTATGGCTGTAAGCCACCCCACAGCAAGCTGGAAGCAAATAGATGCTTAGCACTGCAGCCATACTTGAGAAGGGACTGGGAGCAAGTGCCACAGAGCAAGATCCACCAGCAATTTCTGCCAGATATTCTGACACCCTGAGGCTACAGGTCTGGATGGTGCAGCTTACAACCCACACACACCCAAGAGGGGAAAACTCCTCCTATCATTTATCATGCCAGGAGTCCCTGTATCATTTTTGGACATCACTAGCAAAAGGCCACAGGCTTTACATTGACCTGACCATGCAAAGTCTTTGAATTTGTCTGGCCTTATCTTCATCTGAGCAGATTCTAGCTTGTTTAACTGTGAGGACAATTGCCAAGCAGACAGGTAAACACTGCCTACATTTGTTTAGTTTTGCTTACAGTACCAACAAGTAGTTACCTCTACGTGGGCTGAACTTCTGTGATTCCAGAATAAAATGTGATATGGAAGATCACAGAGAGTGGATAGCAGAAACCCCAGATTGTAAACACACATCACAATGGTCTATTAGTGGTCACTATAGGAGTGCAATCTAGTGCATCAGGTAAAACAGGTTTTACAGATAAAACACAGGAAAACTAGGAACCAGTAAGAAAAAGAGCAGAAAAAGAGCAAGTAGGGAGAAAATACATGGAAGCATGCTGTTAAGAAACAACATAGAAAAAAACTTCAACATATCCAATACTGGAAAGGAAGAAACCACCACCATTAACTTCATACTTGTACTTGCAAAAATGTTACACCTATCAGCTCAATAGTTTGTCTACTAAATCACTTGCCGCATTTTAGTTTACATTATCTTCATTTCAGCCAAAAAAAGGGAAACATTACCAGATCCTGTTTGTAGTCACACAGAGCCTTGAGGATAATGGGCTTGTTACTTCGGTAATCTGGGTTACGTGGCTTCAGCTGCACAATCTTCCTGGATTTATTCACCAAACTCTGCACTTGCCTCTTGTATTCAAGAATTCTCTCTCGTTCATTCTGCAAAGATCAACTGTAAGTTAAAAACTCATTCTAAAAAGAAACCACATCTAGTTCCCACTAGTTTATTAAGAGGCATACATCTGGAGCTCACTGTGGGCAAAAATTCCTTTATCTACAGTGGTATGAATCTTTAGCCTATAATGTAAAACTGTAGCTTAAAGAAAGAGAAGAGAAACAACAAATTAATTATTTTTGCAACTTGAGCAAGCTGTTGTTTTTCATACAGAACTACAATGTGGTTAAAGTGAGGTGTAACAGGAATAAATACAAAGAACTAATAAAACATGAATATCTTTAAAAAAGGAGTAACTATACCCTCAACTCTGACTTCATCAATTGCCACTTTATATCACTGATCATTTTTCCTCAGACAGTCAATATGGAATTGTAGGAACTAACTCATGAGTGAATTGCTAAAAAACAAACAAACAAATCAACCAAACAAAAATACAGAAGTTCAGTCCTTTTGTCTGGATCACAGTGACATAAAATGACACAATGAATCATTTATTAAATGCACTTATCCTTTGAGGCAAAATCTACTCTACCACTTATGAATCAAAGTGCTTTTTTTTAAATTTTAAATTTGTTAGCAAGTCAGAAACTCGGAAGCTTGTTAGGCTCATTTCAAGATTTGAAAATAAATCAGCAGAGTTCCCAAATAATACCACACAAAATAACACTGATTCATTTGTAGGCTATCCCAAAAAAAGGAGATGAATATATCATTAATGTTTCAAGTTCACTCACTACTGTTTATCACCATTCCAATATATTTGGATTAATATTTGGAATCTGAAGAGGGCAACTGTTATCCATGCAAGGCAGAACATGATCCGTGAGTAGGGCGGAACAGTACCTCCAGCTCTTTGATCTGCTCCAGCAAGCTCTGAAGTGACATGCTCTTATCACATATGAACTTCTTTCTGATGGAGTCCTGTAAATTCTTCAGATAGCTCTCTGTAGCTTGGGCCTCCTCAAAGAACTACAGGAAAAAAGTTGTGATTTCAGTTGCACACAGCTCTCACAGAAATGTCCACTATAAATTAATGGATTCCTTTCATGAGGAATCCCAGTTCATATCCAGCAGAACTGTAGCATTTACAACAATTTGATAACACTGTGTTACATCTAATTATGCATGGATTTAGGAAGACTTTAGTACAGAAAAAATACCTGTGGTGGGATCCACACTTTTACCAAAAGTTTTGAAGGACAGAACAGATCTGCCATGAACTATTAATCGTATTCAGAATTCGTAAACTAATTCCTTAAAGCTCTAACATGAGCAAAACATGTTGATAGCCCTGGAAATTCTTACATGTGGAAAAGTATAAACACAGTTTTATGTTACCCTATATTGCTAGCTAATGAAGCGAGCTTTTAGAAATGTGTCAATTCTTTTTATAAGTTCATATGTTTTAAATGTTTCAATGCTGGAACATGAAGTTTAAAGTAATCACTTATGAATGAATATTTGTCTAGCACTTACATAATACAAAAGTCTGAATTCTCCATACCACTACTCACCTGAAAGTAAGCTGCATTCTCTTTCAGATGAACATCAATGCATTTGGTGATCTGAAGAATCCAGCTCCACTGAGTTTGTAGTGTATCCATGTAGGCCTAAGGAAAAAAATAATACGCAGAACTCAAATCACCACAAGGAACTCTCTTCCATACCTAGACTCAAGCACAATTACTTATTCCCTATATAAATGCAAAATAAATATCTACTAGAGCAAATTAATGTACACCAGAATAATGTAACCCATGCAAATAGTTCCCCTACTTCTATGTGCCCACCTAACTGAAGGGAGTTACATACCTGTTTGTGGGTTATATAAAGAGAAATTTGTTCCTGACTTGAATTTTGTTTGATCAGCATAAAGCCTGAAGTGCATGAACAAAGGGGTGAAATGCATAAAACTGTAATGCACGTGAAAAATTTCAACAGCAAATTGTCATGTTCTCCTTCCAAGGAGGACCGTCACATAATTTTTCATGATGCCTACTTTTTAAAGCAAGACTTCTCACACACCCTTTATGTAAGTTTGGAAAGTTACACACTACTTTTTACTTCACTGCTGAAACTCACAAGGATTTTTCCTTTAAGGCAGAAACTGACCACAGAGAGAATTATAAGTGATGATTCTACACAATATGATAACAAGTTACAAAATAAATGCATTGAAGAAGAGAAAGAATTCTGTTTTTGTGTTGTTTTCTTTTTTTCCTGTCAGCTTCTTTCCCTTCCAGGGTTCTTTCACACATTTAAAACTATAGCTGCAGCACTTACTAAAGACTAAGATTTTCCTTAGTCTTGACTAAGGTGTAGAAACACACTATAAATTTCAGCTGCAGAAAGTATTTGCACTGGATTAAATATAAACCCTTAAAGGGTGTGGCTATCTTCAAAACATGCCTATTGAGATAGCAGAAGAATGGCATGTCTTCCTACCATATTCTACTTCACTGAAGTTAACTCACAGGAAATATAGCAATTTCAATGTATTTAGACAACTCCCTAAGCCTCTATATTAATTTTTACAGGCATCCATCATCAAATTTGGAAGCAATGAGATCTCTCCCAAGCTCTTAAGAAGTCTGCAGTACTTGTGTCTGCAGGTTTGCAGAAGAAGGTGGTAACATTTATTAGAACAGTTCTTACGGCTGGATAAAAATTGATACAATTTTTGGCAAGCAAACCCTTCTGGTGTCTAAATGCAGCATTTCATTTGTGGACTTTCACTTAGAACTTTTCCCACATAGCAACTAAAGGACCGAGTTAAATCACATGAGGCTTAACTCACCTCAATTTTGTCTGAAGCAGGGTGCTGGTTGAGCACTAGCTGGTCACTTTCTTGCTTTAGCTTGTTGAGTTCTTTTTCTTTAAGCTCCAGTTCACTCATACGTTTCTAAACAACCAAAACACAGTGTTAAATGAGCCTCCAAAGGCACAGTGCTTAGAGTGATTTACTTAAATTTTTCCTGATAGTTTGTATAACAATTGCATAAAAGCAACAATTGTATAAAAGAAGACAAGAAGGAGCACTGCAAGCCATCTCTGACAGTGCTCTCAATGTGCTGAGGCCTTCAGGGGAAGAGAGAGTAGCTCCCTCATGCATAGCTCTACTACCTGGTGAAGAGATCAGGACCACATACACGGATTGCTAGCCCCTACGTAAGCTCTAACAGGGAGAACTGAGCTGCTTGACTCAAGTCCCCTAGTTTACCATGCATGCACATGCTACAAGTGATTACTAGCCCTCAATGAACTGTACTGATAAAGCCAGTTTCCAAGTTCAAAAGAATACACAAGAAGCAGCTGAGCGTGAGCACAATCTTCCAGTTGATGTCCAATCTTGATTCAAAAGGTTGTCACATAGTACTTAATCCAACAGTGTTTAGGCAAAAAAACAAACAAACAAAAAAACCCACTAAACTAAAAAAAAACAATACTTAGTGAAGAAATGCCATTATCGGTTCCCCTGAGACATGCTGTTCCTCCCAAAATATGCCAGAAGAGAAATCCGTGGAAAGCAGAAGGAGATAGTGGTGTCTTACAGAGAAGGCCTCCTGCTTCCTGGAGATATCTGTGTTCCTGTCACTCCAGTCGTAGAGAAGCTCCTCTTCCTCACAGTCATTGATCCACATGATCTCTCTGCTGGTGGCTTGGATGAGGTTCTGGAATTGACGGAGCTGATCCATTCTCTCAAAGGAGTATTTCTGCAAGGAATTCCAAAATGAGAAGCAATAAACACAGAAAAGCCTGTGCTGGGTAGAGAAAGGAAAGCCAACGGAACAGCATGCACATTTACGGCATTCTTTTTTGAACTAAGAATAACAGTAAAAACCACACAGCTATAAAATCTGCTGGCAGTGGACAATGGATAACACGCCTGTATTTAAAGAGCAACTGGGATCTGAAGTCACCAGGTTCTTAAGTCATTTCAAACACAAATGCAGCAGACATGCAGGCAGGCAAGCAAAAAGACATGGGGAAAATAAAAGAAATTCCTGAAAATTTAGCATGGCTTTTACTTCCATTTCCTGCTGATAGTATATCCTTGATGTTGTACCAGCGCCTTTTGCACAGATGACAATTCATGAAAAGATTCCTTCTCTGTCCTTGCATCATAGTGCATACCCTGTGTATGTGTACAGGAAATAGCTTCCAATCCCAAGAGTTAAGTCTATAATTTGCACAAGCTTCTCACTGTTTTACATGAAGACATGGACAAGACGCACAGCCCTTCTAATATAGACCAACTTTGCTGCTATATCTATTCCCATTAAGGAAGTAGAGTTCTACTCTGCACCTGCTTAATGACTAGCATCCTTCACCTGGTGCAAACTAGAAACTTCCTGGTGAGGGTAAGTCAATTATAAACCAGGTAATGAATTAATCTGAAGTTCACGCCTCAAACTGAGCCTTATATAAGATACAAAATGCGGCTGAATGGCACTAGTTATATATGCATCTGTCTTGTCTATCACACCAGGGCTAGAACAAAAAACATTTATCACAGAGAGTATCAGACATGAAAACATCCTGTGCTCACCAGCAGTCCTTCGTATTCTTCCTCCAGCTGATGAACAGCAGCCTTCTCGCGCTGAAACAGAGAGCAAACATTTAGTGTGCCTTCTAGACGTTGCCTTTCTTTACAGTGCCAGTACCACAACGTTATAACTTCAGGTGGTAATTCACAAATGTCTGCAAGGGATATAGGTCAGCAGCAGGTCTGCACCACCGGAGGACCAGAAGTATTAACAAGACTTGGACAAACTAATTTCCCACAGAGATGTTCATAAGCAAGGTTGAACACAAACCCTGTAATACCAAAACAGCTCCTAAAATTTGATCTCTTTCTGAATCAAACTCCAGATAACTCTGGAGAACCATCCAGTCCTTGAGCTAGCTTTATAAAGATGAACTAGTGTAAATTATAACCTGAGCAGCGTGCTCTGATTTTATTCTCGTTTCTATGACTGGGAATGTGCACAACCTTGTAACTATTATTTGAGAGGGCTACCTTTCCTACCTTTTGAATAAGCATAAGGAAGAAGGGAAAAACAACCCTTCCAGTCTAGCTTGTCTGAGAGAACAAAGCTCCAGAACTGAATACTTTTTGTTTAGATTCAACTTCCTCTCCACTTATCCATGTGAGGAATTAACAGAAAAGAGTTGAGATGAAGTAAGCCTTTCTCCAACACCTAGTTGTTGGCCTAATAACTGAAGAAATTAACTACGGCACTTTCACTGGCTTCTGCAGTACAATCACAAAACTCAGAGATGGATGATCCGGACATTACAAAATGCTACTTTTCTGAAAGAATGGTCAGGCGCTGGAATGGGCTGCCCAGGGAGGTGGTGGAGTCACTGTCCTGGAGGTGTTCAAGAAACGTTTAGATGTTGTGTTGAGAAACATGGTTTTGTGGGGTTATAAGGCAGGTGGATGGTTGGACTGGATGATGTTGTAGGTCTTTTCCAACCTCGCTGATTCTATGAGAAGCTGCAGAAGGGTTAAAAACAAACAAACAAAAAAGCCCAGAGTTTGGGCTGAACACCCACATAATCCTTTCACTTCCTTATTTTAACATAAGAAAGTGAAAACAATTACTCTTGGCCATTCTCTCACCAAAAATATCCCAATACATAATAGCCAGTTTGGGTACGCAATGATGAAACATTAAATAATACTAAATTCTCATTATAAAATTCTAGGGAAAGAAGTGGAACACAAAATAATCATGAAATAATTATTTATTATTTCATGGGTGGAAAGTGTCTGCTATCACTATATCAGTGCTTTCTGAAGAGAAGTTCTGCTGTTCAGCGTTACTTGCTGCAATGGAACATTGGCAAGCCAAGGATACAAATCTAGACCAAGCAATGTGTAAGGGAAGACAGTAATTACCAGATCGGTTTTGACTTTGTCCAGGTGCCAGCGATAGTCTCCAATGGCATTGTGAGTTCTCCTATGGTCACTAATCTGTTGCTCAATGGATGCTGCATCAAACCCCCATTTCACCAGCTCCATTTCAGCCTAGGAAAAAAGGACAGCATTTGTACTTTCATTTCATACAAGACACTATTACCTAAATGAGAGCATCAAGGTTGAAAGAAACATGATTATGCAGTAAGAAGTAAAACTGAAAAGGGATATTTAGAATAGGGGTTAAAAATGTATTTAAATTGCCTTCACTTAAACTGTGTGACAGGCTCTCAAAATAGAAGAAACAAAGTAGGGAATCTACTTAAGTTGCTTGAAACTAGATAAAATGAAGCACAATCAATAGCATAATTTAAGGTTTTCTACAACACTGTTCACAAAAGTCATGTGAAAATGGACAGTCAAGTTCTGCAGCCCAGTACACTACATTCCATTTTAATTCCGTTCATGTAACACCACTGACTTCAGTTAAATGCAGTCCAGTCAGATGAAAACAAAAAAACAAATAATAAATAAATAAATAAACAGAAGCCAAGCTATGTATTAAATAAATTGAAAGGATTATAAAACATGTTGTTTGTCTTGCATTTTTGCAACTTTTATTATAGGATGTTGAGTAAAAATCTCTAGAAACAGTATTTGAAAGAGCAGTAATACACCTGGATGATTACTAACTTGAAAACTGTCTGACTGCAGTTGTTTCATTATGTGCAAATACTCAAATCCACTGAATCGACAGCTCAAATCCCCAAATTCCAAAGCATCTTTTACTCTGTGAAGACAATCACAATCCATCCCTTTATGAATGCCCCTGTGAGCATGTGCACTGTAGAGAATTATGTATCTTAATCTTGGGTTGGGACTCAATTTGATAATTACCAGCCTGGGGCCGAATCTCTATGAGTCAAGAGATGTCAATTAAGCCTGAACCACACTCAGGCGTGGGGGTTCAAAGCAAGGCTGAAAATGTTCCGAGAAATGAAACCATTTTACATTCAACCACCGAAAAGTTACAGGACTTTGACCCTTCTCATTATATTTATACAGTCTAGGGAGCCTGTAGCAACAGCAGCAATCTTGAAAGACTGCCAATATGCAAACAAAAGCTGTCTGGATATCAGTTCACCTTCCTTAATTCTGCAATGGAAATCTGACCGGTCCTCCTACCACCTGGCTCTCCTATCAGCAAGCCATCCAGACATAAGACACAAAAACACAGGCAGAAAACCACCACAGCTGCCCAGACTTTTTTTCTTTTTTTTTTCTTCATCATGTTATCTCGGTCACCATATGAGCAGATAGTAAGACAGCGGGAAGAAAAGGTATGGTGCAAAGTTCAAAATAAATTTTCCCTAAAAAAAAAAAAAGAAAAACCTCGAAAGCCTAATAGGAAGCTAAATGCTTACAGGCCGCACCTCAGCTTCACTTTAGAGACTGAAAGGGTGAGAGAGTGAGCCTCCTTCTTTCACTGGAGCTACTGCGTGGGAACTCAGCTGTAACGTGCTTGCTCAGTGAGGGGTGCCTGAGCAGAGAGTCACGTGGCATCTCCGGGAGGTGCAGCATGTTCAGAATCTTTCATCACTGGATGGAGGCCCAGTGTCTGTCCAACATCACTCCTCAAGCCGTGGCAGGTCTGATAATCAGCCTACTCTCCCACAGTATGTGAAGAGCAATCATTATCTGCTGCTGCTCTACTGGCACAATGCCTGTAAATGTTAGCACTCAAAGGAGTGCATCTCCACTTCCCTTTCTTCCTCTAAAACAGGTCATGATATGGGAGGGCACTGGAAGACCAGACTATGACTGGCATTCACATAAGTATGGGAACTGTACACAGCTCTCCCCTGCTCATCTGGTTTGCATAGCAGCCACCTGGTAAACACCGTATGTAGATAACAATGACAGGATTACCAAGCAACAACTTCATAAAAGAGAGATAAAAATAATGCAATTTCAAATTACAGGGAGTCTGCAAATTCTATCTCAGGCCTCCCTGCTCCTTTTTCCCCTACCTGTCTCTCAGTAAGTGCTGTCCAACTACAAACACAGAATTTCCACACCAGCAACACAAGAAATCTACAGGCTCTCAATGCATGCTTTTACTCCAGGATGTACCATCAACAGCTGTGGATAGGCAAATTTATTCTGTGCATGCAACAGATACATATGAAAATGCTGAGGCTGCTTTACAGGCAGTGACTTCTGGAAGTCTAGTCCTGTGGCAATTAACTCTACCTTCTAGCTCCCATTTTGATAAGGATGTATTAGAGGAGGAGAAATTGCAAAATATTGGTTAACAGTTAAAACTGTGAAGTTGGTCTCATCTGTAAAGGGTTAAAATAAATATAAAGCATAAAGGAAATATGTGGAAGGAAGGAAGGAAATATTGAACATCATAATCTCTAACACAAACACGCTAATGTCTTTTGTTATGTTAACAGCTGTGTCTCATTTTTTGTTTTTAAATCTGACTTCCACTTTTTCCCCTGCCAAAGAAGATCCCTAAATCCATTTCTGTATTTCAGTGAAAACTCACTACACTTACAATGCAGCAAATAAGAGAATAAAAAATATGAAGAGGAACTTGGAACAATATAGCACCATCTAAACGTACTTCTAATGTACTCAATGTTCTAATGTACTCAAAACACTACCGCATGCAAGGTGACATTCATAAGCAAAATTAGGTTTTATCATTGTCTCTAGGTTTTGTACAGATTTACCTTCTGTTGCCTCATCCAGTTTAAGCATTCACTTGTGACACGTTTTGTATACTCATCCCAGCCTGAACCGCTCTGAGAGGAGTAGCAACCACCACCTTTGGAGCTGGCCCTCCTGGCACGGGGAACACTGATGGCTTTGTACAGAGCACGCATTTGCTCTTGAAGCTGAAGCAGTCTGAAAGGGAAGGAACCCAGAAAACATGAAAATCCATCTCCTGCTGAACCACCACGTACTCAAAAAGAAATGCTGATAGCACAGGCTGTAGAAAAAAAAAATGACTAAAATTAAATTGTAACAACCAAGACATTAAAAAAAAAAAATCATTGCAAGGCCTTTCTCCATGTTAGCATGCCCCAAACAGACAGACTGCTTTCCACCTTATTGATTTATGCCTGCAACATTAGAGAACGTGAGCATTTCAGACACCACAGGATTATACCTATCACATTCCCCGCCCCAGCCCTTCCCTGGTAATACCTTTTCTGATACATTTCACAGGGCTGATTCATCTGCCTTAGCTCTCTGATCAGCCCATCCAGGATGTCCATTTGGTCATTTGCCTGCGCAAAACATTCTTCCAGATCTCTGTTTCCTCTAATCTGGACACCATCACCATATTTCAATTCCTAAAATTAAAAAAAAAAAAGAGAGATGGAAACTAAATATTTACTGCATAAACTTCACATCGTTTTGAGAGTGATGTTATGAAGTATAAAAGGTTTCAACTGCTAGGTCTCTGATTGACAGATTTAATTAGCTGAAGGCCAATTATTAAAGGATTCATAGTCATTTGATCGTCCTAATTGTGAATAAAATATACAGGAAAATTTTTAAATACAGTACCAACCAAACATTTCCATAAAGAACAGCACATTATGACCAAGTTTTATTTCAGAGGAGCCAAGGCTGCACCCAGTTTGCTGAGTTTTTAAGACTTTATGAAGCAGGAATGGCTTTCGTGTTTAGAGGACAAGAACAAAACATGCTGTCCTAGAGCTGGTGAACTTTTCTCCCAGTTCTGCAGAAGTTTTTCTAAGATTCTAAGAGCTATCCCCATTGCTCCTCTCCACACAAAATACAGAATGCATCTCTTCTGCCTGGGACCAGCTCCATACCCAGTCATATTTGCATCCCTAAAGTCTATGCAAATCTATGCAAATTCTCCATTTGTCTTCAGTGCACTGGACCAGCATGGTCATAGTACTTTAAGAAGGAAGGCAAGGCTTTCTGATCTCATCCTGTGCTGACATGGCCATGCTGAGCTAAACATAATCCAGCTGTGATTTGATTTTGCAAAGAAAATGTTGATGGGCCTCATTACTTTGTCCCTCGGGAAAAAAAACAACAAACAAAAAAATAGCCAGCACTGCATGTTGTGTCACCAAGCTGGAACTAAACATTGCTTCCTTTTAACTTCACTGCAATAATATTAATCCTTAGCAAGAGGCATTATTTACTGTGGCATTGATTTTTATGTAAACATGCTCCCACATGCTGTACCTCTGAAAAGGAAGTAAATTGCTAAAAGAGTTCATTCCCAGAAGAATTTTTTGTTCACAGAGGGTCAAAAAATGTGCATTAAATCTCGTCTACTGCAAGAACTGTAAATGGATTCTAGAACTCAATGGCCTCAACAGCAAGATGTGCTCACCATCCTGCACTTCTTTTGACTTAGTCACAATGAGTAACCCATCCCCAGATACAATGGGTTGGTGTGGCATACAGCAAAGATCATCTGTACGTAGTTCAGATCAAACAACTGACAAGACTTTAATCTTATTTCAAAAGCTTCTTTAGGAATCAGCTGGAAAAACAAATGTGGTGAATGTTTTTACGATGGTTGTTCACATTAATTATGGCTCAAAATGATGATGACACTTGACAAGATACACTAAGGGAGGGTAAGTGGCCATAACATTATCAGCCTTTACACCAACAGTGGCCTCGATCATCGATAAGGTGAAAAATAAGATGCAGTAGAATTTGTTCAAAGGGTGTTTTGTTGTTCTTTTTTGGTTTTGCATTTTGCTTTGCCTCCTTTTTTTAATCAGCTGCACTTCAATCAGTTTTACTGAACACTGAGCGTAGACAGAAGCAGGAGACCTAGCAAGGATGTATGTTACTCCGCTCTAAGGGTAAGTGGCAGCTGCCTCACACAAATAGCTGAAAAGGTAGAATAGAGATGAAGAACCACAGCCTCTGAATTCAGTTAACAATGCAGCATTCATTCCCTACAAATATTCATAATCACTTTTTCTAAGAAGAACAAGAAGCACTCACAGGTTGTACTATGAGCTCAGCTCTCATCAGGCAATCCGAACAGTTTTGCAGAAGCTCCTGAATGGTGTTCTGACGTCTGGAAACTGTACAGGTCCCATTCTGACTGTTGGTGAGTAAAGAATACAATGAAGTAAATACATTACAATGAAGTAAGTACATCACACACTACAAAGAGAAATGTGAAGTAGGAATTCCCAATAGCCACAAGTTACACGACATAGTAAGTCTAGTTAAGCTCTGGAGAGACAAACATGCTTGGTCTGCTCCCTCCTCCATAACTTCACTGCAAAGTTTGAGGCTCATTCCACAATGGCAGAGCCACTTCCAGATTGTGCATCAGCAGACAAGGAATGACTTCACCACAGGATCGTGCAGAAGATGGAACCTCCCATGCGGTTAAGACAAAGGTTTTCCTCCAGTACAGGTATTTGCAGCTTTGACAGACAAAACTTTGACAGTAGCAGGGTATGAATAAAGTATTCATGATTTTTCTTCGAGTCAACACGTTAGAATGTAGTCTGTAAGTTACATTATCATACACGTTATCATGCCAGCCATTGAACTTAAGAGTATAAAAGGAATGCAGGATTCTCTGCTATGCAAGTGCATGAACACACAAGTCTACACAAGTATACAAAGGGCCCTCTTATAAGAGGAAATGATAAAAAACGCTGCGCAAAGAGGCATTACAAGATGCTTAAGCTATTACAGAAACACATGTAGAGGCTGGAGTCAGAGGACTTGTTTTTTCACAAATAAGTAAAAGGGGAGCTTGGGGGGGGGGGTCCGTGTAAAACTCCTGGATAAGAAACACTAGCGGAGAAAACAGCAAAGGTAGATAATGGGGTCATTATTATTGTCTTGTACATAATCCACTGCAACTGCACCACCAGAAGGTTGCTTTTCCAGGATTTGCTCACCTTGGGACCCTGCCACCAAAGCGAGCCACTGCTAGTTGAAGGTGGGCGAGGTGTTTCAAGCTAGGAATCATTCCTTGCTGATGGAATCAGAGCTCCCAAGCAAGCTCAGGCAGCTCCCAAACCCAGGCACTTGCCAGTAAAACTGAAGTAAACCACTACTAAGAGAGAATAAGAAAAAAAGAGGTTTCCAAGCCTTGCCTAGTTTTCTGACTGTGGTGTTCATAGCAGGTAACCTCCTCCATTTTAAATCACTGAAGGCCCAAATCTTCCATACAACACCAACATCAAAAAGACTATCTGTGCAAGCCTGTCCAACTCAGTATAACCAGCATGTCATCTGGATACACTGGAACTTTCCATTGACTCCAATCACACTTAGCAAAAGGAAATGTGACACATGGTAGAATTGTCCTTGGGAAAAAATCACTGCAGTGAAGGGAAACATTCAATGGTACACTTTAAGAGAGCTTTGCAGCATGTGTAGTTTGTCCTTTAGCAGCCTGCCATTCTCCTGTGAGCATTTCTTGAAGAAGTGGTAAGAAAAACTTTAAAACTGTTCTTGTCAATACATGGGAAAAAACCTTTGAAGACAGAGGCAGGACTGGAGAATCACTGGATGACTTAAAACAAGTTGTACACACACAACCCTCGCTTACACCATGACCCTTTGGCTGCATAAACACTGTACACCCTACTGTGCTATGCATGCCTGTATATCTTGGAAACAGCTTAAAGAAAGCAATTGCACAACTGATTTTATGCCAGGCTTCCCCATCGGTTTCCTTTTCTAAATCATTCCTTCACCTTAGGCATTACTGTTGTGTTTGGATCGAGAAGTATCTGACTGCATCTAAAATTTACATTAATTATACCTACAATTATGCTCATTAATGAAACAGTAAAGAAGAGAGAGGAATCTTCCACATAATTTTCTCTTTTTAGAGCACAAGAAGGGTATTTTTTTTCTTCAAATGCTTTCATAATCATCTCCTGACAGCTGCAAATGCCTGATGTCCATTAAAGCCAAAGGAACCAGACCTCTATTCTAATAAATCAGCACACATCCACTGAGTTCTGTGGACCTCAAAGGGATTAGTTCACCTTACACTGAGAGAAGTCTAAATAACATCTAAACAATGGCTGTCACAGTTAACACACTAAGAAATTGTGAAGAAAAGGTATTTTCAAATACCAAGCTACAAGAACAATTTATAAGACAGAAAAATACAGAATTGTAAGTATTCTGTGTTCATCCCAATGCTACTAGAATACCACATCCAGCATTTTGTCCAAATAATAAAAAAGTTGGAAAACTGAAGATGGCTTAATACAGATGCACAGAATGGATTTAAGGCAGGAGAAAATGCGTTGTAGTGGGAAGCTTCAGTGCACCCTGCTGAAATCTTTAAATGAAGATCTTTGTTTGTCATTCACAGAGATCTTTACAAGAAGAAAGCAGCAAACATTTGAAGCTCTTCAGTCTGTTTAAATAAAGACATAATCAAAAATAAATAAGACATAATCAAAAATAATGGCAGAAGTTATAGCCATACAAAATGAAACCAGAAAAAAGCACGGTAGCTCAGCATTCTGGGGCACAGCCGGAACCAGCAGAAGCCTACAGAGGAGATTACAGTCTGGAGGAAGAGCTCTGCCAAGCCAATACAATGTGAGGCCTTTACATCTCAAGAGGACTTAGCTGCACAAGTACACTGTAGAAGAGCCTACCTCAACATATATTGGTTGATTTATCAGATGCAATGAGAACAATCTCACATGAACACAAGTTAGATTCTTGTCACCCGTGCAACAAGAAAGCATTTAATAAGCAGTTTCAAAATCCTCAGCTCTGATACACCCCTTCCTGAAGCCACCAGGTCTTTAACGGGAATGAGTAGATCAAAGCAGAAACCCCAGTGTGGGGTAAGCAGACAACCGACCCTGAGGCAGAAGGAAAAATCCAGACAAAGGAATACTATATCCAGCACAACAGTGTAAAGGAAGGAGAAAAACACTGGACCAAAGACAACTGTGCAAATCCTAACTCATAAACATGGTAGGTGGCATCATAACGTGGAGGCACTAAGAACTGGACTTCTGAAGTACACTCTTGTAAACTAAATCCTCTTTAAAACTACATTTGTGGCCCCCAGAAGGACGCAGGACCCTGACAATCCTCATAATGGCTTACCCATAAATGGTATTTTAGAATCATAGAATAGCTTGGGTTGGAAGGGACCTCAAAGATCTAGTTCCAACCTCCCTGCTGTGGGCAGTGTAGGTAACCACTAGATCAGGCTGCCCAGGAACCCATCAAGCCAGGCCTTGAACATATCCAGGGATGGAGCACCCATAGATTCTCTGGGCAGCCTGTGCCACTGCCTCACCACACTCTGAGTGAAGAATTGCTTCCTAACATCTAACGTAAACCTCCCCTCTTTTAGTTGAAATCCACTCCCCCTTGTTCTCTCTCATTTCATTTACATGAATGATATTAAAGCAATGTTTGGTTGCAGCCACGACAACATTTTGATTTGACTTTAACCCTGTCGTCATCTAAAGCTCAAATCTGTGAACGGGATCCTTCTACACCAACACTGCAGTCACACCGGGCAATAAAGAATGGGCCAGGTTTTCACTTGGTTTAGCGCACACCTGTAAATACAGAAAGAATTTTCAAACTTCCCAACTATCTGTACAGAAAGGGAAGGAAATGGAGGTTGGACCTTTTAGCCAGACTTACAATACAGGAGAGCAGGGGCACCAACTAAAAAATACACACATTTGCAAGATCCTGGCTGATGGCTACGCTGCTTTGTGTCTGCAAACCCCACAGAACAGCGCTGAGCAAAACAGCCTGGGCTGCTCCAGACCTTAACTACCTCCTTGTACCTGCACCTTCACAACTCAAACTACAATATGTATTTTGAAGATAACTCATGAATTTTAAAACAACACTATAAAACCAAATTCTTTATTAAAATGACTTGATTTTAATAGCCATTAATTACTAAAGGAACAAAGGGAAACATACAGGGATAGTGTCTTTGTTTTAAATCTATGAGAATACTTCAAAATGCAGAAGAATCACTTTTGATTTGGAGAAGGTTTCTTTACTGTGAGGGAGACAGACACTGGAATGGGCTGCCAAGAGAGGCTGTGGAGTCTCCTGCTCCAGAGATCTTCAAGACCCACCTGGATGCTTTTCTGTGCAACCTGCTGTAGGGAACCTGTTTTAGCAGATTTCCAGAGGTGCCTTCCAATCCCTAAATTCTGTGAAGGCTGCAGATGTGAAGATGTGGCTCTAAGGATGGGACAGCACCTTCATGCTGCCATCTCTCTGTATAGGAGGCCTGTTACCTTGTGGTAGGGCAGAACACACTCTCCCTTGCTGGGCTGCACTCCTGCTCTCCTGAAGAAACAAGGAGAGCACAAAGCCCTGCTGCAACCAGGCTTTGTACAGGACAGTGCTCGGGACAACACCTCCCTGCTGCAACGTCCACTGAGCAGAGTTCAGCCATTGCCTTGCTGGCGAATCCTGCATTTCTGAAATAGGTTTTCACTTAACTGGTCTAAGCGCTATCCTCTTGAGAGCTGCCACTGTCCAGAATGAGGAAGCAGCAGACGTGACTGTTGTCGGAGGGTGGTGAGTCCAGAGGAGCACTCTGGAGGTGGCACACAGACGCATGTCTGGCTGGCAGCACCGTGAGACTGCTTCACAGTTCCCTAATGCTCTGGAAGCACTCTCGGCCTGAAGATCTGATTCAAGAGGTTGCACACCAGGTCAGAATAATCCCTGTTAAATTTTTTGATTGCTCCACAAAATATTGACCCTTTTAAAAATCCAGGGCATTTTTTAATTATTATTCAAAAAGTAAAAGAAGCTTTAAGAAAGGTCTTCTTGCAGCTCCAGAGTTATCAAGCAACTCCCATAACTCAACAAGGAGACTGAAACTGAGCAAAACAATAGCACCTCCTATTTTTTTTTCCTCCATTCACACGGACTTGTTTGAACAAGCAATAGGTTCATCAAGGGATTACCCGGTACCCTCAGGGTAGGCAAGTTAAAAGAAAAACGTGAACTGGAACTCCAATCCCAGTACACAGGCTGCACCCATCGTCAGAAAGCTGCTTGTGTGCACCTGGAAATCAAGTGTTAGGAAATGGATTTGATGTGTAGCAAAAGTATGGCCAATACTCCTGAGAGAAACTGATAAAATGTGGTCAATTGCAATATCCATAAAAATACAACAAAAAAATTAAACTGTACTCAGGCAAACTGTTGTTTAATTGAACTCTGACAGCCAAATGCAACTGTAAACACCCTGCGCATAGCAGGAGAGTTGAATCAGATGGACTTAGAAGGTCCCTCCAACTTAAATTATTCTATGATTATATGACAGGGAATTTTGTCATTCTCTGCTCTTACTGGCTCCATTCTGGCACACTGCAGCCTCATCAAACACCTTCAAACTTGGAAGAATAGACCATGCATGTAGACCACAATGTGATACATCTCAAAAGAAATCTGTATCTCGCATTACTGGGCTCTTAATCCATTTAGGTGTGCAAAAAAAAAAAAAAAAAAAGTCACTGGCGACGTGTTAAAACTGCCAGGTGCCTTCGGTGGAAGCTGCAGGGTTTCACAAGGGGCCCGGCCACGCCTGTTTGAAGAAATTCTCACACTCCTGAGCGGGACTTTTGCCACTGGTATGAGTCAGTGGGAGAGAAGGCACCATTTGCAGAGGCAGCAGCTGGTGGCTGTACGCACGTCTGCACAGCCCGTGCTGGGAGGGAGGTGCACCTGGAGCCCATGGCACAGCTCGGCACTGCGGCTCCTCCAACAACAGCTGCCTGAAATATGGCTGCACTCGACAGCAGCTTTTGTGCTTTCAAAGATGAATAGCCTGCAATGGAACCAATCTCTCACAGGTATTTATTAAAAGGTTTATTAGGAGAGGCACGACGTCGTTTCTTTATCTCATGGCAGCGTTACCAGCTATTGGTAAGAGCTGTTCTCCTGCTGGCTCTGCTAGTGCAGCAGGCATTTGGCAGCTCCGGAACATTCTTTACTCTCTGTCTTCTGATAGTTCTGTTTGTCACTGGGGCAGCTCTCATGGCCAGCACAGCACTGCGATTCACCATGGGCAAGACCCTGCAGACCGCCGCAAGGCCAATGGGAGGGGCAAAACCACAACTCTGAATCCGTTTCCTTTAAGTTTACCTTGTCTGCCAGCCCCTTGCAAGTTATTTCAAAGCTTCATCATGAATTTCTGGCTCCTTTTCTACATGTAAGGCTCTGGCATTCCATTAACCTTCAAACGTATCTTGTGTGTAAACCAATTAATTATTGCAGCAATGCATTACTTCGTGACCATGAATCTTATGCTTTTTTTTTTCTCCTTCCTTGCCTGATCTCAGCAATGACAAATAAAACTGCAAAACTGGCCACTGTCTTCTTCTCCGCCAGCATCTCCCTGTCGCAAAGGCACTGATAAACACCTGGCTGCTGAATGGGCAGTTTAAGGGTGTGTGACTCAACATCAAGCTGAGTATCTGTACCCAGGGCCAAGCTCATCCTGAGTTCCCAAGCCAGAAGAAACTGGGAATGTTGTAAAAGCACCTTGCCGAGCCCTAAGGGTAAGGAGCGGCTTATATTGCTCTGTGACTAATGTAGCACTCAGCACAGACTTGTTTGGCAGAATACGCCCCAAAACTTACAAGACTAGACCCTACGTTGAATGCTACTGCATTTTAAATTCAAGTACAGGAATTTTCCCCACTGAAAAAAAAGAAGCCTTTGTTTTTAAGTTCGGTAACTGCCACTGAAATTTGGCAGTAACAGTATGAGGTTTAACAATAACAAAAACCAATTCTAGAGATCATGGCCCTGGTTCTGCAAGCACACATAGGATTTAGTGGATTTTCTGCACATGCGCAAAATTAGGCCTGGCTGCTTTTTTCCATCAAATGGCAACCAAACCTCTTCTTCTGTTTTGAGACACATCATTCAAGTCAGCACCAATCCAAAACAAATCTATGCAACTGGGTAAGGTGCAAGTACATACACCGTTTTGCAAGTACTTGCATAAAACATTATGGTCAGACCTCTTCATGTACAAAAGATTATACGTAAAATACATATATGTATTTCAATCTCATTAACAAGGGTCTTTAGTTCCACAAAGTGACCTTGGAATAAGGTGAAAAGGAACTGTCATCGTAACGTCCTTGCCAAAAAGGAGATATGAACATTACGTTACAGAGAGTTGATGAAACTATGTTGATGGAAGACTGTTAACCTCTTCATCATGCCCGTGCTAATGAACCACTGAAAACTAAAGAAAGAAGCATCTAGCAAACTACGGGCTCCTTTGAAAAACCTAACAAAGGCCAAAGAACACTAAATAAAAGTATTTATCCTCTAGTGAAAGTCAGGACTAACAGGGAAGTAACACCACTGTAACTGTGCTGGAAGGAAGTCTGGAAAAAAGAACAGCGAGGAAGCAGTATGCTCTGCCATTCATTTTTCATGTCTGTCTCTTAAAAGCAGTAAAGCTACTTGTAGTGGAGCATCGCTGGCAAAACAGACCCTCAAAAATGCAACACAGCGACAGTATTTCGGAGTCCTAACGTGCACTCTCCACTGGAAAAGCACTGAATTGCTCTCATTGTACTGCAATAATAGGTATTCTCATATTACCGCAGCAGTAGGTGAACATCTCCCAGCGGCAGCTGATCAGAGAGCACAAACTAAACCAAAAGTGAAATGAAGAACTAAGAACTGTGCAAAGTAACAAGCAAATATAGGAAGAATGCAAGTTTGGTCCTTCATTCAGCAGTCCTGGGCAGCAGATGTGAAGCACAGCTCTCAGCGCTGGGTAGGGTCCCTAATTCCCGAAAGCCTGATTCTCAGCGGGTACGTGTGGCTTCATATAGCCTGCGCATTGCCAGCTGCTGTTTGCTTACTGTATACACTGCACTCTCATCCTCCTGCAACGCGATCAGGATGTCCCAGCAATAAAGCCAGGGATGAACTTTAACACGAACCGTGCAACAGTGCTCCAGAAGCAACGCCCAGAAGAGCGGCACCAATAATGAGACCAAGAGGTCCGAGAGAACTAACGCTGACCCTAGCTACCTACCCGTACCCGTCGGAGGCGTAGTCCCCCCCGTAGGTCTTCTGGTAATAGTAGGTCTTGTGGGTGTGGGTGGTGCCGCCGCCGCCGCCGCCGCCGCCCACCACATGGGAGCTCATCTCGTAGCGCAGGTCGGTGCCCGAGTCGGCCCGCGCCATGCGGCCCAGCGTGTTGATCCGCGGGTGCGAGCCGCCGTTCATGCTCATGGCGGCGGGGCGGAGAGGGGACGAAGCGGGCAGCGGGGAGACAGCCGACCCACAGCCGGAGGGGACAGCGGCATTCACCGCCCGGCGAGCCCGAGCTCAGGAGGCGGCGGGGCGGGCGGGGGCCGGGCGCCGGGAGGTGAGGGAGGGCGGCTGGGCGAAGCAGAGGGGTCTCGGGCGGCGGAGGCTGCGGGCGGTGGCGGCGGCGGCAGCAGCAGCAGCAGCAGCAGTAGTAGTAAGAGCAAAGTTGCGTCCCGTCCCCTCCCCGCCGGCACAGGAAAGGCGAAGCCACACCTTTCGGCGGCGGTTTTAAGCGGCGGTGCGGGGCGTGGAGCTGCCTCGCCTTCAGCCCGGCCCGGCGCTCTGCTAGCCCGCCCTCCGCACCACCATGGCCCCGGTTCCCCTGCCGGGCTCCCCGACTGCTTCGGTTCCTTCACAAGTTCTAGGTACGGAGGTTGCGGCCCCATTAAACGCTTCCGGTCGAATTGAGGCAAAATCTACCGCCTTCCTCATGGTACAACACGGCCTCCTGAGCACTGTGGTGAGGATGGCTGTGGGAGGCGTACCAATGATGCCAAACATCCAGAAGGCAACAGGGACTCAAAAAAGACAGCACCTGTTAAATCAGCATGGTTACACCACGGATGAGCGTGCTCTGCACACAGCAGCCATGTCCCCCTGCTTCAGGACTTCATCGCAGGGCTAATGTGCTTGTTGGGGAAGCAGTGTAAATGGTTCCATCAATTCGTAGACACACTAGAATCACAGAGTTGTAGGGGATGGAAGGGGCCTCTGGAAAACATCAAGTCCAACCCCCTGCTAAAGCAGGTCGCAGAGGAAAGCATCCAGGCAGGTTTTGAGTATCTCCAGAGAAGGAGACTCCACAGCTTCTCTGGGCAGCCTGTTCCAGTGCTCTGTCACCCTCAAAGTAAAGAAGATTTTCCTCATGTTCAGATGGATCTTCCTATGTTCCAGTTTCTGCCTGTTGCTCCTTATTGTATTGCTGCACACCACTGAAAAGAGCCTGATCTCATCCATTTGGCTCTCGCACTTCAGATATTTATAAACAGTGATGAGATCCCCACTCAGTCTTCTCTCCTCCAGGCTGAACAGCCCCAGGTCTCTAAGCCTTTCCTCACAAGGGAGATGTTGCAGGCCCCTCATCATCTTCATGGCCAGCAGAGGCTGGACTCTCTCTAGTTCTGTCTTTCTTGAACTGAGCAGCCCAAAACAGGACAGAGTACTCCAGATGTGACCCCACCAGAGAGGTCCCCCAAGCAGGAGCACTGTCAGTATTCCAAGCCCAGTACTTTTCTAAAACAGACCTGAAACTCTCACATCAGTAGATGAAATATTTGAATTGTGTCATGCACTGCCTGTGTTTGTGCATGTGAAAGAGGGTATCCAGAAACAGGTGTTTAAACAAACATTTTCACATTGCAGGCTTTCTTGCTACCTGAAAGTTTCATTTTAAAAAGTGAAAAATGTCAGATGCTAGAGACAAAATTGTTCTAATACATTTGTGTGAGTGCAGTGTCAGCAAAGGCAGTTTGCTGTAGGATGCCCAGCAGCTCCTTCACTCTCAGCCATTGACTACTGATTTGTCTCATGGGCCAGCTTGGAACCATTTCTTACCTGTGCTTAATTGCTCTTCATCAGCTGTTCTGGCCACTTGACCAAGACGTTAGAAAGCTGAGGAAAGATGGTCAGATTTTAAGAAGTAGCTGTGACCCATGGATAAATCTGCCAAGGTATTTCTCTCAAAGTGCAGTACAGCTAGCCAGCCATGTAAGTCATCCGCATCTGTAAATTCTTGGGCCTCTTTCTGTCTCTCCTGCACCAGTCATTTTCCTGGTATTTTAGATCTGAGTGATAAACCACATCCCAACTCAAACACATCAAAGGACAAGGCTTTCTGAACTAATCAAAAAACAACCAAAAGAGAGCAATCCTCTGCAGTGCCACTGCAAGTGACACGAGAACCTAACCTGCTGCGGTAGGGTGGTGGTGGATGCAGCACAGTGGAAGCTAAGAGCTGTTCCAAGCGAATATGTTGCACAGGGCTACATGGAGTGCTACAAAGCGGCAAAATGCAAGTTGGCCACTAGCTGTGAAGTCATACAGTGACTTCCATATTGGAATATATATTCTGTACTATTGAATCAGTATGTAGCAGTGCACATATCAATCAACTGATACAGATATATGTATTTATGTGGATTTGGGGTACTTTTTGGAATAAATCTGCACAAGTTGATGATTTGACATTACATTCCAAGTCATCAGGGAGCAGAATACAAAAACAGTAAGGCTGAGTAAGAAAAACAAAGGCAGTCCAAAGTTTTCACTACATAGATACAGAGATCACTGCATTAGTGACACCAGCATATCTAAAAGTCAGATTTTTCAAGTGCTGATACATCAAGTCAGGCACTTGTATGTAAACATACAAACAGTAAGGATTTTTTTTTCAGCAGCTCCCTTTGAAAGTTGTCTGTTTATATGTATGTGTATTTAGAAATCTGCAAGCATTACAGTGATTTGGCATTCTTGCTGAGTTTTAGCACCACCTCCAATCAGCCCCACCTTTTTCAGCTTGGACTAGTGTGCCAGCTCAGTGAGGCACTCCATTATTTGTGATGGAGACAGCATGTATGTGATACACCCAGAGGCCCAAATGAGTCATTGTTACCTGGACATGTTGAAAAATGTGCTTAAGCAGCAAATGGATTCTGCTAGTCCTTCTTGCACAATTAGCCCCACTGGAATTCAGAGGAGAGGATAAAACTGAACTGATACTGAGAACAGCTCAGTGCTCCCATGTGAGCTATTTTCACACATGGGCAGTAGAAATAAGTAAACAGAGGTATTTTTATTTTGCTGAAACAAAGTAAAGTTTTGTAGGTGCTACCCTGGGTGGAATTGGTGGAACAAGTTATCTTGGAACAATAACAAGTGACACGGGTATTGCTTAAAATTCTACTTACTGTGGGAAAATGTCAGTATCATAACTGGAAGATACTGCTTCAACCTTGCTTCACTGCTCCTAGGAAGGGCCAGGCCAGTCCTGACTTACCTGAAGCCACATCCTAAGTTCCTTGACTTTCTTATACTTCAAAGTGTTACTGAGACCAAATGTCCAGTAAACTCTGCAAGCCTTGGTGTCTTTTTCTTCCCAAGGAAAACTCCATGCAGAAGAGAATGAAATGCAGTAATTTGGAGCTTCTTGCTCATGCCTCTTAGCAGAAGGTGGAGTTCTGTTTCTTAACACACGGATTCATGAAAACTGTCTGGGTCCTAGGAGACTGTCTTTAAACAAGTCAGTCTAAAGTAGATGCAATATTCCCTCCTGGCTTCTTAAACCAAGAGCTACGGTCTGTTCTACAGCTCTTTATCCTAACTCACCTCCTCTGGAACTGCATGTATTAGCAGAATGCAACTCCATGGATGTGAAGATGATACAGTTATGTCTGAACATCAGTTTAGTAAGCAGAGGGAAGCTCCTTTATACATAATCCTAAGGCTAGGCATCATCTCTCTGTCTGTCTAGGCTTTGTAGAAGATTATTTTCTAACCCTAAATGATGTACCCAAAAACTGTGTTTCAGGCTTAGGACACTGGGTACTAAGTTTTTAATTATTCATGCCAGTACTTGAGGTGACTGTCTCTGTCTATACGAGGGAGATAACTATATTTTACTTCATAAACTGAATTCCTAGGGCAGGCAGAAATTCCTCTCTATGCCTTGTTAATTAACTTATAACAGCAGCTGCCATGCCCTCCTACTTCACATGCCATCTTGTGAGCTTATTTAATACCATCCTCTCTTTGATACCTTCCTTGCATGGAGAAGAACCAAGTAAATTTGAAGTAGGTGAAACACACTGATAACTGATGGTAGCTGACATTCAAAGCAGAAATGTGAATATGACTTGGAAATTGATTTTTGTTATTGTTGCTTATGAAAACTAGGTCTAGAATTCCAAACAAGGTTCTAAATTGTCACAATAAGACAGAATGTGACTTCCGTGTTCCTACCTCCTACAGTTCTGCGTAGCAAAGACAAGTTTGCACGTGCAAGCTACTTATCTGGCTACGTATCTTTGTGACATGATTGCTGTGCATCATTACTCCTGTGCAATGACTGCCTGGGAAGCGAGAACTTAGCCTGAGTGGCAGCACTCATAAAGTTTGTGTTTCTGAGGAAATGAAGGTCAGTCCTAGGAATTCCCACTTCCTCACTTCACTCGACCTCAAAAATCCCAAGTCTTTATTCTGAGCTTCTCTCTTAACGGGGAAAGAGGTTTGCCAGCTGGCACCAGCAGCAACACCTCTACAGCAACTGCAGATAGCCTAAAATATCATTAATAACAAAGCTAGAGAACTCAGACAACTTACTCCAAGATATCTCTGTCATGGGGAAGATATATCTTATATACACTCAACTGGTGCCTAATTATGGGCAGATTTATAATGCCCTGCAGCATAATCCATTTTAAAAGGTAGATATGCCCCAATGAGAGTTTGGAGGGGTTGGGGAGGGCGGGGAATGACTGACAAAAAGTTCTCCATGTCAACCTGTAACTAGCCAAGCCCAGGACTGTCTGCCAAGGGCTGTCATTCCCAGGCACCTGAACACCAGCTCTGCCCCTTTTAGAAAGTATTACACTACCAGTTTCTAGTAAGGTTAAGAAAAAAAAAGTATTTGAATTCAAGGGGAAAACGCATCCTAGGACTGCAAAATTCTTTCTCTACCATGCAAAAATAAAGGGTGTGGTGAAGGATGCATCAGCCTTGCCAAACCTGACTGACTACTCAGACAAAAAGTTTCAGGATACCTTGCTGCTTTGCTTCAGGTGAAGGAGAATGACATGTGACATCCTTTTCCCACCAGGGTCCTACCATGACTGACTGTACATTTTATATTTTCTGCACAACTCCTGAGTTTGTGTTGCTGGAAGCACAGAAACCTAACAGTGATAGTACAAGGTCAGTTATTTAATGATGCATTATTTCTGTTCCTTTAAAAACTCTTTACAATGATGTTTCATCAATACCTGCTGACATTTGCCAGAGCTTGAGAAATTTATAGAAAGGTACTTAATAGTGCTGACAGCAATAGGAGGCTATTTCTGACTAGCTGTTGTATAATACCGGGTCAAAAATTTATTCAGCCACATAATATGCATGCAATATGCATTCATTTGTGAGGATGAATTATTTCAACAAAACGTGAACTTTCAGTAGAGCATCCTCCCTCATTATTCAGTTTGATGTTTGGCGTTAGATACTACAGCGCAGCTGGGCCGCACACAGTACCAGACAAGAAATGGGACAGGAAGCTCTCCAGGAAACTTCACAGTCACTTCACACCAGGGCTGCTCTAATTTGCACCCAGGTACGTGTGAGCCCAAGGGAATGAGGAGCATGATTGACACCCATCCCTTTCTTCTGCTCATATCCTCATTCTTGGAAATGGGAGTGAAGGATCAAATGGGAGCTGCTACAGTAGGTGTATAGACACCCAGGATTTCCCCTCATTAGCGTGAATCTTCCATTAGCAAGGCTGAGCATTATAACAGAAGCTTGTCATCCTAGCATGTCAAACAACTGGGTTAGGGCATTGGCTCGAGGCACTGATAGTCTTATTAAAATGTTACCACCGTAATTAAAAATACCTTGTAACTTGTAAGAGGGAATACCAGATCAGAGCAGTTATAAAGATCTTAACTATCTTTACCAACTTAATGGAGAAAAGTAGGACTTTTTAAACAGATTTGCATGCACATCTCCCCTATGCTGAACTTTTACAGAGCATAATGGCTGCAGGCTGTGGAGGACAACGGAGAATTTGATCTAATATATACAAAAGGATGGCAATTAGCTCAGTTTGCATTAGTTTTTGCAAGCAGACTTGTTTCATGTTCAATTTGTGGGGCATACCAAAGCTATTTTGATAACAAACAGGAAAGATAAAGATTGAGCTCTTCACTGTGCCAGAAGCTGCTCTTCTTCCAGCTGAGAAGTGGAGGTGTCATCCTTACAAGATGATTTTCTTCTCGAAAACCCCAAGGCTATGGATAGTGATTTATCTTCTGGTAGAATTGGAAACCTCCTTACTAAGATTCCCACTCTACAAATTTCAGACGTTATCACAGCATTGTGTGCTCTAGCTGTGCTTGCTCATGGAGCCAATCAGTATGTTGGGTACACAACCAAAAGGAATCTGGCTATGCAGTGAGGGCAGCATTAGGAATTGTTTTGTGCCAAGGAAGCCTTTTCGAACGTGTAAAACTTGACGTAAGAAAGTTTCTTAGGAGTCTTTTAATTGTGATCATTTAACAGGGAATTTTGTTACTATAAAGTACGCATTACAAGTGAAGGAAAAAAGAGGCAGCCTCTCCCTGCCACACACATCCACAACTCTCTGAAGACAAATTCAGAAGTGAGAAGTGGACGCCATTCTCTTCTATCCAGTTGAGTCATGTTGAACAGAAATGCAAAAATGGGAAGCTCTTCTGTGACAACTGTATTCCACTCCATTACAAAAGCGCAAACAGCACTGTAACCCATTTTAAACTTGAGTAGTCATCATCAGCAAGACCAGAATATTGTGAGGCAGACACTGGGAACCATCTGTGATTACCACAGCTCTCAAGATGTGTAAATTTCACTCAGACTTACAATGGAATGTTCTCTTCCTTCTCCGTCCTCAATTATTGCTCCTGTGTTGTTGCTCAGTGTTCAAGAGCTGGTGTACTTCACTTTCTTTCCCCAAACACCCACATAAACCTTGTAGATGAAAAAAAATCTATTACATTTGATTTTCCACCTTCTCTTTCTATGCTGCAAATAATCATAAAAGTCTGATAAAGAGACCAGAAGATTAGAGCCCTGATATGAGATGAGATGCTAAAGAAGCTACTTTGCATTAATGTTTTCTCCCCAGCTCTCCATGTGATTGAGACATGTCTTTCAGTACCTACAATGTCTTCTCTATGTGAGTAGCTCTAAATCAGACACGTAAGGAAATAAAATTATAACTTCATTTCTTCTTTTTCCCTTTGGATCCACTTTTCTGTGAGGAAGACTTAGATTGCTTAAGGACACAGACAGCTGTTTCCATAAAAATGCAAATCTTTCACATGATTAATGAGGCTAACATCACTACAAAAGTTGGTGGGAATGAGGGAAGAAAAAGGATCGTTTCACACTAACCTTATTGCAACAGCTCTGAGGTCTTATTTTCTGTGTGGATTCCTAGGAAATAACCTCCAAATGACACTGTAGGAAACAAGATCACCTCTCTGTAACAATGCCTCCTTGTGCATGCATTTTAGCAAACTAAACATGCTCGAGTATCATAGAATAGCCTGAGTTGCAAGGTACCTACAAGGACCATTAAGTCCAACTCCTGGCTCCACACAGGACCACCCAAAATTCAGCCCCTATGTCTAAGAGTGTTGTCCAAATGCTTCTGGAACTCCATCAGCTGGGGGCCGTGCCCAGTGCCCTGGGGAACCTGTTCCATACCCACCGCCCTCTGGTGAAGAGCCTTTTCCTAACCCCCCAATCTGACCCTTCCCCAATGGGGCTCCATGCCATCTCTTGGGTCCTGTCGCTGTCACCAGAGAGTAAAGATCAGTGCTGCCCCTCCCCTGCCCTCATGAGGAAGTTCTAGATTACAATGAGGTAGTCCTCCAAACAGCAGTAAGCAGATAGTGAAAGACCATGCTATGTTACACAATGCAGACATGATTTCCCTCAATTGAATCAGAAATTTCACTTGTTCACACTACTCTGTTAAATGTAGTATGAGTTTTAATTGAGAATATGTCTAATCCTGCCAGTTGCATGCCAGGTATGTCCTCTCCTCCAGGACAGACTCTAGCCATATCCTTGAAAATGTGCCAGTTTTGTCTGTGAGAAAGCAATAAGACAATAATTATGGACTGGGCAGCTGTTTATAACACTGTGCTTTCTTGTATTTCTGTAGTTAATGCACTCCTTTGATGTAGATAAGTACAAGAGGTACCATGATCTAGATCTTCCAGGAGAGGCAGGAGCACCTGGTGCTGGTGTATGGAAAGTGATGCAATACACTGTGCCTGAAGGGAGCTCCTCGGTGCTGGAGCTGGACGCATCCAAGGATGGTGCCTGCACAGCCTCGCTGTACAGCCTGTTCCACTGCTTGTTGTCCTCATGGGGAAAGGTTCCTCCTTATCTCCCATTTGACCCTCTCTTGCCCATTGTCTGTTGTCCTCCTACCACATACCACTGTGAGGAACTTTGGTGACTCTGATAACTGCCTCATAGGTAGTGGCAGGCTGCTCTTAACCTCCTGAAGATGTCTCATCCCTGGTCTGGACAAGTCCTGATCCATCAGCTTTCCTTAACAGGGCTGATCTCCAAATTCCAAGCATCTGGGGGGCTTAGCAGCAAGTTTATCAACTTAGCTCTTGCACCAGGGCTGAAATCTGGATGCAAGATTGTAAATGGAATCTAATT
The DNA here is from genome assembly GCF_002078875.1 of Numida meleagris. Taxonomy (NCBI): domain Eukaryota; kingdom Metazoa; phylum Chordata; class Aves; order Galliformes; family Numididae; genus Numida; species Numida meleagris. The sequence goes on from NC_034410.1 coordinate 62,433,668, forward strand.
AATACTGCATAGACGGGGATACTCACCATAATCACTCCCCTGAATACACTGCCCGTGCTCCTGCTGATATAGCCCAAGCTGTATCAGGCTCTTGATCTTCATTGCTGCCAGAGCAAACTGCTGGCAAATTTTATAAAGTTCCTGTTGGCCCATTCCTCCAGCTGCCCAGGTTCCTCTGAGTGGCAGCCTATGATGATGGCTCTTCCCAGTTTGGTGTCAGCTGCAGACTTGATGAGGGTGAGTTCTTGCTCCACCTGCACGTCACAGGCAAAGGTGGTAAATCAGATACATGCCAGAATAAATCTGGAAGAACTGTGCTTGTAAAGGCCTCCAAGTACAATATTAAGTCATCAAGCTTAACAAATAAGACAGTTTTTCACTTACCATAGAATGGCTTGGGTTGAAAAGGACCTCAAAGATCATCGAGTCTCAACCCCCCTGCCAAGTGCAGGGTCGCCAACCACTAGACCAGGCTGCCCAGAGCCACGTCCAGTCTGGCCTTGAATGCCTCCAGGGACGGGGCATCCACAACCTCCCTGGGCAACCTGTTCCAGTGCGTCACCACCCTCTGTGTGAAAAACTTCCTCCTAATATCTAACCTAAATCTCCCCTGTCTCAGCTTAAAACCATTCCCCCTTGTCCTATCACTATCCACCCTCACAAACAATCGATCCCCCTCCTGTTTAGACGCTCCCTTCAAGTATTGGAAGGCCACAATGAGGTCTGGAAGGCCACAATGAGGTCTTATCTGCTAATCCATTCATCCAGACCAGAATGTTCCAGTTGGGACACAAAGATGCTGCAGGAGATCATGTCTAAAGCTAAGTTAAAGTCATGGCAGATAGCAACTACTGCCCCTCCCTTGTCACACACACCAAAAAAAAAAAAAAAAATCAGGTTGCTCAAGTGAGACATTTCTACTCAGTATGGAAAATTAATTTACCATGAGGGTAAACACTGCAGTAAGTGTCCAGGGGTGCTGTGGAGTTTCCAACTTGGAGATACTCAAAATCCAACTGGACAAGGCCCTAGGCAACCTGCTCTGCTTTGGATAGGGGTGGGATGAGGGACCTCTAGAGGTCCCACAAAGCCTACACCATCTGTTATTCATAATATAATATTGCTAGATCTATGTAGGCTATTCCCAATCACCTTCATCTCATTCACGTAACAAAGCTTTCACCACTGTCCCCTCAGAGAGGCTTGATAACAACACAAACAGCATACCTGCCATGGAATGTTACTTATTCCAAAGGCCATAAAATCACCTTCATTATTCAGCAGCGTACACATAAGTTCTAGCTGGCTCAGTGGAGACTGATACTTTTGCCTTGTGGGTGGACAAAGGGATTACTTTCCCTAGGGATTTTATTATTATTTCTAAGTTAATTTGTGTTGCTGGATGATAGCCTTTAAGAGAAGGTGAGGTTTCAGAATTATTAAACATTGTTTTTGTAATGGAAGATTAAGGAATATAGGTGTGCATGTTAGTGATTTCCTCATTCAAGCATATTAAAAGATTAGAGCTGGCTATCATTTTCCCAGCAAGAATACTGATTAAATATTGTCCAAAGTATACTTTCCTCCCCTATATTTTGGCATCTCTATGGGATCAAATGAGACAACCTAATGGCTAAGCTAACATTAGCAATGCAGCAAACAGAAAAAAATGCTATGTTCCTAGGAATAAACAGAAAGCAAATTAATACACAATTTGAAATTCGTGTTCATCGCTTACAGAATATATGTTGTAAAACTACTAAGCATCATCCTTAGCATACTTGTACACTACCATTGCGGTTTACTCTGTTTCACTCCTGGTCCTCTTCGTGTCCATACCACATTCATGCTGCTTTGCCTCAGGCTCCTGCACAGAGAAAGCCAGCTCCCTCCCAGAGGGCACAAAATTCCCAGTTCCTGGCTTCAAGGACACAAGACACTGCCACATGGTAGCTCAGATTTTTCTTCCCTAAGTGGTCAGGGTTCACCTTCTGAGAAGCCCAGAAATGGTGTAGGTTTGCTTTTAGTCTCATCATGCTAAGATACTCATCTTGCTATGTTGCTTCATCTAAAGTAGATGAGCGCTCTCCTACAGGGCAGCTGGGAGCTGTTAGAGCAGCTGGAGGACCTAAAGAACTGAATGACTGAAATCTTTGACTTCTCAGCAAGGGGAGAAAACATCACTGCGAGGCAGAACCTGCAGCCATACCACAGCTGTTCAGTATTTTTAAGGAAGAATACACCTCGAGCAGGCTGGGGCAGCTCCAAGCTGCTGTTACATTGCTACCATCATGCTGCCACTGCCACCCAAGCCATCTCCATTGAAAGCAGCCTTACGGAGTGCGCCAATGTTGCAGGTCCACCTTTGGTTTCAGTGTGGACATGGCCTGCACAACAGATGGTAATCACCATAAGGACGCACAACATCACCAGCCCTTCCTGCCACCATCTCCCTGCCCTCTGTAAGGATCTCACGTCCCCAGTGAGGAAGCAGCTGCTGGAGTGGTTTCAGCAGGAGCATGCCAAGCCTTCACTGCCCTGCATAGGTGCAGAGCCAGCCTTGAGGGCACGTGGTGAGGCTGTTGAGTGATATTCTAGCAAGTGCCCGTCTCCACCAACACTGCTGGTGACAGCATGACTGCATTGGCTGGCTCCCTTATAACCACTGCTCCAGCTAGCCTTGCTCAGAGCCAATTTTGGGGTGGAAAAACTGTTTCCTCAAGAATCCTCATGTCACTAGCAAAGGTGGGAATTGCCTTGTAGAAGCAGCAGTAGGTTTCCATACTGTTCTCCATCATAAAACCTGATTTTCTGTGCGTCCATGGAAGTCTGGGTCCTTGACATATAGAGATGCTGTCCTCTGTGGCATCAGTTCTGAAAAATGCCCTGGTTTCAGAGGTTGCCTGTCAGGTTTCAATACTGTGTGAAGAACTATCCTTGAATAAATTCACAAGTCAAAGCTAGGGCCCACTCATGCTGGTGTTCCACACTGCTGCTAGTCTCCTTGCTAGCTTCACACGTCCTCAAGAAGATCAGGTTTTGCCTGTCAAGTGGACTGATGGATTTGTTCCATACATACTAATATGCATATCATGCATAATAATAATAAAAACATCCTACTCCACAAGGGCAACTGAGTTAATTCATTCGTTCTTTGCTCTGCATTTCCTTCCCCCTTCTCCCCTCTTTCCGCAGACTTCGACAAGTTTCCACAACTAAAAAAAACTGCACCAACAGATCGAAAAATAAATCCATTTCTGTGTAATTGTTTTTAATGGGAACAGCCCATAAAGGTGCTTGTTCCAACATGTGTCGTAGGATTTTTGCACCAGCAGACAAGTTTTTATCTAGCAGGCAGAACTTATTCAAAAGGTCTTACTTGCACTGGGACTAGAGGCAGGAATGAGTCACAGCTGTTTAATACTCATGAAGTGCCCTGCCCCAAGGAGTGCCTCTGTTTTTCTCCCCTCCCTGTCTCGCGCTCTCTCTCAAGAATTAATTGTCTTTAGTTATAATGCTTTAGAGAAATCGCTTTTAAAATTATGACTCCTGTTAAAGTTAATTAGACACGAACCCTGGCCAGATGAGCAGGGACAGTTTCATAATTGTTATTCTAGTTTAAAACACTAGGAATCCCTGACCACAGGAAGTTCAAAGGACTAGCAGCAAAAGAAACAGATAACCTTCGTTCTCAGGGAACACCAGCTTCACTCGGGATGCCAACAGATTTATGACATGAGCTTGGCTTTAATTATGGCTGAGGTGGGGCCTCTCCCATCAACAAACAATAGGATTTCTTGCAGGTCCGAAGTTTGCCACAGCGTGAGGCATTTAGATGCAGGCATCATGGCAATGCACATTCAGCCTGCTTCAGAGTTTGCTCTCCTTGAAGCTGAGTATCACCACTAAAAAAGAAGGTACTACCCCACACAGTCCATCTGGGAAAAAAAATTAAGCTTCAGTGAGGTCAAGTCATTTTAACTGGCAAAAACGTACCAATGTTTCATATCATAGAATGGCTTAGGTTGGAAGGGACAGTAAAGAGGATCCAGTTCCAACCCCCTGCCCTGGGCAAGGCTGCCACCCACCAGATCAGGCTGCCCAGGGCCCCAACCAACCTGGCCCTGGGGACGGGGCAACCACAGCTTCTCTGAGCAACCAGTTTATGAACTCCACAGTCACTGAGATCTGCAACTCAAAAAAGAAAGGTAACTTTACAGAGACAACATTTGATCCACATAAAAAAAGAATGACAAAGTGAGGAAGTAACCTAGAACTACAAGGGGAAAGTAATCATGGTAAGATTGTGCCCTAAATGCCCCGTGGCTGAATTCCATCAACTTTAGAGGTGACAATTTCTCACTCCACGATTTTTTCTTAAGCTGCTTCTTCACATGAAAGTAATTTCACAGGTGTGTTATTTTCTTTTTTTATTGAGCATCAACAAAGTATTTAGTGATGTACAAACATGCAGAGCAGGGGGTCTGAAGGTCACCACAGTCTAGTCAAAATACAGCTAGAGCAGATTCAGAAAAGTGTAATAACTACCTCATAAAAAACAGTGATGATATAAGCAGACAGACATGGTGAATGATGTAAAAATATTTAAGATGTCACTGTTTAAAGGCTTCATGCGTATACAGAGGGTTTTTGTGGGGAAAAAAAAAAGGAAAGTCATATGACTCAGCGTCAGGATGAAAGCCAGCTTTGTTAGAAGGCATAAAGTTGGGATCTGTAAACATGTATGGTCTATGGTCAGGAGGGAATCTGGAGCAGAGCAAAAGACAGATAAGGAAGGAATGTGTGAGGAGGTGCAGGGAGAAGAGGTCACACAGGCCATCAACTGTGGTGGCAGCAGACTTCAAACCACACAGAGAGCAAGGAAAACCTGGAGAGGAGAGTGTTTCAGAGGCAGTGCAGCAGGAAGGGAGCCTGACTTGAGCAGAGACATGCATTGCAGGTGAGCAGTGAAGTGAGGTAGGACTGATGAATTTACCAGAAAGAGCTGAACAATTTCTCCTACAATTTTTAGCTAATTTCTGTTAAAGGAATATGTTTAGTTGTTCTTTAAAGGACTTGAGAAAAGTGTATGAAATATAGAGCTGCCCTTCCCAACCTGTTGGCATCATCCCTCTTTTTAATACCTGCAAGAAGAGGGCCAAAAACTGCTCCAGGGAAAGAAACGAAACAGCATATTATGCATGAAACGCTCGTGCTTTTCTCTAATATTCACTTAGCAGAAGACATCTTCACCCCAAAGTAAGGATTTAAACTCCAGTGGAGCTGAGGTGCGGTATAAAACTTGGTAGCAAAAAAACAGCGCAGTTCAGAATTTCAGGAGGAAAAAGGCATGGAGAAATACGTGACCAAGAGCAGACTTCATAGCCACCTGAAACAGCAGTTTTACAGAAAGCTGAGGTCTGCCTGGGATGCTAGGGTGAGCTGCAAAGACACAGTTTGTGCACCCAGCGCAAGGGAGCAGACTGTTCATCCACATGGGGATTGCCAGCCCTGCAGCTGCAGCCATTCCAGTCTGCACTGAGCCAAGGAGCTGCTTTCCACTCCTTCCCCTCTTCCGTAAAAGCCCTCTTGACAACTGTTTGAGATCAGCAAACCATCGCTTCTCAGGAGAGCCAGGCTGGTTATGGCAGCACAAGGCGGCTGCAAGAGATGTAACAGAGAGAACATTTTCTAAATCCTATTCTAACCTGCACAGTGGTTTCATATTTCACAGAGATGAACTTTTTAAAGCCAGAAGAAACAGTTTTGTTAATATAATTGGTCCCTGGCACAGAGCAGACTCTACAATCACACCTTGTAAATCTAATCTTGAATCAAAGTAGTGTTCTGTGGCTAAGTTAGAGCAGCTCTTAGAAAGATGGGCAGTCCCAATCCTACTTCACATGACCGTGCAGAAGTGTGGTTAAGAGGAAAAATCATTTTCAAAGACTCACTTTGGATCTTAGGTCCATTAATTTGGTATCTTACTTTCAACCTGCCCCCAGATTTGTAAGCAGTGCAGGAACACTTCAGTCTTACCCAGCTATGGGCAGAGCAGGAGACTTGCTGGGAGAAGTGGTAATTTGCATTGGGCCAGCTAATAAAGCTCAAGTAGGAAAAAGACAAGATAGAGGGATGCTGTGGTGCAAAGCTCTGAAAGTCTTCAGCCATGTTTCTCAATCCGATAGAAGATTTTTAGTCTCTTAAGCCTCATTTGTCCCTCACCCTTAAATCATACCATCTACCACTGCTCCACAACTGCATCCTGCAACTCACCTCAAAAAAAGGTCTTTCAATAAAAGGGAAAACCACAGCAATATACCAAAGCATATTACAGCCCCACTGTTTGGCTCACAGCCAGACAGCACAGTCTGGAGACCTGTTATTAGCATTGCATAAATAACAAACATTTGATCCCCTACACATAGAATAACGTACACAAACAAATAGGGAATGCAGTAATATGCATGCTGTCTTTCTCCTGACTTGCACGTGTAATGCTGGAATATATTACTTTCATAAAACATGCCTTTCATCTTGCTGCAGTTAATAACAGATCTGTGGTTATGAATTTTCTGGGCATCCTCCATCCCAGAGGAGCTGCCATAGCTGAAAATAACCATATATTGTGCCCTCCCCTCATGGCCTGGGCAGCCAATGCAACCCAAGGGAGCCCTGGCACATCGGAAATCAGCTCTTGCCAAACTCACCTCCTGAGAAGAGGAGGGGTGAGATGGGGCATGGCCACAAGCCAGAAGTCCTCATGGTGTTCCTCTGCAATATGGTCCCTCTGCAGTAAAATGGCTCCGACCTAAAGAAGCAGGATTTTCTCTTGCATTCATCATCCCTTTGGTGGGAAGTAAACTCCTATCTCTTCTGACATGAGCTAGAAATAGCTGATTGCTGGCGCACGGCCAAACCCCTGCTGGTCAAGAGTGGTGTGGAGGGAACTGTCTGACCCGGCCTCCTCTGATTAATACAAAGAAAGGGAAGGAATTCCATCTTTCACTCCATGCCTATGGCACCTGGGAAGACTTATCACAAGATGAGGAACTGTCTGGCATGAGCTAGGTATTGTTATATTTAAGCCTCGACTAAAACGTATTATCATGCTGTAGACCCAATTTTTAGTGCTTCCACTTCTGCATGGTTGCACACCAAGGCATTCTGAGTTGCAAAAGGACTGGAGACTAATTTCAGTGACTGACGCAAAACCTCGGTTTGTACAAGCATGCAGCCTGGAGAAATACTTATTTCATGGTGAAATAGGTTTGTTGCTCACATAGAAGAATTTGGCACAAGGTTGCTACTTTTCTATGCAGCATTACACTCAAGATAACTTACCTTCTTCTTATAAGATGATCCACTTGTGGTCACCCAGCTTGTGTCTGCCATCTTAACACAAGTGCTGGAGAACTTAGGCTCCATCCCCAGTACTTTACATGAAAACGATCTCAGTCCCCACTGAAGTTCTTGCTAATTAAAATAGATGAGATGGCGGTAAGGAAATGCCCCTCTGCCTCCTTTCACATCACCTGGGAGAGTGGAGGCCCCTGCCCCACTCTCCAGACTCCTGCAGCCTGCCCAGGAGGTGCAAGGTGCATAGCTATGTAAGCAGAAGGTACTTGAATGTGAAAAGTGGAGAAAGCTGAGGTGAGCAAATTCAATACAGAAAGGCACACAGAGGCTCCAGATTTGGCCCAGACTTGCTGTTCATCTAGCTCTAGCACTCTCTGTCCGGCAGTGGTCTTCAGAAAGAAATTCTTACTAGAAAAAAAAAAAAAGTTGTAGATAATTTCCTGATGAATATGACTGTAACAGTGCATGAAGGAGCTAAGAATTGGTTGGGTTAGTTTTCCTTTTCTCCTCCATACTAATTATAAGTGATCTGAAATTAACAGCAATGGCCTAGAAATCCATATTTTGGTGGGAATATTTAAGAGCCTCTGGTAGGTGGTGTTTGAGAACACAGAGTAAAATTGCAAAGAATACATGAAAAGCCAGTGGCACCTGCATATCTCTTTGTATTCCAAAATTTCATCACAAAGCAGAAACCGTCCAAAGCTAATTCCTTCACATGCTTTGGGTGTAAAGGACTTTCAAGCCGACCAGTCAACAGTTTTAGCCTTCAGCTTCCCAAGCAGCCACATCAATGTGTAAGTTAGGCACCCCTAGGACAAGCTATTTCCCATTTACTCTTTTCAAAGTCTCACAGGATCTGAGCTTTACAAAGGGCACACCCTTGTTCTGGGGTAGGAGTGTGTGCCTCTCCAATTCTTAATACAGGTTCCAGCTCCCACAAGGCTATCCTAGTTCTTAGTGATGGGCGTGGGAAGACAGGTGGCTCCCATTCTCCCATCCCCCTTCCTATCAATGAATTTGAAATGATTTGCTCAGTGTCACAGGTAGCAACATGTAGTTTGGATGGCTGCCTGGTTTTGTTCCATAAGTGATGGTTGCAGGTAATTAGCAGTTAGCCACACAGAGAACACAAGGTACTATTTTTATGGGTCTAGCAAGCTGCAGACCACAATAAAGGCTGAAAATAATCTACACAGCCAGCCACATATGGAAACTGAGCATTTTGCACTCTCTAAACATGAGGAAATGTTGTCTTCCCTTAGCAGCCATGGGTCCGTTCCACCACTGCATTGTACCAGGACGCCAAAAACCACTTGCCATTCTTTATTTGCACACCCTCAAGCTTTTCCCCACCATTGCCTTCCAGACTGAAAATGACTCCCTGGCTTGGCAATCACATTGACAATGAAAAATAATAATGATAATTTTAAAAGACCCCTGCTTCAATAAGGATAGGTAGGAGCAGAGGGTGCAGTCACCCATGGGACTTGTAAAGATTGAGGGGACATAACCTTTTTGAGGGAGGGTCAGAAAAAAAAGCACATGCATGAGGCAATCAGACAAACAGAAACTCTGAACCCTGGGTAGCATATATATTGTAGACATTGAATTGGCTCCAGCAAACACATGGCAGGCAAAGAGGAAAGCCAAGGATACGTGGCAAAATGGGAAGCCTTAGCCATGCTGAAGAGCAAAGGGCAAGGTCAATACAAGGAGGTGAGGATGGGGGAAACGTTGCAACCTGCAGTACTACTGAGCATGCAGGTATTGGCAAGAGACCCCACAATGAGCACGGTAAGGAGGCTGCTCATAGCAGAGGCTGAGCTCACCCAAAGAGTCAGAAACTGGGACATGTCACTGTAGACGTACCCTGGGGATGTTCAAGGCCAGGTTGGATGGGGCCCTGAGCAGCCTGATCTAATGGGAGGTGTCCCTGCCCATGGCAGGGAGGTGGGAACTGGATGGTAATTAAGGTCTCCTCCAACCCCAGCTATTCTATGATTCTATGATTCTGGTCCTTTCCCCAAGAGAGGGTTCAGATACTGCGGGCATAACAGGGGTGGCATCTCTGTAGTCAGAAGGACTGAAGTAAATAGTTTAGGTTTTTGTGATCTTTTACCTCTGTTTCCCCTATTCTTGTACTATTCCTACTCAGATAAATGAGTAAGGTACCACTCTTATCCCTCCACTTATTTTTCTTTTTTTTTTTCTAAATTAATCTAAGAGGAGACTTTTCAAAGATGCTATAGTAATTTCAGAGCACAAGCCCTATTTTTTTCACTTGGATTTGTAGTAACTCATGCAAGTACTTTAGAAACTCTCTGCTTGGTATTGCAGAATCTGGGAGATGGGAGTTCAGAGAGCTGTGGTGAAGTCTAAAGGGGAAAGTGCTGAACTTCACTGTGCTGGGATGAATGGTTCAACAGGGAAATCTTACCTTAAAGGACACCAGTGGGAAAGAAGGGGAACCCTTCCGTGTATAAAAATATTGTCTCCCCCTTCCTAAGCAAGGCCCTGAGGCACAAGGATGGAGACAGCCAGTAATGTGCTCCATGCTCTCATCAAGGAACTGAGGTCATTACTCCAAAATCAGAGCAGGTTTCGGTCATGGGATTATTCATTCCTTCTCCACATAGGCATAAACGTCTTATTTACATGATCCTGACATGCAAGAGTTTGAGCACATACAGTCAAAGGTTTCTGCAAATTGGACCCGTGATTTTACCTAGATGATACTGAACTGACTGCCCCACAGCGAGCCCCCACATTAGCGTACACAATGCCATAATTAGGTTGTAGTGCCTTTGCAGAATCAGCCACTCTTAGCCAGCTGCCCAGTGATGCTCTGATTACCTCACTGCTAGTACAAAATCATTTCATTTAATCTGAAATTACTCAGAACAATTGTTCCTGCTGAGGTTAGGCTCTGTTTGGCGCACAATAATTAAAAATCTTTCCACATCTTGCATGCCTATTAAAACACTATAATTGTACCTGCTAAGAGGAAGTCTTTGCAGAGAACTCCTTTGGTATCAGCAAAGCTGTGAGAAACCCAGGCCTTTTTCTGGACTTCAGTGGGAGTAGCTGCAGTGGCAGTGATTAATGCAGCTGTTACATTAGGAGGAAGATGCTCCATTTGACTGTCCTCTGACTCAGCCATAAACAAACCTGCTTTATCTCTCTCCCTCAGCCCCCTCCCTTGCTCCTGCTCCACAACAACAAAGCAAAGCATGGGACAAGATGAAAGAGTCAGGCCAGGGCTTTCATTAGCATACCATGGCAAGGAAAAAAGGATGGGAAGCTCAGGGACAGGTTCAATACCCAACATAAATGAGAGCCAACATAGTACTCCCTGCCCAATACCAAGGAGCACCAACACAGTCAGTGCATGTCCTTTGATGGTGTTACATGCCACTGCCTACTGATGCCTCCTGCCAATTCCAAGCTGTTCTCAGGTGTGCCCAGCTTCAATCTTGCCTTGATCCCAAGCTGCCCTTCCCATCACAAGGTGTGCGATCAACACCGGCAGAGTGTGAAGGTCCCAGCAGCCAAGTTCAAGAAATACCTTTAAAAGCCAAACCTGTCTTTTCCTCCGTGCAGTTCCCTTTCCTCATGTGCCATGGCAACAGACCAAACTGTCAGGCGCAGCTTCGCCAGTGGTTCAGCTGCAACCAGGCCGAAGGGCCAGCCATGGCCTGCACACCCCAGCCTGGTTTGGAGACCAGCCCTGCCCCAAGAGTGGCTGCAGCCTTTCTGGCACGGCCCGAGAGAACAAGCCTGGAGGGGCCACCACACTGTTTGGTTTCACAGTGCATAGCTCATTGAGCCGTCAGCTTTTTATGTCCAATCACTTTTTCCACATAGCCTGTCACTTGGTTTTAACTTTATCCATTCAACTTCAGGCTGGACGGAGCCCTGGCCAGCCTGATCTAGTGGATGGCAACCCTGCCCGCAGCAGTGGGTTGGAGCTCGATGAACTTTAAGGTCCTTCCAACCAAAACCATTCTATGATTTATTTATGCCTCCTCAGAAACTTATTTTTACATATCTTTTATTCTACCACGTAGTAAAGCAGGACTTTATCAGGCAGTATTTTATCAGACAGTTGCTCTGCACAAAATAATTTACAGCAGCTGAGGAGCAGGCCAAGCCACATTTATAGTTCCCCTATTTTTATTACCATGTGCTTTTTCATACACAGCGTCTTCTGCCTGAAAAGACAATGTTATCCAAGCAAACAATATGACAGTGAGCACTGAATAACAAGGCAATAAAAACAAGCTGGACGTTGTCCCTTGTCCGCTGAGATTACAAGCAGAGCAGCTGGTGAAAGGGGAAAGAGGGAAAGCCCACACTATCACTGTAACACCTAGATTTTCCATGTGAACCTGCCTATCTTTACTCATGTATTAATTTTCATTTGGACAAACATGCTTTTAAAACTCATCCTGACCTGCTGGAGACACTACAGTCACAAGCCCAATCCCACCTTCACCTCTTGCCACCTTTTCCCCACTAGGGTAAGCAGCAGCTCCCAGCACCTGCTGGATTTCCTCAGTTTTTTCACACATTTTCTCACCTGAAGGCCTGGTCAGGAAAGATGCTGAGCCATTCTATCATCGAGTCCTTTGTGCCCCAGCTGAACTACATCTTGCAGAGATCCATCAGCTGCCTGAAGGAGGCACAGGAACATATCCATTTCCTTGCTCCCCACCATGCTCATGCAATCTTCAAAGCAAGAAGCATGCTAATGAAGAGGGAGGCCATAGATGCTTTCTCTAAGCAAGCCTTGTTTTCAAGGCATGTTTCCCACATTGTCTTCTGTGTGGCAGCGTGAAATGGGTGATCTATACGGATGGGCACATGACCTTCCCATGCTCTGTGCCCACCAAAAATGAGAAAAAGTCCCATTAAGCTCCACATAAGCCCTCTGCCACGTAGGTAAAAGGTAGCCTACAAGGGAAACAAGCGTTTCCCAAGTCCATGTCTGCAGAAATGTTACATCACAGAGTCTGCAACTTAAACCTAATGAATGGTCAATGACTATCACTGCAGGCAATGAGTGAACAGCCTGTGGCAAAGCAGGAGAAATAGCAGTCCACCCTGGCAACTGCAAAGTACTAATAGTGCTGTCAAAATGCTTGTTAACACCTGAAATCTCCAATATCCGTATTGTAAACCAGAAACCATTATAAACAAGTGGACACCACATTTTCTTCGATTCTCCACAGACCATGGTCCAATCCAATCCAATATGTGGGTACCAATACCAACTGGTATGGAAAGGGATGAAAGAGATGAATTTTATACATTTAATTCTTGTCTCAGGCTGATCCTGAGGCAGATATAGTACCACATGGTTTAGTGGCGTTATTGGTGGTAGGTGGATGGTTGGACTAGATGATCTTGTAGGTCTTTTCCAACCTAGCTAATTCTATGATTCTATGAATTGAGAAGCTGAGTGCCAGTGACTTGACAGTAACAAGCTTATTTGGGAAACACAAGGCTGGTTGATCAGTATCAGCATTCAGACTCCACTGGGTAGCCTGGGGTACGTACCTACAGCTGCAAACTGGAATGACTATTTTGACTCAGATGTAATGGATTTCAAGGAATTGCCTTTTTTTTTTTTTAATGCAAATTGAGGACATTTCACAGCTCCATTATAAATCCAGACCTCATTCCTGCTTGGCAATCACCAACTCAGTACCTACTGCAGAATATAAAATTGGGATTGTTTCCCCACTTCCTTATCAGATGCCTCACTTATCGCACTCTATTTTACCAGCTATTTCCTCATTCAGTCAGTGTCACAAAGTTCTTCTGCATCCCCTTGCAGACAACCTTCAACCTCCTCATCCCTAAGCATCCTCTGATGATTTTTCTCACCTCACTGCTCACTCTCCCCCAGATCATGTATGGATATAGCAAACAGCTGAGAGTCGTGCAAGACTCCACTGATGACTTCGCTCCATGGCCATACTTCTGCATCCATTTTACCTTCCCGAAGGGCTGATGTCTCTCATAGCAATCGATGGAGGCTTCTTCATTTTCAGTAATTCTTTAATTACCATAGTAATAATCTTCCTTTTAACAGACTTTAGTAATTACATCATGCAGGCATTTATGGCTGTAATGGACGTAAGGGACAATGGATTCACCAGGCTGCCTATAAATCTTATGATTTATATTACATCCAGCTGCTGACATAGGTTAGAAGGCAAACCTGCACCCACTGCTCCATATCGCCTCTCAGTTCAATTAAGCTTTTCACAGAACTCCATGTGCTGCTCCTGGAGGATTCATTCTCCCACAAGGCTAAATGTTTAAACTTCTCCAATCATTTATTGTCCCCATTAACTGATTTTGTAAATATAGCACCAGCAAACAGCAACTGAGTTGAGCAGAGAGGTGGCTGGCATGCGCTGCAGCCAGCCCTCTTCCTGAAGAGACCTGGCCTTTGCCACCCCGAAGGCATTAATCCCTCAGGACTGCTTGCTGCTCAACCCCCAGCACTAGCTGCATGGGTTACCAGACACAGAACCACAGATGAAATATATTTCCACGTTCCCATGAAGAATGCTCTCCTACGAGATTTACAGTGCTCAGCGCCTGCACAGTGTCCAAGCACAAGAGATGGGCCTTCCTGTCATGGAAAGGTCATCAGATTTAGGAAAGGTCAGAGGCACATTCATGTCCAAGAAATACGCAAGAGGCACGCAGATTCCATACATCCCCCTCCCAACTACTCAGAGTTTGCAAACATACCTCTTAATATTAATCGCATGCCCACACACATTTATCATTGGGTCACAAATATTACTACGATGTGATACATCTTCATGCATAAATACATATTTGTTAGTTATCTGAGATATATTACTTTATTTCAAAAGATGTGAATGCTCTCACAATAAGTACTACACAATTGCAGGCATTTTTCTCTTTTAGGACACTTCCATATTTGTTCCAAGACTGTTGAATTTTGTAAATACATTATTATTGTTTTCACTGCCTTCAAATTTCAGCCAAAGAAAATATCAAAAGGGATTTTTTTAATTGTCTAAACATTCATAGCTAGATGTGCCCCACATACTAGACTCATGAGGCTTGCATTAATAGATTGTGGTTGGAAAGAGGAGTACATTTATGGCACATTTTCAGTAAAAGAGACAAAAATGGTCTTTTTCTTACAGTGATTTAAGAGTTGGAAAATACCATCTGTTTTCATTAAAATCAGGAAATATGGTATTTCTCCAACTTCATTCTGCATTAATTTATGAGACTCTAATGATAAATGTTTTCATAATTTACTTCAGCATCAACAAGATCGATGCATCTCTAGATAAAGAAAATGGGCTTTCATCCCTGCTTTAATATTTGTGGATGATAGCCTGTATCTTCCTGTGACACCTTTCTTCATCAAGCAACTAATACTATTTAAGTTTTCGTTAAGTAAAACTTTCAGGAACCTTAGTAATGTTGATACCAAGTACTGGTTTGATGTGTATTTACACAGACACGCTCCATCACCAACAAGCGTCGCAATGGCTTAAACCTTCCTGATTCACTTATAGACTCACAGAATCATTAAGGTTAGAAGAGATCACTGAGATCAACAAGTCCAACCGCCAACCCATCCCCACCATGCCCTCTAACCCATGTCCCTCAGTGCCACATCCTCACAGTTCTTGAACACCTCCAGGGATGGTGACAACACCACCTCCCTGAACAGCCTGTGCCAGTGCCTCACCGCTCTGAGAAGAGATTGTTCCCAGTATCCAACCTGAATCTTCCCTGGTGCAACTTGAGGCCATTACCGCTCATCCTATCACTAGTTACCTGGGAAAAGAGGCCGACCCCCACCTTGCCATAACCTCCTTTCAGGGAGGGGGGGCATTTCAGATAACTAAGAGAAAGCACGGGGGAAAGGAGACAGGATTCCTACTCTGACGTTACTGTTTCTTCAGGGTTTTCCTGTACACAAACTGCAGGACTGCTGCCTTCAAATCATCAGGATCAAACGTATCCTAATGAACCTCCTCTGTTAATCCAGGCCTGAGCTCTCCCAAGAATAGATTTTTGTATTCACATTTTGGAATTCCTTGCATGGGCTTTAAAACAGCAGCCCCCTGCGATTCCTCCCATCAGCTCCCAGTAACTCACTCTCAAAAGGAAACCACCAGGAAAGAGCGGAGCTCAGATGTGCTGGAGAGTCAAAGCCCTCCATCTTTCAATAAAATAATAAATGGAAAAAGCTACCAAGGAGTACCATAAGAAAAATGATCTCCTTTTCTTCCACTTTGTTCTCAGCCTGACTGGTGGTGGTGACGGCTGACAGCGCTGGTGGCAGAGCCGCTGCCGTACACCAAGCAGCTGCAGCTCCGAGCACCGTAAATCACTTGCAGACACCCAGCTTGGCCCCAGCTGCACAGCGGGCTCACCCAGCAGCACACGGGACACGAACGCTCGGGAAGCAGCTTCAGTTTCATCAGCAGAGGCAGCTTGGGTGACGCCTGTGCCCCCAGCGCTGCGCTGGCTCCTGCTGCAGCCAGAAGAAAGCTGCTGAGCACAGACAAATCACGGAACAGAGATTAAAAAGTAGCTGAGCTGACGCATGGGCTTTGTATATCATCGCCTCTCGGAGTAAGATTCAACCCCAACTCCTCAGGCATCACATGGTGGATTAGCAACATGATTTGTTTTTTCCTCCCTCACAAAAAGAGAAATAATCCACACTGTATTTCTGAGAGGTGCAGCTTCAACTGATGCATGCAAACCCAGAAACACAGAAAGCACCATGCTCCCAATTACATAAAAATCTTGAAAGTACATGCAAATTTTTAAAAAGTGTTTTTTCACATGGCTTCACAAATCACATATGCAGAGAATGGCTTCATGTCATCTTATCAGAGACCAACGCTTGGCCAATACACGTGCACAAATGGGAAACACAATATCAGACAGCTCAGCGTCCTGCACCACAGCTCTGACGCTTCCATGAAACTGATCTGAGCACATGTGCAGCACCCCAAAAATTAAAGAGTTTCCCCAGTATCAAACCACAAGGAATGGAGAAGAGCATTTGTCCTTTCAGAGCATCTGCTCTTCTTGATCGCAGCCGTGCTGCAACAGCAAGGCAACACACCATGATCTGCAGGGAGCCCAAGGTCTGTAGCTGGTTTTCACACTAGTCAAATCAGAGCAAAACGCAGGCAGTTGTTTTTCCATGTGGTGTTTTGCAGACAGGCAGAATGCCTGCACATTGCCTGCCAGCCGAGGGCCGGGGAGCTGCAGGACAGCCCAGCAGCACCTCCTGCATCAGGGCACGACACGGGGATTTATCTCGACCAGAGCTTTCAGCGTGCAAATAGCTTAACTTTAATGGAAACACCTTCTGCAGAGCCTGCTGCATGCTGTGAAAAAAAGAAAAAAAAAAAACAAAACATAGCAATACCCCAAAGAAGCAAAAAGGTAAAAACACATTGCAAGGGCTGCTCCAATTTGTGCTCCCGGTTTCTGGAGGAACAGCCATCGTTGGTACCAAACAGCAAGAGCAAGCACAAGGGCAGCAATTTGGGATTCAAAGAAGTGATGGTACCAGAGGCAAAACTGGGAGTCGATGCTTTGGATGCTTTGGAGCAAAGCCTCTGCTCTCCCGATCTGAGCACAACAGCAGAGGCGCAACCCCAGGTGAGCTGTGCTTTACAAAAACGACTTGTTCTGTTTTCTGGATCAGCTTGCCTGCACCTGTCAGGGAGAAACCATCAGCTCCATATAATCAGAGAGATCTGGAGGGAGGGCAGCTCCTCGAGGATCACCCATCACACCCAGGTCTGGAGGAGTTTTAAGAAGCTGCAATAAACACAACACAAGCAATAGAAGGCCAGAATGCGAGATCAAAAGGTTTACCCGGCATGCCTGGCTGTGGGAATGGGGCGCGCAGCTGTGCATATGAAAGGGTTACGCCCAAAAAATGAATACGACTGCCAAGCAGGGTGGAAAGAAATTATGTTTACAACTGCAAAGCCTCATGCTTCCATCATCAGGTGTTACAGAACAGGAATCCTGGCCTGCAAAAATTTCCAATTACCTTTGTTGGCTGTGGGTGCGCGCAAGTAGTTTCCTTTCTTATTATTTAGTTGGAAAGTTATTTTCTGTCCTCCTGTTTCCATGCAAAGCAGGAACTTTTTTTGAAAAACAAACCAACTCTGATGTCATGGGATGAGCTGTATGCCAGTTAAGACAGGATCATAATGGAGGGGGAAAAAAGAAAATAAGTCTATTTGCTCTGATTCAGGTCCGATTTTTCAGCTTCACCTATAACAAAAAAGAAGATGTGATAATTCTGTCCTCAGAGAATTCATGGAATTGTTTGAAGTTGTATTACTGAAAAAAAAAAAATGTAAACGGCAAGTTGCCATTTGCTTTCCTTTCTTCCTGAGCAAATGCAAGTTCTGAAAATACCTTTAGGGTCTTAAAGAGGTGATCAACCTTGAAATAAACATAAAAAATAAAGGGGAATATGGATCATAGAATCATTAAGGTTGGAAAAGACCTCTAGGGTCACCTAGTCCAACCATCAACCCATAAGCACCAGATGCACGCTGGTGATGTACGTTGTACATCTGGTGACGTACACTGAGGAACAACAAAGATGACGATCAGTGACTTAATAGGGATGTCTGGTATCTTGAGGTTTGAGAAGCTCAGGATTGGGCCTCCAAAAGAAAGCATTTGATACTGCATAGAAGAGTTAAAGAGAGGCAAAGAAGGGAGCCGCTGCAAAGAGCTTTGAGCCAAACATGTCACTGAAGAAGAGACGAGGACTTCACTGACCCTGGAGGCCATTTGCCAGGAGGGAGCCCAAACTCTTCCTATTATGAGATAAGGCTAAGCAAATCAGCAGCAAACAGCTGCATTGAAATACTACTGCTACTAATACACCATTCTGCTTTCCTGGGATGGTTTGAAAGCTTGCTGTATTTTTATTGGACTTTCCAGTGATGTCAGCTTGAGGCAGGGCTTAGACAAGTAATTGCTGAAGGGCGAGTCTAAGAAGGGTGTAATTAGCGCAGGGAGTGTCTGATGTGGGAAAGTGGCATTCCAGCCCAAGGGAGAGCCAGGGTCAGCCTGTCCTGGGCCCCACTGCACTTACAGGGACTGGAGGAGGAGGAGGAACATCGCCAGCCCAGCCCTGTGAGCTCCTGCTGTGCAACGCCACTGACCTTAATTATTCCTCACCAGTTACTCAGGCAGCAACAATTTCACGTCAGACATCGTTCGCTGTCACGGAGCTGAGAATGCAAGCACGACTTAAACCTTCCAGATACGCAGCCCTCAAGTTATTGCATCAGGTGATGGTTGCAAAACAGACAACTGCTGACTTCAGGAAGGCTGCATGGGTGTAACTGAGAAGAGAATTTGGCCAGTAGCATTTGTATGGGTTTCACTGTAACTTACAAGAGGGATGCGGAAGAGTGCCCAGTTGGAAACAGCAGAGGAAGCACTTCCTTTGCAGTTGTCCATCTCCTACCTGCAAGAGTTGTAAGTCCTCCCCTTGAGAAGGAGATTCCAGGCATCAGTCAATCCATCCATCCATCCTCCTCTAAACATCTCCCTTACATTCACCTCTCCAAAAATGCTGGCAGCTCCTCAACTGGGCCTGTGAGTACACTGTTCCAGAGGTCACTTTGCAGCCCCAAACCATGCGACTGCTCCTACCCACGCCACCTAGCCATTTGTTTCACTCAGATTTTGGGTCTTATCATTGGCAAAGGCTGGAAGCACTCTGCAACTTCTTCCAAACACACCAATACAGCATCATCATCCCTGACCCAACAGCCAAAAATTGTATGAATGTAGACATCTGGAGGCATCATAGACCCACCCAAAACACAGGTAACTCAATCACCATGCCTTATGCAGCCAGACTCTGTAGCTTGGGAGTTGCAGCGTGATCACAGAATCATTAAGGTTGGAAAAGACCACTAAGATCACCTATTGGAACCGCCAACCCATCCCCACCATGCCCACTAACCATGCCTCTCAGCGCCACATCCATACGGTTCTTGAACACCTCCAGGGACAGTGACTCCACCACCTCCCTGGGCAGCCCGTTCCAATGCCTCAGCACACTTTCTGAGAATAAATTTTTCCCAATACCCAACCTGAATCTCCCCTGAGATGCAAGGCTACAGCTACCCCAGGAGTCTTTACAGCATAAATTGAAGGGCATCGTGCTGCCCATGCACACACCTCTGGTGGACTCCGTTACATCAGCAAACAATTGCTCCCTGTGCTGCTATGGTAAAACCACTCCTAACAAGCACATCAAAACAAGCTTGTTATTAGCTTCCCACTGAAATCTTTTCATCTTTTGCCTGTGCTGCCCCTTATGTATGAAGCAAGCTGCCAGAAGTCATCACCATCTTCAGGCTTTTGCAAGAGCTGCCACACTGGTCAGGGAACTTCAGGGAACATCTCTTCACTGTCCTGACTGACATAACTATGAGATAGCAAAAAGCAGCAGCAAGGAGTTGGCTCAAGTCTGAACGTACCCTTATCGTGCATTTTTACCCAAGGCACACGTGGCTGATAGCACAGTGCACACTGACAGCTCTATGTAAACTCCACCTTTATGTTGAAGCATCCTGCTTGTGCCAGATTATTTCCTCTCTCACTTGTCCTCTTTCCCTTCTGCACAAACCATGGGATAGTTTCTCCTGGCTGCCCAGAATTCAGCGCCAATAGCAGGTACTTTCAAGCCTCGATGAAAATATGTTTTCTTTTCACTTAAGCCTCACCACCAAACCCATTTCATTACTCTCAGTTCCCATCTGTAATACTTCCAGCATCTCAAAGCAAGAGAACAGCACACCACCCAGGCTCACCATCAATAAAATGCACTCATTACACATGCTTCAAAGCAAACAGTACAGGTATTGTTGATCCAATACAAACAGGAATCCTTTAATTCTACACAGTGCAATGCACAGTCAGCCACAGGGTATTCTGGCTCTTTTAGAGGGAGTCCACCAATTACACGGGTTGGTCACAGAAAGCTGACATCTCACTTCTCTTTAACCGCAAATCACTTAGCAGTAGCGTCTTTGGGCATTGCTACTGGTTTCCCCAAATGAAAAAGATGAGAGGGAGTTCCTGGCTCACTGGTGGGAGGGGAAATAAGCTCATACAACATGTCTGACAAGGGCTTGCTAATCATAGAATCACCAAGGTTGGAAGAGACCTCCAAGATCATCTAGCCCAACCCTCCACCTACCACCAAATTTCCCCACTAAACCACGTCCCTTAGTACAACAAAAGCTTCGGAAAGTTTTTAATTCACCTAAATACTTGGAAAGCCATGAATGAAGACAAATTCAATTTGGTTTGTGACTCCCTACAGTAACAATTTTTGCCCTTTAAAAAACTAAATAAAGAGAAGTGGCTCCATTGCAGAGCAGAGTTTGGTTGACTTCAGGTAAAAAAGAAAAAAACTAGCTTTTCTCTGCGATGATCTCACAGATTATATAGATCATCTGTGATGTATGTAATGCTGGAGTTTATCTTAATGCAAGAGATTTAAAGAGAACATTATAAATATGGCATTTTCTTCCTTTACAGTCCTTTCCAATGCTGTAAGTAGTAATAATAATTGGCAAAATAAAGCCACATCACTGACACTTCAGAACTGTTCCTCTTTTAAGTTTCTTAAAAACAACTCTGAAGAAACTACTTGTTTTCTCTTGCACTACTACTAATGTAATAGAACATCAGAAGTGTGACGTCCACAAGAAACATGTCCCTCACCCCTGCTCAGATAGGAATTCTTCAGCTCCATTTTAATCCTCCCATCTCTCAGCTCCCATCAGTTGCACTAGGAGTTAAGCTTTTAGCAGGATTAAGCCCTTGGTCTGGTCCCTACCAATACCCAACAATGAACAGCACCCTGTGTTGCACTGATGCTCCTAACGTCATGGAGGCAAGTCGCTGCAAATCTGCCAACTCAGCCACATAGCCCCACAGGGAGTGGCTTCTCAAACAAGTCAAAACTGCCCTGGAAAAGTATATCCTGCTCTCCCTGCTGTGTCTTTGGTTTGCCTCTTACATAGTTTGTGTTCAGTCTATGGGGATGGTAAGGAGCAAGCAAGGAAGGACCAGCAAGGAAGGACAACTGGCAGACAGACCAGTGACAGCATCCAGAACAAGGGACGGTGCAGAAGGTGCTGGAGAATCACCAGATGACAGCCCCTACTCTTCATCTGCTCTTTCCCTTGCTAGCTTTGCTCATCCAGACTTGCTCCATCATTTAAGTTATCACCACCTCCAAAGAACAACCATTTTTCATATTCACCACTATTACATCAGAAAAAGTTACACAAACAGTGTGTTTCCATGCATTATGATTTTGCCTCCTTACATTCCCTCGAGGACCCAAATATCTGATAGACCTGAGGTCTACTATCCACAGTAGTAGCTCTCAAGTCCACGTCAAGGCTAGTTTGTAGCCCGAAGAGACCTAACACTCTGCAACGCATGCACACTCATGCTCCGCAAGCTCAGGCACACCAGAGGATTGCAGAATGAGAAGCTGGGTGAAGACAGAGGACAAACAACTCCTCAGGTTTCTATTCTAACCAGTAGCATAAGAGCATCAAAAGCAACATCTTATCCTAAGCACACAAATGAGAAAGAATGGAACAGAGACAGTCAAACCCCGTGCTGTGCATTTTTAGTTAGCATCCACCTTTATCTAGTCCTGCCAACTCACAGCTCCGCAAGATCCAGGTATCCCAAAAAAATCAGCACGCACACCAAAACTGGAATGCTTGCCACCTCGGAGGAAACATTACTCAAAAAAACTTTACATATCTGACCTCACCTCAACACTTCATCCTCAGACCTAGTGAGAAGCCTGCTTACTTAGCCATCCCTCTCCAAATCTTGACTCCAACCTGCTTGGACTATTTATAGGGTAACAGCAACCTTGCCAATGTAACTTTAACTCATATACCTCACAGACACCAAATTACATGGTGAAGAATCCATAAAGAAATCGTTTCAGACTTGCTGTCAAGATCCCCAGCCGAAGTGCTGGTAATGGTCTGCAGCACCTCCCTGACTCGAGCATGGTGCTCATGTCAAGCTGTAAGAGTCAGGGGTCAGATTAGGCAAAGGGAGGTGAAAAGCAGGGCTTAAGAGAAGGAATGCCAAGTAAACCCTTTGGCTTCAAGTGTCCTCCAGTAGCCACGGGCCAAGCTTTCTGTTCTCATATCCCCACCTCTCCCTTAGCCCAGCACTCATACCAGAAGAAGGGCCATGGCCCACCTGACATCCTGCTCTGCAGCAGGCCAATATAACCAGATATCTTAACAGAAAACAACTAATAAAGCCCACCAATCCAGAACCAAAATACACAACAAAACTCAAACACCAAGCAACGCTGCCAGCAGCCCCTCCTGCTCAACAATCCCAGCCTCGTGGCCTCTGAGCTCCAAAGCAGACATGGATCTCCAGGCTAGGTTAGAGAGGATCTTAAATCTAGTGCTGTAGGCTAGGTCTAATGTTCACATTCTTGCTTAGGAGAGCTTACAGGTCCACACAGGCTGCAGAGATAGGGAGCAGGTTGTTGCATGCCACGAAGAAAGGCCAAGTTTGTCCTTATTCCTGCCCTTAGAAAATAAGCAGTCATAGGGGAAGAAAAATAACAGCTGTCAACTACTTAAACTGTGCTTACAACTAGTTCTTATGGGAAAGCAGTTACTGTCAATTGCACTACCTAAGTTTGCAGTTTATGCCCCCAAGTTTGAACAGCTGCAGAGTTGAATCCTTAGGATGTTTTTGGTTCTCACCACAGGTCTTCATACACGCAGGAAAAAGTCTCCTTGGTGTTTGTCATGTGCAGCCTGCAATCTCATCCTAAATCCATCATTAATACCAGCTGGAGCCCTGCCTGGCCCAGAACAAATTATGCCCCTGTTACCTCTGAGGGAGTAGCACTTTGCCCAGGAACTACAAATTCAGGAGAACTAAGCAGCTTAGGTGCCACGTGCAGATCTACCAAAATTTACAGGAACATCATTAGCACTGTTCATACACTAATGCATTCTTAGCAGACTTTCCAAAAGTCTGAGCAACTTACTTCTCCCTCTAGAGGACATGAAAATGAGCACAAAGAAAATAAGATCACGTCAAGACAAGGAAAGTCATGAGACGCTAAAGTAGAGGTCAGTGGTTCTGCTTCCCAAGTCTATCAGTGTTTCAGGACCAAAATTACAACTGTAAAGATAGCCAGTTACAGATTTATGGATTTATTTTTTACAGCAATGCCACAGAAACTCAGAAATGAGTTCTCATTCAGCTTATTGCACTTAACTCTTTACCAAACAACATTTTAAAGTTCATTAAAAGTGACAAAACTGTTTCTTGAGTGCCGCCCCACTCACTGAGTGTCCAAATGCTTTCCCTGCAAAGCAAGAGACAGGCAATTCCATGTAAACAGAGAGAAGACCCCTGCACACTTCCCAGCCCCTGTGGTCTCTCACCATTCTGCGAGCACACCCAGGGAGCATCCTACAGGATTAAAGATATGCTGAGAAGAAGCACTCGCCATGTTCTGTATCGGTGCCTCATATTTACAGCATCCCATTCCTAAATAAAGTAACGGAATGTTTGTGGAATCCTTCTCCTGCCTCTGCAGCCATACATCAATAGCATCTCAAGTGGCTGTGAACAAAAGCTGCAGGACACATTGGTCCTCCGAAAACAGCGGCCTCACTTCTTTTCTATTTTAAGGGACCATCGCTGCGACTCTTGTCTGAGCACACATGCCAAAAGCAAGCGTGTGCCTGAGCTCCAGAGGCCTGCCACAGCTAGTTTTGCATTGTTTAATCCAAATATTTCAGCACAGAAACGAAAAGAAAACCCTCTACGCAGCCACTCCTTAAGTGCAAAGCTGGTTCTACTGGCTTCACCACAGAGAAAACAAATCCACAAGCCTCCACCTCCCAGTCCTTCTGTTGCTACATATTGTAAGACCCATAGTGCGGGAGAAGCAATAAATCAATATCAGACTGAACAACTGGCACACTCCTCAGAACCGAGATGAAGTCTGACGACAACAGCTCAGAGGGCAAATTGGCTGTACAGCGTTTTAGGAAGATGGATGGAGTGGGGAAAAAAAGGAAAGAGAACTCGGACACCTCACAGATCAACTTTTATGGAACAGAAGACACCTGCTGAGAGTATTTCTTCCCTACTCCTCCCCTCCCACGGAGGCTCAGTCACTGGCAGATGAGACTGCTCTGGAATGTCCTACGATAGAACTAATGGCTTTTTTATGTTTTTGTCTTTGATAGTACAGTTGTAAATACTTCCACTGTACGTACGTATGCTTTCAGATATCACTAAAGCTTTTGGCTGCAAATTCCAAGAAATGCATCTTTCCAAGTATCTGACTCGTGTCCGAGAACCCGACGCCTTTCACATGTTCAGTCTGTTTAAAAATACAAAGTTAAATAAGTTAATGGTACCTCAGATTAGAGAGCTGATTTTCAGCCTCTGCTTACCTTCCCTGCTGTGGGCTGTCCCATGAAAAGCACTTCTACCTGCTTCAAACCAACTCTCCACCAGGTTAAGTTCCCCGTAACTACTATTGTAGGGTTTGGTGAATAACACTTCAGCATTCGCTTTCTTTGCTGTTTCTGTCATTCCTTAAACCTCTTATCTTGCTCTTTTGCTTTCTCCTGTCCAAACTGAGGAGCCTCGGCCCTCTCAGTCTCTCCTCACAAGGCTCCTACAACTTGGCTGTGCTTCTTCCTGCACTGACACCACAGGGCTGAGCCATCTTGGGATGGCCATGGGTGATGCCACCACCTCCTCCTCATGTGGTAGCTGATGTCACACACAGCATCAGGCCGGGGGTCAAAAAAAAGCATGCCCTGTGGGTCCATGTTCTGACCAGAACTAAACACCAGCCTTAGGATTTGGTCAGACACAATGCTTTTTGCATCTTATTCACCACACTTCCCCAAACAAGGCTATAATCTTCTCTTAAATTAGCATACCTGGTTTTCCAAATGAAAATTTTACATATGGGTGTTTTGATTTCATAGGTGGCAGATATTTTAGCCAGAAAAGAGCGTTAAAGCAGCTCATAGTTAGCCATGCTGTTTCTTTCGCAGCTGCAAAAACTCATACCGATTGCCTGACAGAATTGGGTTCCCATCCATTTTTGGAGAATGCAGATAACAAAACACGCATGCTTTGACAAACATGTCAGACAATATATAGTCCTGCTTACAGAAGCGTTCCCAAAGCCATGGTGACAAAGCAGCTTGAGTTCAAGTCGTGACAGCAGTACAGATGTTTTCATTCAGAAGGGGAAAAGAAACTCATCTGGATGCTGCATTTTGACACTTGAATACCCTGTGAGCAATGGAGTGAAGGGGAAACAGATTTGCGGTCAACAGAAAGGAATTCTCACCGCCTAAGGGATAGTTATCATATCAGCCTCAGCACTGCTGTAACCCATCTCAGCCATCTGCAGCGGCCGCAGCCCACCAGTTACCCCATGGCCAACCTCCCCACGGTCTGTCCGCTCACGTTGCACCACGGGGGTGTGATACTTCCCACAGCCCACAGGAGATCCCAGAGCCCTATCAGTAACCTCGGTAAGAGAGAGGAAGAAAAAGAGGAAGGATAAAGCAGCAGCATTACCTTGAGCTGCTTGCGGCCCAGTTCTTATAGCAGGTACTGGCATTCCTGCCCTAGCAATACTCCACCTGCACAGGTAACAGTGATAGGGCATGCTATAAATATGTTGCTATGGCAAACGCAAAGCAAGTAGGCCTCTTCAGATCCTATTATTCAGGAAAGAAGACCCTACCTCATCATACGCTGATGTCCATACAGCATAACTGAATATCCTAAGCTACTCTGAACTTCAAAACTTTTTCTTTAGTACAGGATACAAATGCATGCCCTCCTCATCCACTCCACCTACTACCAGACTGATATCTTTAGCTAGTTATGTCCCTAACATATCTTTAATGGCCTTTTTCCTGCCACAAGGGTCACCAGAAGGATGGCTCATCTCATGGGCCTTGCCCAAAGAGTTCCTGGCGCACCCAGCGCCTGCGGACTGCTCCACTTCTCCACACCTCAAGCCTGCAATAGCCAGGGCATATGAAATGCTCTCACAGCCCACCTCAACAAATGCATACCCAGCTGTAAGTTATCCTCAGGTCACCTGCACTTGCAAAACACAGGCTCTTTTGGCATGCTCCTCCACAGATGCTTTGCAAACACCTTGACTACATACCTAGAGAAAAGCACCTGAGGCAGAAAGTCAGCTTTGCATAGCCTGCACAAGCAGTCCTGCTGCACACAGCTGCGAGCAATGCTCCTAAATGGCTGATTCAGGCCCCCCTTCATGGTACAGGATGGCTAGAGCAGGGCAAACTTGATCAGGCTGTGCCACATGGCCTAGAGGAAAGACAAGGCTATGTGAGTTGGGACAGTTCTTCTTCCCCCAAGTCCTGATCACAGCAGCCTCCATTTTCTGAAGTGCTTCCTCAGGTAAGGAAGGCAAAAGCCCTCAGTGGGGCACACGCTCTGGGTCAGTAGCTTCCAGGCCCGACACCAAGATCCAGTATTTCCCCTCATCTTCAGAGCACTCAATCCCAAAGAAAATGGGGCTGCCTTTGTGTCTGGCAACCCCATGCTCACAGCCAGCCACGAACCAGTTTTCTGGCAGAGAAGTCCACTGGTGGCCTACCTGAACTTGGAGTGCACAGAGATTGTTAGAGATCCACTCAGGCTTGGCCTACTTCACAAAACACACTGAAGTTTGCCCAGTGCACAACTCCTTGCTAGAGGAAAGCAACAGATGGGACACAACTCCCTGCCACCACCACCAGCCTCCTCCCATCACTTTCCAGTGCATACACTTTAATGAAACATGGATGTTATCCATGTCAGTTTGTCAGCAGGGAAGAATGACTGATACAATGTGATTCAATGGCAAAGCGCACAAAACCTTTTGCACCCACGAAGACAACCAGCCATATTAATGGCAGCCATCATGAAGGCCACATTGCCTGATTATGCCACCATGCAAGTTCCCATGATGGCAAGCAAAAGAAGATACGTCCATGGAGTCAGTAGGACCTCAGCCCCTGGCAAAAGAAAAATGGCCATCAACAGTACTTGCTCATCTGAGGGTGTAGGTCTTATACCTCTCTCTTCCTTCACTACCAAGTTAGTCACCTTTCTTGCACCTGATGTCACGTCATTTTCCAAAATGCATGCGTTTTTCCACAGTCTGCCAACAAGCATCCCTACTTGCTGAGGCAAAACCAGTCTTGCTTCCCAACACGTTCCAGCAATCCCATCTAAACTTACCTGCACACTGTACATAACAGTCTATCAATCCCTGTGGGGACAGGGAGAAAAGGAGGGAGGTGTCTGGAAGCACTGACCACAATTCTAGTCAAAGGAATGTAAGGGGTTGTAGAGGTCAAGCTGAGGAGTGCAACCAGACCACATTTCCTTGAGAAAACGTGCTCCTTAGTGGAGCAACCATGTGTGCAATTGGCCAACATCTCGGTCTTTGCGTGTGACCATCCCGCAATCTCTTATGGGTGTGGAAGGGGAGGAGCAGAGAAGAAAGCTTCACCTTGCCTCCGGCCAGCCCATTATTACTGGATACCCGCTGATGGAGAACAGCCTTCTTCTGTCATCAAACAGCGTGTGTCCTGTAAGTGTAATCCCCAGAGCATCAACTCCACCCTTAAAATAGGGAAACAAAACAAAACAAAACAAAACAAAAATCAAGATTTTTACTGAAATCAGAGCCTTTGTCTGTGCTGGTACAGGGAGTTCTGAATCTGTAGGCAGCAGGAAAAGATGATCGATGAACAAGGGCGATACCTCTCTCAAGGCTTCTGTCATCCTCAGTGGCTCAAGTGGTTGCCAAGAGAAAAGGTGGCCTGTTTTGAGTATGGGATCTTTACTGTAACACAAGGGGATCATTCAAATTCTGCCAGCTCCTCCCTACATGGGCTGGTAAGCTGAGGCTCACCACAAACAGCTCCCACCACAGATCTTCCATGCAGAGGGTCTTGAATTTGAACAAACGCAATCTTGATGTCAAATACTCGCTTAACCAGTCTACAAAAACATGTGTCCTACCACCCTTAAGAGCAACATTGCCCCATGCAGAAACAGAAGAAATATCACAGCTTTGGTCTGTTTAGGTATGCCTGCCTGATTGCTTCAAAAGGGAACAGGGCAGTGAGGAAAGTTGCCTCCCTGATCATGAAACTCAGCTTTCAGCAAGATAACATCAAAAGGTGATGAAAGCACAGAGAGGCAGCAAGGTTACCTGCAGATAACCGCAACAGCCTGTAGAGGACAGCTAGCTTAAGTTGCTGCCTTCGCAGTACAGAAGCATGGGCCTTTACTTGAATTAGTTTTTCCATCTTTGTTGTTCCCCCTCCTCCAAAAACCTGTTTGAATCGAACCAGTGCTCTGCAGCAAAATGAACCAGTATGCACGCAGAGTAAGGCAGGAGACTAAGACCCTACAAACAAATCAATGCGAGTTTAACAGCAGGCTGAATCTGCACACGAATAGGATTTTAAAAAGCACAGATGTGTTAAATTCATTCCTCCGTGTTGCAAAAGCCATGGCATAAATTCTGTTCAAACAATTACACCATGTTGTTACCGAGACCACCCTCACAGTTACTACTGTATGTACGTAAATAAAGGATTTTTAATTATAAAAGAAGGTGATTCGTTAACAAGAAACAAACCAGTCCATTTCCCAAGCCAAAGCCGATTTTATTTGCCCTTCTTCATTTTTGCAGTCTTTTCTCTCCGCTTCTTCACATGCTTTGGGATTTTGGTTTTTCTCTTTTCTCTTTGGGCTTCTTTAACCATCTTTTTCCTCTCCTATAAAGAACCAAAACACCATTCATACAAAGCCAGCAGGAATAAGAGGTTGTGAGCGGGCCTACCAATCTTTACATTAAGTTAATTAATACATCACATCAAAAATGGGAGTATAATGAAAATAACTTTGGGAGTGGGGAGAGGAAAGGAAAGAGGAAGTATAATGTGGGGGTGGAACTGCACACTGGTAATGAGAGTACAAAATTCAAACTAGTTAAAACCTGACTTTCATGCAACCTTTGAAGAAAAGCAACAAGAGGTACTCAACTCATGCTATTTATAGCAAAGATTACAACTGAAAGCCTGATCCAAGTTTTCTGCAACCCATAGGGCTACAGTAGGATGTGTTTTAACACATCAAACAAAAATACTGATCCAGTAACTTCTGGTAACTCAGAGCAACCAGATCATCATCAGGATTGGTAAGAAAGGGTGCTATGTGACTACAATACACTGGAATTTCTGCTAGACAGTCAAGACTTATCCATAAGGTTGAGAAGTGACCAAGGCCCCTCTGTTTCATATCTGAAAGGCAGCAGCTCTAGATTGGTACAAAAAAGTATCTGAAAGAGCACTGCCATTTCATTTCATGGATTTGAAATCTATTATATTTTCTAAGGGAGAAAAGAAAAAAACAAACAAACCCACAAACCTAACAAGCAAAACCCCACAACTCTAGTATCTTAAACCTAACAAGTTTCATCTTTCTTTTGCAAAGCACCTAGAAAGCTGCCACAAAGGCTCTCACCCATGGGCGACACTCCACAGAAGAGCCTCACAAAAACTGAGGGTATTCGTTCTGTAGTTTGGAAAACAAAACCTGAAAAACGCATTTGCCTTGCACATCTGCTTTCAGTCTTCTGCCCACAGCAAAGCTAGTCAGTCTGTACCAACAGTATGACAAAAGCCACTGCAGTACAAACATTGTCACCAAGTCACCAGTTGCATAGATCAAGTGGTCTCAGTTTCCTGGACAAAAGGTGCTTCTAAAGGAGCCACGTCCACCAACCTGCACACCAAAGCCCGCAAGGGTAGCCAGAGGGACTGAAGATCCACCCAGGCTTCACTAGGCTCTGCTTTGCATAGCCCTAAAGCTCTCTGCAGAGACCTCTCTTTTAGCTTTGTCTAGGCTAGAGAATGCTATGGTATAATGTTCCTCTACACAAAAACCATCATTAATAAAGCATCCATAATGAAATTTGCTTTCTCTGCTCTCACTCTTCCGAGCACAAAAAGCCCACAGCTTGTTTCATACTAGAAGCAAGACGAACTATGTGTAGATTTTTCCTGTCACATGGGCAGATGTAGGAAAAATGTACAATTCCTGGCCAACTGACCTTTTTATCCATAGTAACTGTAGCAGGAAGATCTTTGGGATGTCGAGACTCTTTACAGCTTGAATCAGAGTCCTCTGAACTGTCACCATCATCACCAGAACCTGTTTCTGACTCATCTGTCTTCTTTTCTAGAAGTGCAGGAATCTGCAAGATGTATCAAGAGGGAGTTTATCTCAAACCCAAACTCTGGAGCCTAAGAGTAAAATATACAGATATATATACAAAAAAAAAATTCTATAATCTTCTACAGAGAAATCCTTGAGCAAGCTTGTGTTATCTCCTCTCCTACTACAGCTATCGTTGAGTCTCAAGAAGAGTCAAAAAGAGGTTAATGCAAACCAAGATCAGGATATCTAGAATATACGACACAGGATCTTTCAGGCTAGGGCTCACAGCACAGATGTATTGGCACTCCCAGACTGATTTCCATAAGTTATATAGCAAATTGCTAACATAGATGAAAGCCAATTTTTAATTACAGTTGGATCATACCAAAATCTACCTCAGGGGCACCATACTTAGGCTTTAGAGCAAACACAAGCATCTACACTGCAGCTACACTTCTTCCACGGTCACAGCTTCAAGATGGGGCATTCTCCGTACTCCTTTAACTATCTTTATGAAAATGGCAAAAATGGAGGATTTCAAAGAGGCCCTCTCACCTTCTGAACACCAGACAAATCTTTCTTCAATCCTGTCACGGTCTGGTAGAGAATCTACACCCAGAGACACAGAAAGAAAGTTATTTACCAAAATGCAAGTCTTAAATCTTTCTACCCAAGGAAAGTGAGTGTCTCATAAGAGATAGCAATATAAGCATCAGTACTAACCAGATAATTTTAAGCATGACACTAGATTCAGTACTTCACACCATGGCAACAAGGTTTTTTTTGTTTGTTGCTACGAGGTTTTACTAAGAAAAGTTCATATTTCCTCTTTTTTTTATTGCAGCACCTCATGATTTCTCACATTTATATATTATATATATATACACACACATACTCACATTATCTTGCTGAACACACAATGCCAAATCCTCTTCTTTCAATTTCATCATTATATCCACATCTCTCTCATAGTTTTTAACTTCAGTCAAAGTTCGAGGTATATAAGCCTTCTTAAACACCTAGCAAGGCAAAGGGAAAACAGATTTACTGATTTATAGTTCTGTGATGTTCTTCCATACTAATTACACATCACTAACAGAGCAACCACAAGGGATTTCATAGCTTAGAGAAGCTCAGAACAAACACAACAGTCATGCACCAGCATTTGAACTGCAGGTTATTACTATTTATTTTGCTGGAGCAGATTTTTAACATGCAACCTATGCACTGTTGATAGCTCATCATTAATAAGGTTCCTATGTCAGTATCACTACTAGCAGTCACGTAGGAACTTCTCCAATCCTTCCAACTTCCTCTCAACTGATTTTTGTATTCTAAGAATTTTCCCTAATGTTTCTACTGTTATGTTTACAAAGCCCTCAGGGGGCAACTCCATTAAAACGTGCCGTCATAACTTAATGTCTTTATGTAATAATTCCTGCTTCAACGTACACTCCAACTCAAGAAAGGTTTTACGGTACTATTCTGGTGCAGGAACCTAACTGCAGCATCAACAACATACTTAAAAATTTGTCAGGCAATCTTTTTCAGACTGTGCTGCAGCAAACTTAAATCACTACTAGATCAGACTGAAGAATTTTACTCCTCTCTTCCATAGTATCAGTTCAATCCTAGAGCAAATTAAGCTCACTTTATGATCTTAACTCCAAAGAGCATGCTCTAAACCATCTCTGTTCTTCTCTGAGAGAAGTAGTACAAGCTGGCCTAGCCAAAGTGAAAAGTCTGAGAGGGAACTTGAACTTAGATATTACTTAATCATCTCTCTTACAGAACAATACCTTTGCACGTGCAAAGGAATAAATCGTTTGCTAAAGAGCAGTTACAACAAAGAACTAGCATTGACCCTCTAATTCAAAAGGAGTTGCATGCTCAAGATATCTCTGGAAATAAAAGTCTTTACTTGGCCAAGCTTGAGCCAGAAGCAGTCAGTAAAACCTACAGAGCTCCAAGAGAAAAGTCTTTGGTATATCAAGCAACACAGACTTCAAGGATAAATGCTGGATGAACTAGTACAAAGAGGTTCTCGCCGATATAAGCTCTGCCCAACACTAAGTTGTTGGTTGTTTTTGTTTTTGTGTGTGTGATTTTTTTGGTTTTTAAACTCTTCTCAAATGGACAGATAAGATTGCAAAAAAAAAAATTAAGATTGTTTTATCTTTACATCAAGCTTTTCCAGAACATTAGTAGTTTTCAAAAATACCAACAGAAAAGACTTGAGATGGTTCCTACTATATGTAAAAGCAAGGGAGGGAAACAGTATGTGGAAGAACTGAATTAGACCTGGAACAATGGCAGACAGGCAATTTGGTCAGTACATTCATCTGAATATCACGTGAATTCTCCTGGTCTGTATCACCAGTCCAAAAACATTGACACAATCAGATTTCCACTTAGTTGGGTTTTTTCTGTTTGTTTTAAACTAAACCTGAACTGGAAGGTACATCAAGGGACCTAGCTACAAGCAAACATACCAGTTTAGGTAACTGAGCATTTGCCTTTTTAGCATCTGATCAACATCTCTTACACTTTTAACACTGCATCCCTCGATCCTTCATATCTCAAGCAGTTCAGGACATATCAATATCACAGTGCTTTGTTTATCAACTGTGCATTTTGCCAAATAGAACAGTTTTCATTGTTCAGAAGAGGACAGGCTAATTTTCATTTCATAGCAGGAGCAAAAATTCTCACTTACTTCCTCATCCACTTTATCTTGACTGGATCTTTCCTCCTCTGTTCTTTTTGATGCTATTTCCATTGCCTAAAGAAATATAAAACAATACAGTTATCACTCTTTAGAATCGCATCGTTTAATCCAACTAACCATTCCCATCTGTATTTCTCCCTGTACTTTGGTCTCACACAGAACTGCCCAGCCTTCCCTATGGCAATGCCTTGAGCGACACCTAATGGTACCCAACATTTCTGCAAAGTACACTTAGAACCGCAGATCTGCTTTATTAATTGGAGGAAATCAAGCTTGCAGCTCCTTCTAGACCAAATTGTAGAAGGTCTAGCATTACTGCAAGAGACAACAGGAAGGGGAACACAGTGAGCAGTGCCTAGTCCTAAAATATGCTCTTCTCACCACCAGGCACACTGAGCGAGTCGGAGGAGCGCAAGTGAAGGGAAACGAAGTACAGCTCAACTTCACTCAGCCTCTATAATATGAGGGAAAGAACACAACATCTGGAAAACCCTGTGCCATAGTGGTATTAGGACCACCATTTCTGGTTGGTTTGTGGGGTTTTTGTTTGTTTTTAGTTTTCCTTCCTCCTTTTTTAAAGAAACACTTAACACGAGCAGAGGATTGACCACCACGCATGAAATGGGTGGCTGCTGCTAGCAGCACTGAGCAAGTTTACGTCTTCCTAGAATGAGCATGTCCTGTCAGTCACTACATTTGGCTAGTAAGACTGCTTTGGAATAACAATGCTCTGAGTCATTCCCTTCTCCACTCAGCCCACCCTGCTTAAATCTACATAGCATCTAGCATCTCATTTACCAGTCAACTTCAACAGCAGGATATAGAGCAAACAAAACAAAGGGGTTTGAACTAGATCTGAGTTTATCATTCAAGTCTACCTACGTAAGCAACAATGCTCTGCGGTCTTACCTTTGATAGATAGTCATCGATGTTCTCACTTGTGATAGAAGGATCAGTAATAAACTCAAACAGTTCCCTCACGGTCATCACTGCAACATTGTGCTTCTGGAAAAAGCCTATAAAGAGTCAAAGGGGAGAGACAAAAACTGTAAGTGTTGTGCAATATATGCAGCAGTGATCGTTACAACAACAGAACAGCATAATTTTCCCAAAGCAATAAATACTGAAAGAAGAATCAAAGTGAGCAAATATAAAGTCAAATCAACTTCAGCAGCAGACAAACTGAATGGAGTAGGGGATAAAGAGGAGGAAGTAAACAATTTAAGATAAACGTAAGTATTTGCAGTAGCTGAGATGAAAAAAGTATTTCAAATAATAATGAATGCACACCTCAAACTTCTGTCAAAGAGCATCTGAGATATCCACTGAAACAGTACAGCCTGCTTACAACCCACCTAAATGGAAAGATGTGTGGGACACACTAACATATCAGATTTTTTCTCAGTTACTATGCTCAGAATTGCTTTCTTGAGTCAAATATAAATGATTTCAGAGGTTTTGCTTCAGCACTGAAAAACAGCAGTGAAACACACTGAGGAGTGCTCAGTAAGTGCTCCCTACTAATGTTCTCAGAAGATATCTCCCCCATGAGAAATTAATCATAGAACAAACAACAAAAAAATTTAGTTTGGTGGCAGCTCTCCGTGCTCATGGAACCACAAGTCTTAGCAATGCCCACAGCTAGAAGGTGTCTCTTACAGTCTTTGTAAGAGAACTACATAGAGAAAGCTGCAGTGGCAGAAAAAAAGAAAAAAACAACCACCAAGAACATTGCAAGTCACTGAGGCAATGGCATTTAGGGAAAACAAGCCAAAAAGCATGAAAAAAAGAGCAAGGGTGCAAATATCTGAGTCGGAAGGGAGTAATGGAGAGGACCATGAAGAAAAAAGGAAAGGCAGAAACACAGCCTACCAGAACATCTTTGTCTCTTGCATAACATATGTACACTCCCATGAAAATAACATTTTTAAGCCAAAAATACCATAAAGGTATCCTGTTAATCAAAGTACTACAGCAAGTCTATGACCTCTAATAAATTACTCTATGCCTTTATCTTCTAAGCCAACCTGACAAACAAGCGAAAGGAACTTTGCGACAAACTTCTTGCCAATTGAGGAATTCCAGCTGTGGATTACACTCACAGAAGGACACAGATCAGTATGCCTGCACAGTCCTTCAAATGCAAGGGAAGCTAAGACCAGGGTGCATGCTGCTGCAGACGAGCACTCTGACCTCTTCTTTCTCTTGTGAATCTGAGATTAAATGATTTCTAGCAAAATAGGCTGCACTGCCTACTGAACTTGGCACAGAAGACAGTACCTTGAACAACCCATAAGAACCTAGGAAGGGGAGCAGACAGCTTCTTTAGACAGAGTTATACATAAAGAATATAAGAAAGAATACAGTTCACCTTCTTAAAACAAACACAGACACAAAGTAAACACCGACACAAAAACATCTACCAGAACAAGCACTCAAGTGCCGCCTGCTCACCATTAACATTGGCACAATCCTTTCGCAGAAACTCCAGTGCATGCGGGTGGTCATGTTCTACTGCCTGAGACACATCAATGATGTACACATCCCCACCGTGGTACCTGTGGATAAACAAGCAGGGCTGCACTGATACCAGTACTTTTACGTGGGAGACTGTTGAGGGACAGGGAACAAAGCATGCTTCCATCTTATGAACCAGCAGACAAACGTAACATATTTCTCAAGCATGCATCTCACACACTAGAGCCAGAGTGGTGTGGAGTTGGGTTTACAAGAATGGATAGCAATAAGACAAGGGGGAATGGTTTTAAACTAAGACAGGGGAGATTTAGGTTACATATTAGAAGGAAGTTTTTCACACAGAGGGTGGTGACGCACTGGAACAGGTTGCCCAAGGAGGTTGTGGATGCCCCATCCCTGGAGACATTCAAGGCCAGGCTGGACGTGGCTCTGGGCAGCCTGGTCTAGTGGTTGGCAACCCTGCACTTAGCAGGGGGGTTGAAACCAGATGATCTTTAAGGTCTTTTTCAA
Source organism: Numida meleagris (assembly GCF_002078875.1). Classification (NCBI taxonomy): domain Eukaryota; kingdom Metazoa; phylum Chordata; class Aves; order Galliformes; family Numididae; genus Numida; species Numida meleagris. Next base: position 62,470,149 of record NC_034410.1, read on the forward strand.
CCCAGGCTATTCTATGATTCTATGATATATATATATTATTCATTTAATATTATGTACATAGACACAGCTACCTAACCATATTTCCCTTACTAATGTTTTCACTAATTCTTAGTTTGTCACTATCGGGTGGGAGTTTTCTTTTTCTCTTTTTCTTAAACAGCGATCTCAGATCTGGGTTAAAAGCTACATAATTAATTAGATAAATTAAAAACAGTCACAAAAAGGACTCCACCATCCCTTACAGGCAGGTTAGTACTCTCTAAATTTATACGAAGAGGTTGCCAACACATACATTTCAGATGTCACAATTCAAAGTTTAAAAACATACAGCATATTGAATTCACTGAGATCTGCATGAACAAGTCTGGCATCTTGGTACATTCTTCTCATGTACTGGATGACTTGCGAGTACAGCTCCCGAACCTTCGAGTCAGATAACTGTGCGTTCTTCAGCAGAGGGGCAGGCCTTAAAATTGCAACAGAAATAATAGAAAGTAAATACTTCTCTTCTTCTTCATACCAGCTGCAAATATGTTAATTGCTGTAGCTGATCGTTTCATTCAGTGTGTCGAGCAAATCAGCATGAAAGGCAGCAAAGCTTGATATACGCTTGCCAAAGATACTGTAGTTTGTTTCCAACACCAGCTAAGAAGTTGGGATGTGCTACATTAATGTTTGCACTACGAGATGATAATCTATCTTCATATGAAACAAGGAAGCCTTTCTAGCCCTTATTCTCTGGTTGTTTTGCACATAGCTAATGTTTCAGAATCATGCAGACTGGCTGCTGCAGTAGCTGGCAAAGATCTCTACAGCTTGCATGCACATGTAAGAGCAACACGTTAATTTCAGAGGCCTAGAGAAATAGTATGTAACACAAAGGTTCAGCTGATTTGTTCTTAATAAACATTTGTGGAAAGCTACTAACAAGAAGAATCATTTTGATTTTCGAAGAGTACGTACCTATCGCCTTTACCAATAAAGCCCATGAGAAGCACATGACTTCTCAGCATAATTGGCTCTGGGCAAGGTATCTGTGCTGTATTCAACCTGCAATACAGGAACAAAACCATAGAAAAAAATACAAACTAACTCTACTATTTGCATTGCAGCAGTGCCTACAGCAGCTCTGTTGCTTTAAACACCAGAAACTGTAAGAGCTCCTCTGCTGAAGGAACTCATAGATGTGAACAGTGACTGAGAAATGAATGCAAAAGAACCACAACCATTCTGCACTGATCCTTCTCTAAGCATTCCCGGGTCAGACAAAGAATCTTTGCACTGTTAATCTGGGATTAACCTGTATTACACAGCATGCTGTTACTCAGCAGCAGCTGTTTCTAGCTTCTCCTCACTTTTCAGTCAAGTCAGAGAATGAATACATCAAAGAACTCAGAGCATGAACAGCCAGACAAAGAAGTATCTTTATTCCATCTTTTCCTCCTTCTCTTCCCTCCCACAGAAAGATTAAGACACTTTTCTGAATACTCCAGAGACCATAAAGTATAGTAATATCCATGACCTAGCAATAGAAGAGTATCTCCTGTAACTTCAATTTGTTACCTTTCATGATGAAATAAAAACTGGAAGAATCACCTTATTAAATTCCTCATTTCTTTTTCAGCCCACGTCCTCACCATTTTTCTTGGGTTGCCTTTACAATATCCGTGACGAAATCTTAAAATACATAATAAACAAAAGATAGAGAGGATCCTTAGCCAATCAGTGCAGTATTAGTGCCAGTCTTTTCAACACCTTTCAAATAACCTATCTTGCTCAGCAAGATGAGGCTGAACTCCAACTCACCTGAATTCACCGCTCACATACTTATCCCGATCCTTGAACATCAAAATAGAGGTTTTGTAAATCTTTATTGCTCTATTCTCTCCGTTTGCAGTACTGGCATGGTACACATTAGCCTATTGGATTAAAAATGGAAGAAAAACTTGATGTTGACACAATCCTCTTTCTTCTTCTGACATTCTGGAAAAGATCTGAGAAGCCACCGCACCTCAGCCCCCAGGTGGCACCCAGCTGAGTTTGCCATTGCATCATATCTCATGATCTCTTTCTACCAGAGTCAGCCTATAAAGAAGTATCTAAGATGGAGCAAGGATGTGAGCAAGCACCCAGAACAGCAGCAACAAACAAGAGAATTCCATGCCACCCATATTCTGAGACTGAAACAAGCCCGTGTGTGAAGGCATAACTGGAACTTGCGCGTTATTTAGGCCCTAACGTGCGGCCCAAACATCTCATGTTGACACTACTACACAGGGTGGAAGTATGCCTTTAATCAGCATCCAAGGAACTGGAAAAAAATCAGATCAGCCTAGAGACAAGGCATTCTAAAACCTGTTTATTGATCTACTTGGAAAACTCTGGTCTGGTTTTAATTATCCGCCATATAACTTGATAATAACAGTGCACAAACATGCTAGTTTTGTAAAACAACTGAAGTTTAATAGTATTTTAAACAACATTCTGTTACATCATTAGATACATAGATGGCAACTCTCCCCTTGGAGAGATGTGAAACTGATGTGATCTGCATGCAATAATACTGTATGAAGAACGAACGACCTGCACTCTTATGTCTTTCAGGCACTGTTTAATACTGTATGTACACATAGAGTTCGTAAAATATTCCAGTTGCAACTCAGAATGAATGGCAAAACTAAACATTCCAATATATATCTTACCTAGCTTGCTGAGAAAGAGACTATCACGTCATTTGTAACAACACTTACCTCTTTCCCCGTGCTGATGCAGCCATTGATTTCTGATATGACACCTCTACTCAGCATCTTGAACAGAATCATTCGGGTCCTTGGGTCCAGCACCTCAAGTTCAACAAAGAGCAGTCAGCACAAGTGCCCTCTATGAAGAGAATTAAGCTTACTACTCCTACAGCCCCTTCTTAGTACTATACTAAAGGACCAATGGCATCAGACTATTCTTAAGGATCAAATGATAATTCAAACAGCTGCCACACAAAATTTTGCCATGATTCTAGAATGATACTTCCATTTATTAAAAAAAAAAATTAAAATTAAAACAAGTATATGTCTTCTGACTGAAGAGAATGATTTCCCACTTAACATTTGCACCAGATGGTAAAATAAGGTATAGCAGTCATAACTTTAAAGGATCAACTATATGGCCTTGGGCCAGTTCAGCCTTCCTTAAAAAAGAAAGGAAAGAGAGCAAACCCAGCATTTTCTGTTTGATGCTTGGGATTCAATAAATGCTTAAAATGGAATTCTGCGTTGCATATACCATCAAATCACAACGCTAAGCACAAAAATGAGCTCCAAAATGGTTACGGGAAGAAGTGCAACTTTCATACAAGAAACAGAGGAACAACAGGCTTCTTTAGGATAAGAAGGGAAACTGAATTCCAAGGCAAGACTTTTCCCACATTAGCTGTTTTATCATTGATTTCAAGATTCCAGATTATTTATTCCAGTCAAAAGAGAAATTTGATGCACTAAGGACTTACTTGTTCTACTGTTGCTCTGTCTGACTTATCTTTGACTCGGCACCTAGAGAAAATAAGGCAATATAAACCCACGCATACTTTAACAAAGTAAAACACACCATTCTGATTTAAAGAGAAGATGTCTCAAAAAGGAAGGCTTTCAGTTCATACAACAGCAAAGTTTTCTCCTGCAGGCAGGAAAAAAGCCCAAACAAGAAACCCAAAAGCATCAGTGCCCCCTCCCTATTACAGATAGCTTCTTGGCTCCATTTCAGGGACAGGAAGATCACAATGCTGGAATTACTTCGGAAACGGATCTGGAAATCAAAAATGTTTAAGACCAAGATGCAAAGGGCATGCTGACTGCTTGGAGGTTTTTTTTTTCGTTAATAAATTTATTTAAATTTCAGGATCAAACTAGGGAATAGTAAGAACTCTTCTGAGTTCAAATTATGTCAATGAATATAGAGACAGGTGTAATACTCACATGTCTGCTTCCTTCTGTCTAGACTTTTCTGTGACTCGGTTTATAACAGAGTCATCAAAATTCAGCTTATCTGAAAAACACATAAGATATGGAGAGGAAATTTTTTTTCCTGTTTGGAATTGCCTCTGCAATTCTCCTGACAGTCAATATGACACAACACAGTGCTCAAACGCAGACAGATCTCTGTATGGCAAGCCAGTTGGGAACTTGAAAGATAGAAGCTTACCACAGAAGTTTAGTTATATGCCAGTTTACTTAGCTATGGGCTCTGCCTACACTTCAACGTAGGACTACAAAGTAACAACTGCTGTAGTCCCATGAGCTTGGAGATGCAATCCCAACCAGAAGCAATGTCCTTTGGACCATACTTCACCATTAAACTCATCTGCCCTTATCACAATACAATGCCAGAGTACACAGTAGTCTTCAGGATTCTGTTCCCACAGCATACTCAGAATGGTGTTTGACTGCTAACTATGTAAAGACTGCTGTGTTTGGCCACGTACACCAGTACCACCCTTTTCAGCCTTCATTTTAGAACCAGTTAATTATGAAGGAAAATGCAACTGTTTAGTGTTCCATTAAAAAGCCCCAATCACAGCTACAACTTGCTTTGAGAGGCTGAGCAGAGCAGCCATTTTTATCACCCGGTAAACCACAAGCATACAAGAAAGGAAAGAAATCTTTTGTCACAAAAACTCTATCTGTCAGATAACTGTTGCATGAAGTACCACACTAATACCACAGGAAACCACAATCATCTAAAAAACTTGAGCTGCAGTAGCACCTTAGAGAATGACCAATGCATTGTAGCAGAAAGCTGCTAGTCTCAATCAGCCCAAACTTGCTCCTACAGAGACGCTATGGAAGAAATACTTTGTGTGACCTGGGGAAGTAAAGAGAAAAAGAATCCTCTGGCTCTGAAGGGGTAGAAAAAGGGATATGACAGCTGGTTAACAAAGACTAAAGGCAACTTCAAGTACACAAAAGCCCTTTATAATTTATCTGGCAACAGTCAGCTGCCATTCCAGTAAGTTCTGACCTAAAGCAAGCAGAATTAGCCTGAGAACTTCATAGAGTGGTATCTGTTTTCTTAAAAGAAGACAACACAATTATACTCACCTAAATTAATTTTATGCTCAAATTTCCTCAAAGCCTTGTCTGTAGGGGTAGACATTTTTGCTGAATAGCAACTAGGGGTCTGTCTATTTGCCTGAAACAAAGGATTTGTTAATGTAAGTTGCCTTCTCTAAACAGTCCCTTCAAATACAGACAATACCATTGGAAATGTCAGCTAAAGTGCCTATGTCCATAGCTCTAAACAGAAAACCAGAATGAGTGAGGAAATGGATTCCAAGAAAAAACCCAGTTCGGGATTACTTTTAGTCAGAGAACTGAGCTGCAAATCTCTCATATTAACACTTTACCATCTTTAAAATAAAAGGGAGTAACAGACAGAAACAAGAACAAAAGATGAGAAGATGAAGAACAGAAAGAACTTCCCAAGATGGTGCCTTACAGATGGTCTTCTCTAAACACAGTATCTGAACACTATTTCACCAACACTGGACAGCAAAAAGTGTTAATAGGCAAGAATAAATCACACAGGTGCTTTGAGTCAGACGAGATATACCAGCACCACTCTCATTTACCTCAACTATTCTGTTTACTGGTATCAGTAACAGAGAGATTTTGAACCTCTAATGGCCAAGCTGAGAAGACAAAGGATTCTAATTCTCACACTTTCATGGGCCTTGCATTCTGCACAACACCTAAGTTTCCAAACCAACAACACACAATCTAAATCCACCCACTTGCAGCACTTTCCTCCACTTGTATTATTACTGCTATTAGACAGAGCTGGATATGGCTCCCACAGCAGCCCATGCAGTGATGTGCTTTGCATGTGTAGCTCTAACAGTGCTGATACTGCACTGGTGTTTTGGCTATTGCTGAGCAGTGCTGGTACAGCATCAAGACTCTCTCCAATTCTCTCTCCAAAGGCCAGCAGGCTAGGGGTGGGATATGTCCAGAACAGCTGATGTAAACTGACCAGAAGGATATTCTATGCTGTATGACATTACGCTTTCATTATCAAAGCGTTTGTCTTCCTGACCAACAACTACACTTATGGAAGTCCTGCTTCCCAAAAGTGGCTGAACATTGCTTGCTGATGGGAAGTTGATAATAACTGCTTCTTCTTTTGCTTCTGCACAGCCTTTGCTTTTTCTTGTATTAAACTCCTCTTACCTCAAAACCACAAGGCTCTTGTTTTCTTTATTTTATCTTTTTTGTTATTTTCCCCTCCAGCTTGTTTTCACCCCTTACTCTCCTGCTGAAGAGGTGGACATAGTGACTCTGTGGTACCTAGCTGCCTGTTGGTGTTAAAACACAATGCAGTCCAAAACATAATCCATGGATGTGACGAGCAGGTACTATCATAACATTCACTGGGAAGAGCGGGGAAGACGCTCAAAAATCACAGAGGACAAATTCCAGGAAAAAAAAGCAACATCAGCAGAGACTGGGGTGAGCAAAGAATGAAAGGCTGAGAAAGTTAGGGACTGATCAGAAAGAAAACTGCAGAGACATGGAGAATCCAGCAAAAAAGTTTGAGACACAGAAGCCAAGTAAAGCTTTGACTACACAAACAGCATAGCACAAGAACAGATGTAAAGAAATAGGATTCTCTCAATGACAAGTTTCCACTAGAAGTGATACTCAACACTAGAGCACAACAAAACCTCTGGGTTAGTCCCATCTGTTTTCAGACACTGTTGGTGCTCACAGCATAGCCTTTAGCATACCTGTGGATTGCATCCAGCAGCAGTGCTGTGGCACTTCATGAGTCTTCCCATCTCATCATCCCAATCCCAGTCATCATCATCATCTTCCTCTTCATCAGCATTGTCATCGTCACTATCTCCTTCCTTCGCGTTGATTCCTTTGCACAAACTTGACTGGCAGCTCTCAGCAAACTCATCTTCCTGAACTGTTTCTGAGTCTTCTGCAAGGTCACTTTGAACAAATACACATATAACTACAAATGGTTGTTATGGTTATAACAAATTCAATACACCTACCCCAGCAGACAATGCTGGGATGTTAGCTCTCCAGGAGATGCCTGTCAGTTCACCTGCCTATGATATACTGAATGCTATGAGTACTGTGTTCAGTTTTGGGCCCCTCACTACAAGAAAGACGTAGAAGCCCTGGAACGTGTTAGGGAAGGGCAGCAAAGCCGTGAAGAGCCTGGAGCACAGGCCTTAGGAGGAGTGGCTGAGGGAGCTGGGATTGCTTAGTCTGGAGAAGAGGAGGCTCAGGGGAGACCTTACTGCTCTCTACAACTGCCTGAAGGGAGGTTGTGGCGAGGTGGGAGTCAGCCTCCCGGATAATGGTGACAGGACGAGAGAGAACAGCCTTTAGTAGCAGCACGCAGGAGGACCCCCATCACTCCAAACAGCACCCGAACAGCTCCAGCGGGGCCTCCTAGCCTCACCTCACGCCGCCACGCTGAAGCCCAGCGCCCTCCGCGCCCCACTACCCGCCCACATACCTGTCGGAGCACTCCGCGTCATCGAACTGCCCGGGCACGGCCTGCCTCATCACCTCCGCGCGGTAATCCATGGCGGCGGCGGTGGCACAAGCCGCCCGGCGCTACCGACGGCCCCTACGGCGGCTGCACAGGGACAGAAATCATCGAGCGCGAACGCTACGGGCGGGCAGTCACCGGCGTCTGACGTCACAAGAACGGCGCCCTAGAGCGCGAGGCGAGGGCGGAGCTGTTTTGCAGCTATCTGGGAGCAACGCGCGCCGGTGGTACGGCTGAATAGTGCAGCGTAAAGCAGCCTTAAAAGAGCCGTGTCCTCCTGCTCCCTGTACTAGAAATGACCAGTTATGGCTGTCATGGCCGCGGATTGATGTTTTTTTCCTAAGACACCAGTTATGGTTTGCGTTGTCTGTTACAGAAATTGATCGACGTGTTTTACTTAAACGTTTGAATTTTTCAGAGTATATTATTAAAATTCCAGCTGAATTCCAAGCATTCAGTCCTCGCTAGAAGCACGCTGGGTCACTGCAAGGCCCAGCACACTGAAGGACGTTGGTGTAAAAACAGATCAGCACACTACGTGGGATTAAGAAAACACAAGTGGGTGCTGTGCCCTTATTATCTGATAAGTAATAGTAAATTTTGTAAAAACCACCTTTCAAGGGCCAGCTGGTAAGGCAGAAGAGAATAGGGAAGAGAAGGGCACTTAAAAGCAGGAGGGGGAGCGACTTCTTACACGGTCTAATAGTGATAGGACGAGGGTGAATGGCTTCAAAGTAAAAGAGAGATTTAGATTAGATGTCAGAGGGAAATTTTCACTGAGAGTGTGGTGAGGCAGTGGCACAGGCTGCTCAAAGAAGCTGTGGGTACCCCATCCCTGGAGGCACTCAAGGCCAACTTGGGTGGGGCCCTGCACAGCCTCAGCTGGTGGCAGGGCTTTGAGGTCCCTTCCAACCCAAACCATTCCAAGGAAGGAAGATAAATGCATTAGCATTTAGAATGTACTAAAATAGGGGGGGGGGGGGGGTCACTTAACTGTCTAGATAGACTGCATCCAGCAAGATCAGAAGGATGGAGTCAGGCAATTGTACCCTACAGTTATTCCTTCAGGGGAATAGGAGGATGCTACCCTCAGTCTTCAATCTTGCTGAAGAGACAACTCATTTTTAATATTCCCCTGCAAGTACTCACTCATAAAAATAGGGACTTCAGGCCCTTCACTCCTTACTGAGCACTGCACTAGTTAGCAGGAGGGAAGGGCAGGAACAGCATGACAGTTCCATGTGCCAGTCACCATGTGACAGCACATATAAAGAGTGACAGGGTTTTATCAATTAGCACCCCCTAATCTCTAGGTATGAGTCTATGTACTCATCTCAGACCACTACAGATCCATGTTTCTCTCCTCAAACAAAACTGTCCTTCAAAAACTATCACTTACTCTGCCTATGACTGCATTCCATTATGTTTCCAAAACATTCAGGGTTGCAACATGTATTCTCTCTTGGAGATGTACAAAGTATGCAGAAAGTACTTAACACTGCCTGTTATGCACGATAAGGATATATCTGATTTACAAGAAGCTGGGAAATTGGGTACACAGACTGCACTCTTGCTCTTTCATGGGAAAAGCAATTCAAGAGGGCCACTAACAATTCACTTTTTGTATGTGTAGGACAAAATGCATAACACAAAGGGAAGAAAAGAGACTGACTGCCAGCTTCGTGAAGGAACCTGTATTTATGAATCCACTCTGCAAAATGTGACATGTGGTATGTTTCAGTTGGAGATGTCTAACATGAGAGAGATTTCAACTGCCATGTGCTAGATAAAAGTCATTATAACATCTTATCATGCCCCTCACCTCTATCAAAGTATGCCAGGGCAGTACTTTGTATTTCATAGGCAGTGCTGTCTCACAGATCTTGGGCTGATGCAAAAGCTGGTTAAATCAGTAGTCTGCATTTGGTTTTGAGTTCAGCTGCTTATAACATTCTGCTGTGGCATGAGTGAAGGAGAAAAAAGATACAGTGTACAGAACAAGAGGCACAGGAATGGGAGACTGTATGGTCAAGGGACTTAAAATTAGGTCATTCGCTTAAAAAAACATCTGAAAATAGGAAATAATATATACAATATCTACATTTCTCAGAGAAGAAATGTATGGGCGGCATTCAGTTCACTTACATACAGCTTTAGAAGTAAGCTGCTGTAACTGACAAATTTCCCTTCTACTCTGCCAATGTAATGAAGAGTGAAGTACTTCTGTAATAGCTGAGTCCTTCCACCTTCTTCCAAGCTGTGACTTGTCCTCTCTTGTCCATAATCACAATAAGCTGTCACAAGACAAACAGCATGAATAGCTGTGAGGAGGTAACTACAAAGAAAGTGGCCTGTTCTTGAGATTTGGCCTCAGCTGGTTCAGCCGAGCTCAGGATCTCTGATTTCACTGCAGTGACAGCGATATATCAAAGATCGGTAGCAAGCAAGCTAAAGCAACCGTCAGAAAATCCTACTCATGCTGTCTTGGACATTAAGATTAATGCTGCTCTGCTTTTTGCAGTCCCTTTACTTTTATTCTCTTTGTACGTAGGTGCAGCTGGAGGCAAGGATCTCCTTCATCTCTTAAAGTATGTTTGCATCATTTGATAGTCAGTACAGTAGGGCATATTTCAATTTTATACATATTTTGGTTTAAATCAAAGAAGCACACTTATATCAGAAAGAGAAACTAATTCAGTACAGTGCTGCTGTGAAAATGATGTAGTTGCATCAAGTATTGGCTAGGTGGCTCCTGATCAAAAATTATCCATACGTCATGTTGAGTTTCAAAGTATCTCTTCATAGCTATATTATGTTATTTCCATGAATATTGGTTGAAACAGTTGTAAGAAACTTAATTCTTTTTTAGTTCTATTTAAAATTTCAAGATGCTTACCAGAAAGCAACCATGCCAGTAAGTCATAGAAGCACTTGCTGTAGAAACAACACACCTTTCTGTGTAGCCGACTGGAAGGAGTCTTCAGGTGTGGGCACAACATTTTTCCCAGAGGAGGAATCCACAGCCAGAGAAGAACCAGCATATCAAAAGAGAATATTGGGCTGGCAAGAGGAAAACATAAATGGAGAATACAGTATTAAAAAAGAATTCAAGAATCCGTGAAAGAAGACGTTTCACAGTTAGAAAAATTATCAATTTTGCCCCTTCTAGATCCTCAAGAGAAGCCATTCATAGAAATGAGGGAGTCGTTGGATTGCATTCTTAAAGACGCTCCTATTAAAAAAAAAAGTCTTATTTTCTCACTCAACCACATATGCCACTGTTCGAGATATATCCAAGTTTTAGTACTAAGAAACAGTTTTCTGGACTGGATAATTTGAACATGGATAACAAAACTTCTAGGCAAGAAGTGATGGTAAGATTTCCTGCTATTTCAGAGGAGTATTGAATGATAATACCACTCTCAAAACAGTACTTTAAATAACACGTATTGTAGTATCTTATATGTGAGCTTGGGGCTTCCCAAATGTATAATGTAAAAGAGAGGCATTAAGAATATTGAATGCAGTTGTTGGAGTTGCACTTTGAATTAGAATCATAGAATTGTGGAATCACAGAATGGTTTGGGCTGGAAGGAACCTTAAAGACTGTCTAGTTCCAACCCACCCATGAGCAGGGTTGCCACTAACTAGACCAGACTGCCCTCCTGGCCTTGAACACCTCCAGGGATGAGGCATCCACAACTTCTTTGGGCAGCCTGCTCCAGTGCCTCACCACCCTCTGAGTAAAAAAAAAGTCCCTTCTAATATCTAATCTAAAACTCCTCTCTCTTAGTTTAAAACCATTCCCTCTTGTCCTATCACTATCAGACTGTAAAGTGTCAGTCTCCATTTTACTTATAAGCTCCCTTTAAGTACCAAAGGGCCAACGTGGTCTTCCAAGAGCATTCTCTTCTCCAGGCTGAAGAAGCCCAGCTCCTTCAGCCTTTCTTTGTTGGAGAGGTACTCCACCCCTTCGACCATCTTTGTGGCCCTCCTCTGGACCCACTCTAAGAGCTGCACTCAGATTGGTGTCTGCAAATTTGCCAAGGGTGCACTTGATACCATTGTCTAGATAACTGATAAAGAAGTTGAAGAGCTTCTGTCCCAAGGCAAAGTCCAGAGGTAGTCCACAGGGACTGAGTTCTGAATGTAGAGGGCAGTACATTTTCACTGAAGTCCCCCTTCAGATAATGTTTACTTTTAAAAAAATTTATATTTAAGATGTTTGTAGATTACAAATGATTACAGATCACAGATTAAATTCTCTTGGTAGGCAGCCACTAGAAAGCAGACTGACCCATCGAACAACAATAGTGCATCATCTGATTTCTTCTTTAAGAAGATAATGTATATACCATGCCTGATAGAATTAAGCAGAGAACTGAAAAGGGGTATAAAGAACAATGTAACACAGTACAAACAAGAAAGTTCTGACAGAGAGCTTCCACCAGAATCTGTACGATGCTTTTCCCTATAAATATGGAAAAATAAAAAGAAAACTGTTCACAGTTTTATCTTTTTCAGTTACTGATAGTGCAAGAAAAAAAACTAAAAACAAACATTTAAAAACTATGAATCAAACTCTGCTCCTGTGTATTACTAGCTTTATTATAGTGTATAGCAATTTCAGTAAAAAAATTGTATGACCTATTATGTAAGTTACTATAAGATATTCTGACTGTCCCACACCTTCCAGCAGACTAACTCAGTAGCATTTCAAGGATTTTTTTTTGCCTTCTTCCCCTATCTTCAGTGAGTAACATCTCACTTCTATTTCTTTTCTCCAAATTCAGTAAATACATTGTTGCATAAATCACTGCAAGACATTTCTTATTGCTTTAATGTAAACATCTCATTTTTTCCATTTTCAACAATAAAGTGTTTTGGCCAATCATTTAATTTTCATTTCTTGTTTGATTTTCATTTGTTTTGCTTTGTTTCAATTCTTGCTTTAAGGTAAGAGAGTACTGTAGTTAGGCCAAAATCTGACAGTGATGCTCCTTAGACTCTCCCCTAGAGCTTGATGCAAGTACCGTAGAAAGGTGGGATCCTTCGTTATTTATAATGCTGGTCCACACAGACTTATCTTTATAGATTGAAAATTTCCACAGAAGTTAGTGAAGAAGTAGTTTGAATAAATAGAACTGTGAGTGTTGTCTCTTTGCTTGTTAATATTAGAATGACAGAACCCTAATAGTTCTGTAACAGTAAGGGGAAACTGACTCAAATTTATCCTCTATTGCTTTTCTATTTAGGGAAAGCAGATGTCTGTCAAGACAAGGTGATTTTTTTTTCTAATTAGTTCATGACAGAATGTGGTTGTCTCCCCAGGAAATGCCTAAAGCTGGTAACGAATTTTCACTCCAGCATTCCAAGATGTCACTTGCTCCTAAAGAAGAATATAACCAGGAGACATAAGCAATAAAGGGATTTTCTCCACTCATAGAAAAGGAAGCCCCTGTCCAAGTCCTTGTAAAGCATCCTTAGATATGTGTGGAACAAAATACTCCAGTTACCGTTTGGAAAAACTATCATTTTAAAAATGAGAGAAATGAGGTTCAGTGTTGGCTTCTAGTCACGCAGGAAGCTTTTTTTTTTTATTCAGTGCTATCAGATGTCTTGAGGATTCTGAGACTGAAAAAAAAAAAAAGCCCTTCAGAAGGGCATAGAAGAACTTAAATGTTATCTCCTTCAAATAAAGCATGAAGTAGAACTGAAGAACACATCTAGGAGTCAGTGTTTGAAGATGGACCATACCACACATAGGAAGGACAAAAACACATGGGAACTGCAGAATCTCAGAAAAAAAGATGGAACATGAGGTTAAGATTGTAATTTCAGCTCTGCATATGCTGCCATGCCGCTGAATTTACTCCAGCTTTTTCAGTATCTTCCCTGGGTTGGGGAGGTACAAGACCAGATGCATTAATCTAGATGCAGTTCAACACTCACTGAAAAGACAGGTAATAATCACTCACCTCAGTCTGCTGGCTGTGCTCTTCTTGATAGAGCCCAAGATGCTCTTGTCCCATCTTGCTGCTTAGATACACTGCTGGCTTATGGCATCTTAGTGTCTACAAGGACCTCCCAGTTCATTTTGTGTAGCATAAAGTGTAATGTCTACGAATTTGTCATCTCTTCAGTTTCCCTTTTTTTTTTTTTAAACATTGACAACACTACCATGGCCATAAGTGTCTGTCTTATTTATTGATGACTCCATATGAAATTCTGTGAACATATTCTCCCGGTCATATTTTATTCCCTTGTTCTGCAGACACTAGGCTTTGAATATACATATATATATTTTTTTTTTACCACATAGGATAAATGACACTGGTCTGCTATTAAATTATTTTCCCGTAATAACATTTCTAAACACATCTCAGTAGACACTCTGAAGTTTTTATTCAAGCACATACTACACTAGTTTCCATAATGTATTCTGTATTTTAATACTAAAAAAGAAAATGTATGAAATAAATACAACCTTACCTGTGAAATGTACTGGTGGCTCAGGACCTTAAGAAGGCTGGAGCATTCCAGTTTCTCCTAATAATTCTCTTTACTATTTGTCGTAGTTGGTCTCAGTCAAGACACTACAGTTATTCAGTTAACTCAAAGGAAAGGCAGTGACAACCTCTTCGCTAAATTTTCATTCTCTATCTATTCAAACTTTGTTAATTTTCCCCCATTTTTATACTCTCTAGGGCAGAGACTATCTTTCTATCACTGAACATAACATGAATAATGAAACAATTACTAAACTGCAAGAAAAAGTGAAGAGCCTTATCTGTGAGAAGAAAACATTGCAGAAAAGGGTAGATCTTCCTGAATGCCTGGGGGAGTGTAGAAATAGGTCTGTCCAGCTGATGAAGAAAGGTTCTGTAGTCCAAGAACATAGAAGTCTTAGTAATCCTTTTTACTAGACTGAATATGAGAGCTATTCATTTGGTTCACAGTGTCTCCATCACAATTTTCATGCACTCTTCAAATTATTGCTTATTTGATTTTGATTATGTCCAGTTAATATATGATTGTGCCCAGTATTAGACATCATATTGATTACATAGTTTTCTATCATGATAACATCTATGGAGATTTAATTACCAGATTTCTAGGTCACTTTGGAAATTACTCAAAAAAAAATCACCCTTCATCTGTGATTCTAGGTTTAATGTCTGTAAAATTAGTCACTTCTAAAAAGTTTCCATTATAGCGTAAGCCAAAACTAGACAAATTATTTGCACTTATGATGATGTACACTTAATTGGGAAGATCATAAAGAACTGATCTTTCAAAGGGACCTAGAATGGTTCAAGCAGTGGGCCAAGGAAAACCTCTTGGGGTTCTACAAAGCCAAGTGCAAGGTCTTGCACCTGGGTTGCAGCAACCCCCACTAACAATACAAGCTGGAGAAGAAAGGGATAGAGCACTATAGAGCCCTGCTGAGTAGGACTTGGGGGTACTAGTGGATGGCAAAATGGACATGAGCCAGCAAATGTGCCCTCACAGCCCAGATAGCCAACAGTATCCTGGGCTGCATCAAGAGAAACGTAGCCAGTAGGGTGAGGGAGGCGATCCTGTTCCTCTACTCTGTGCTGGTGAGACCTCACCTGGATTATTGCATCCAGATGTGGCATCCTCAGTAGAGGAGAGATGTAGACCTGTTGGAGCACGTCCAGAGGAGTGTCATAAAAATGATCAAAGGGATGGAACACCTCCCCTGCAAGGACAGGCTAAGAGAGTTAGGGCTAAGAGGCTAAGAGAGTTAGCCTGGAGAAGGCTCCGAGGAGATCTGATAGTGGCCTTTCAGTGTCTAAAGAGGGACTGTAAGAAAGAGGGCAGACTCTTCAGCAGGATCTGTTGTGATAGGCCAAGGGGAAACGGTTTCAAACTAAAAATAGGGAGATTTAGATTAGATATAAGGAAAAAGCTTTTTATAAGGGTAGTGAAGCACTGGAACAGGTTGCCCAGAGAGGTGGTAGATACCCTGTCCCTGGAGACATTCAAGGTCAGGGTGGAAGGGGGTTCTAAGCAACTTGATTGTTGTAGGTTGTCATAGATTGTAGGTGCCCCTGTTCATTGCAGGAGAGTTAGACGAGATGACTTTTAAAGGTCCCTTCCAACTCCAACAATTCTATGATTCTAAGATGATTCAAGAAATGAGAATCACATAGTTGAAGATGCAGAGTACTCTATGTGCAGTATCATAGAGCGTATACCAATCCTTTAGGAGATACCAGCAGGTATTTTCTTGGCAGGAACATTAAGGTAAGGAGTTTCTTCTCCATGACTAGGTAAGAGACTGACAGGATAACATAGGTGTCTACAGATTCTCCATTCTTACAAGGTTCTAACCATTACCACATTGGTCTCTATATTAATCCTGTGCGATCTGACCCACTGACTCACCTGGGGAACTTAACATCATTACAGTGCACATCAAACATTCCCTTACAGACTTCTGTAACTTATTCTTCTGGAGCGTCAGTTTGGCACACATTGTTATATTCATGTTGTTAAGAAGGTTGGTAACAACTGAAACTGTTTGTTATCTTCATAGAAAGGCTTAGGTCAGAAGGGACCTTAAAGATCATCTAGTTCCAACCCCTCTGTTGTGGAATCATAGAGTCACCAAGGTTGGAAAAAACCTCCAATATCATCTAGACCATCCATCTACATACCACCAGTATTTTCCCACTAAACCATGTCCCTTACTACAATATCTAAACATTTCTTGAGTACCTACTGGGACAGCGACTAAATCACCTCCCCAAGTCAGCCCATTCCAGCACCTAACCGCTCTCTCAGAGAATAATTCTTTTCCTAATACCAACC
The DNA here is from genome assembly GCF_002078875.1 of Numida meleagris. Taxonomy (NCBI): domain Eukaryota; kingdom Metazoa; phylum Chordata; class Aves; order Galliformes; family Numididae; genus Numida; species Numida meleagris. The sequence continues at coordinate 62,486,547 of NC_034410.1, forward strand.
TGGCACATCTTGAGGCCATTCCCTCTAGTCCTATTGCTGGTTATGCGGGAGAAGAGGCCAACCCTCAACCTCCCTTCAGGTAGCTATAGAGAGCTATAAGGTCTACCCGGAGTCTCCTCCAGACTGAACAACCCCAGTCCCCTCAGCCACTCCCCATAAGATTTGTGCTCCAGACTCCTCACGGCTTCATTGCCTTTCTCTGGACACACTCCAGGGCCTCCATGCCTTCCTTGCAGTGAGGGGCCCAACACTGAACACAGTACTCAAGGTGTGGCCTCACCAGTAATGCGTACAGTGAGATGATCACTTCCCTGCTCCTGCTGGCTACACCATTTCTGATACAAACCAGGATGCCACCAGCCTTCTTGGCCACCTGGGCACACTGCTGACCCATGTTCATCCGGCTGTTAGCTAACGCCCCCAGATCCCTTTCCTCTATGCAGCTTTCCAGTCACTCTGCCCCAAACCTGTAGCAATGCATGGGGTTTTTGTGACCAAAGCGCAGGACCAGGCACTTGGTCCTGTTGAACTAGCCAGCTTGCCACCTGGCTAGGCAGAACTACATCAGATTCATTTCCATTCCTGAGGTCTCCCATGGTAAGTGTTCAACTTGTGCAAAAGGGAATGCTGGCCCCTTAAGTCACTATGCTGCCAGGCCCAATTTGTTTGATTTGCATTAAGAAATATGAATTTAATTTATAATTTTGATGTTAACCTCTCTGGCATTTCCAGCATGATTTTGACCAATATACAAGGAATAGCAGATAATAAATGGACATGATGAATCCTTAGTCCGGTACCACCAGAAATACAATAACAATTTGAATCTCAAGTCAAATTTTCTTCAAAATATTACACATGTAATTTATTATTAATCTTTTAAGATAATTTATTTAGGTTAGTCAATCAGGTTGTCTTTACTAGTGTGTCACAACTAAAACAAACTGGGGAAAGTCTTCTGAAATCAGGACTTTCCAGTTTTGTTCTTTCCTCATCACAGTGCAGCACCCTTCTCTCTGGTGAGGAGATGTTTGGACTAGATGTTTCTCTCCTCAGTATTTATAAAGGCTGCCTCTCTAGCCAGTGAAGGGTGGGCAAATCAGTAACGTGCAGTTCCTCAGACAGAGGAAGACAAAAATCACTAAAACAACAACCAAAATCATGGGAAAACTACTAGTTCATATGCTATCATAGAGACAAAGAAGCCAAGCTATGGCACACTTCTCATGTCATTTCTGCAAAGCCAGACTTTGCAGAAATGCAAAGGGCTACAGCCTATTGATGGTTCCAGCCACCAAAATAAGGTCCTTCCTGCATCCTAGTTGCATCACAGAATGAAAGAATCCATCATTTCAGAAAGACAGATTAGTTTAATGACTAGGGGAGAAATTGATTTCAGTTTTTTTTTCCCCTGTAATGGCACAATTCCATACAGGATTCAGGAGCTGCTCATCAGAAAGATGAGAACAGTACAAAACTGATCTGATTAGACCAGACCTACGTGACGATCACAAGGAAAAAAGAAAAGAGCTTCAGAGCTAGGGGTAGAGACATGATAAAAACAGACAAAAGAAAAACCATAGAAATACTTGTGATGGCTATCTGGGTGCCACACAGCTTCTGTCACAAAGGCTGTATTTCCTTCAGTGTTTGATTCATCGTGTGCTCTTTGGATGTACACATACAAAACCACATAAAACTTCTGATGGTGTGGATGATAATCTTCACACTGAGGTTACACTCGGTAGCTAGTGCTGTGCAAGCAGCTTCTCATCTTAAGGAAGTACCAAAGGCCTACTTCTCACATGACAGTTCTGTAACTTGCTATAAAGGATTAATAAAGGGTTGCAGAAATCCCCAGCAATTCAGAAACTGTCCCCTGCCTTCCGTGCTTTCCATTTCTGATGGATTTTTCCCCCCACTAATCATATGTAATATTATTTTATTATTTTTCAAGATTAAAAAACTAAAAAGTCACCTGGCATTGAAGGAAGAGGAATGCAACAGTCTTAGAGGAGAAAACGACAATCTCGATGACAAACTGAGAAGCATGGAGCTGAAGGTACCTTTGAATACCCTGCATGGGTAGAGGTGCACTGATAGATCTCTTGAAAACAAGCTGGCAAATTCAGTTGTGCATATACATAAGCAGTGTACTATGTCTCTTAGAGCCAATATGCTTCTAGGCCATGTGAGCTTTTTCTCTGATCTCCCAAGTGATAAATCTAAGACAAAGACAATTCTTGTATAACAACCACTTATGGTATTTCCACCTACATTTGGTACAATATTTTCCTAACAGAAGAGGAGGTTAATCTACAGCTGTTGCTATTTAAGGTAGATTGAAATTCACATAAGGAGATACTTAACAGGATTTAGTTCTTATGTCAGACATTCTGAAATTTCCTAAGGCAAGTAAGATGCAGGCAGGGGAGCTGATTAGTGTGATCCCTTCCCAATGCAGTAGATGCATTATTTATATATATGTGTGTGTGTACATATCTCAACTGTATTGGATCTAATAATTTTCCAATTTTTTTTTTTCAATGCAGGATCATGTGAGACAATGACTGAATAACCTGACATAAGGCTTGAGTTACTAGGCTCTAGGAGCCTTCTAGTATTGATAGGAAGTTATAAGAAAGCTGGAGTGACTGTAGTGATAGGACAAGGGGTAACAGTTTATATCTAATCAAAATCTCCCTGCTTTTAGTTTTAAGGAAGAAATTCTTCACTGTGAGGGTGATGAGGCACTGGAACAAGTTACCCAGAGGAGTTATGGATGCCCCATCCCTGGAAGTGTTTGAGTCCATGCTGAAAATATCTTTGGACAACCTGGTTTAGTGAGTGTTGTTCCTGCCCATGGCTGGGGGGGTTGGAACTAGATGATCTTTAAGGTCCCTTCAAACCAACCATTCTGTGATTTTGTGACTTCATGATATCAAAGCAGCTTTACTGATCTAGCTAGCTCTCATATGTGTTGTTTTACAAAAGTGTGCTTGAGCATGTGTTGAGCAAGAGTGAAAATATGTTCCTCATATGACAATTAAAAAAATCACCATTCTTTTGGTGAAATAATAGAGAAATATCTAATCTATGTCTCAGCTCTGCTAATATACAGTACACATAATAAAGTGGCAGTTGTTGTGGCACTGAACTACTAACTAGTGTCATTTCCTGCCAGAAGGGCAAAAAACAGACAGCTGAGGCTGGTAAAGAGCTCTCTGGTGTGTCTGCATTACACTGTAGAACATGGCACAGGGATCCCTTATCTAGTTCCCAATCATCATGGTTAGCAATGACAAATTTAATCTAGATTCTCCATTCTTCAGTTGATTTTTTTCTGCTTCTCACAAAAACGTCTAAGTTAGTCATGGCACTGAACACATCAGCTCTCCATTTATTTGCATCAGGTGGGTCTTGAGAGAGGTATCTTTTTCAGGTAAGTAGGGAATCTGCAGGTATTTAATACAATTTTGTTGCAATACAGAAACTGATTTTATTTTCTCTGGAAATTATAAAATGGGGAAAGCACTAACCTTCAAGGAACCTCTGCAATTCAGTCTAAAATCTAACAGATCTCATTAAGAGCATACGTGAACAGTTTTGTCTCCTGCACTGCTCCCCAGCTGGAAGCAGCAGACAGGACCCCCAGACCTGAGGCTTGTAATACTAGTACTCTCTGCTCTCATCACATAAGTTGACCCTTCAGTTACAACACCTTTGTAGGTGAAAGTGGGCAATCCTTACTGGAATCCATAGTTAATAACTGCCACACACTGTCATTTTGAGAAGTTCTGTAGTATTTAATAGGAACAAGTCTCCCAATGCCATACTAATTCTCTAAACTACAAAAGGTAATGAAGAGTTAATCCCTGACAATTATTTTGGAAGAGCAGGATTGCTTTTATTAATGCCAATTAAGCTAGCAATAAGGGGTTTCCATTAGAACTAGAAAATTTGGCTGAGCAAAATATACTGAAAACTGGATCAAGTCCCAGATTTGAAGCACTCACAGTGCAAAACCACTCAGGCAAACTATAGGAAAGGAAAATAAGGAAGAGACCTGAAGGGAAGTTGTTTCCCAAATTCATGCAAGAAACATGTCATAGACAAATCTAGTAATTGAAGCCAAATCTCTTACTTCAGCCATTAGACCCCATTTCCTTGCTTTTATCAGCTTGAAGATGTATAAGTCTCTACTGAATTCTACCATACATATGTGTGGAAGTTATAATAAAACACTTTTAAAAGAGAAATACTCACATACATAGCCTGTAAGACACAGCATTGCTTAAGAAACTTTTAGTGGAAGAAATATATCCCCAGAATAGTTAAATGTCAACTTACCAACATATAAAGGCATCTCATCACTGCATCGTTCAGACACGCAATGCATCCTAGGCATCAGTGCACTTGGACTCTTCTAGCCCATCTGACACAATTAACACCAAGCTGAGAACTATCTGCTACTTCTTCCAGATAAGTAATTCTAAGAATAGACAGCAATACTTATCCCAGTTTTCTCTTCAGATTTCAGTTCCTACTACAAAATATAGAAGGGTAGGCAGTCACCTATTATTTAGAGGAAAACATATTACTTTTGACACTTTCTGAAAAGTTGAAAAATCAGTGTTACTTGTGACCCCATAGAAAGTCCCAACAAAAATAATGAGCAATTTTCTTTATTTTTTAATTTTTTTAGAGTGCACACTGGATTAGGGAGTTACTCAAAGCTGTTGCATTGAATGGAACCTGAAAAGAATGGGGAAGTACTGCAGTTCTCAGAATACGATGGCACTGGTATGGATAGCCATAGCAAAGTGCAGAGAACAACAACTGATTAAAAAATACATTTTACTAATATGTAAAATTCTAGAAAAACTCAGGGAACAAGTGAAAAAATGAACCTCCTAATTTTACTATTAAAACGTTGCCCTACATTACAAGCAAAATCTCTTGTCCTTGACAGATTACATTGCAGCCAGCCTTTTCCTGGAAGGTCCCAGCATACTGTCCAAAACTGAGATACAGGAAGCAGACAATAGGAGAAGATTTTATGCATAAAATGCATTTTATGCATAGCGCTATTTCTAACCTTACTTTGTTGAATCCATCTCACACAAGCCACAGAGTAAATATGGAAGAGGCAGCCTAGTAGACTCTGGAACTCCTTACCACGCTAAATGCAAGTATTAATGAAGAAATAATATACTCTTTTTGACTATGTGCATACATATGATACATGTAGTGAAAGTGAAGGCTTACGTAGTAGCAGCTCTAGCCATAAATTTTAACTGAAAAGATTTTTTTTTTTCCTCGCTTGTACACAGCTATGGCCACATACAGAATTCACATGGACAGTAGGAAACGTTCCTTCCAGTCTGCTTAAGAGTTAGCATCCAGCATACATGATACCAAATAGCAACATAGCAGTAATGGCAATTACTGTCAACACTGCATTTTCTGTGTGTGTGTGAATACCCCAGCATAGTCTGTTCCCCCCCCATCCCCCCCCCCCCCCCCAAAAAAAAAAAAACAGCCAAACCAACAAAAACCCACAGCTTGATATAATTATTCACTTAGCCTTTTTATTTTTTCAGATTATGAAATGTTCATAGGGAGTAGATGATTTAGCACAGAAGAACTGTGGCCCAATAGGCCTTGTGGCACTGTTATGGTACTGCAGTCTGTATGAGACAGTGTTTCACTCAAACTGGTTGTAATACTACAATGAAACAGAAAAGACAGCAACAATAGCAGGGTAGCACAATCCTAGACAGCAGTAAACAAGAACAAGTCCAAATGCAGCAGCTGTAGATACAAAAAACAACCTGCTTACCTTTAGAAAGCCTCAGGTAAGGCAGAGATCAGAGCCAACCCTTAAATTAGTTCTGGGAAGGGGTCGATCCTGGCTCCACCCCTTCTGGTCACTCAGGTGCATTGCTTACACCTGAGCTCCCCTGGGTTGGCTCTGCCTTCCTACCAGGTGCTCAGTCACTGGTTCATGCCATGACTTAGCATTTCTGCTACGCTACTCAATGTTATTTTCACATGTTCTTTCAATTAACTCCTTTACCAGCTCCCACTACATATACACTTAGTGAGAGCACCATACAAGTTAATTAGTAACAGCAGGATCATTTAACCTGAATGGAAGAGAAGCACGTAATGTAAGTAGCCAATGCTTAAAAGATACAGAATGTTTCAAATTGGACTGTGCTAAATAGAACACCTCCCCTGGCCTGCTAGCATTTGCTCTTTATTTCCCCCAAGAAAAATATTTAGCTACTTTTCCAAAAAGATGTGATTGGTTAAGTCAGGCACGTTTAGCCAAAGATATGTTAAAACAGCTTACAGAACCCTGCAGAATGTAACATTCTGCTGCTGAGTGGGTATTTCTGACAGACATACTTTTATCTGTAGCAATGGACGTTCTCCAGTTTTCATAATCATACTTCAGCCGAGACCGAACATATCATTGTCAGCATGCTTAAAGTAAGACTAAGATAAAAAGCACCCAGAAAGGCAGCTTTTGTGGCTCTTGCTTTTAATTGCAGGTTCAAAATGGGTTTAATGAAAGTACAGCGGGAGATACTATCTACCACTGCCACCACAGAAAGCTGCACACACACGTATGACAAACTGAAATTACTACAAAACACTGAATGCAATTAAATGTTATTTATGTTTGATCGTGCCGACTTTACGCTGAGGGAGAAGAGGAAGTGCGGGGGCTGCTTTGCACCTTGGGATTTTCACTGCAATTTTTGACTGGGGAAGCGGGGAATCTGGGAAGGACTCCACACGCTTTACGTTTTCTTTAAGGAAAGACCTGCTTTCAAAGACACCACCCGTTGTGCTGGTGGTAAAGCACTAAATACTATCGAACCTAAAGCAAGTAGGACGGGAAAACCTCACACCGACGCCTCGCCACACGGCACTAGGGCTATGAGCGGGAGGTGTCGCGCATGCGCACGGGAGACCCAGCGAGCAGAGGCGGTGCCAGGAAGCGAGGCCCGCCGACCATCCGGCGCATGCGTACGGGCAGAGCCGCGCAGGCGCGCGGGCAGCAAGCAGAGGGGCGACGTGTGCTAAGCTCACGTGACCGTGCCGCTCCTCCCCGGCGGAGCCACGTCCGCTACGGCACGGGGCGGGGCGGACCCGGATGGAGGCGGCCGCCATTTAGAACGCCCGCAGCGCCAGGCGCGGGGCTGCCGGCCTGCCAGCCGCCATGAGGAACGCGCCGCGGCTGCTGCTGCTCGTCCTGCTCGTCTTTCCCGCCGCCCTGGTGCTCCGGGGTAGCGGCACAGGTGAGGGGGGTGAAGGGAACGGCTGCTGTTGGGGGGCGGTTGTGGCGACGCGCGGCCCTCCCGCTGCGGTGTCCTTCAGACCGCTGCCCGCCCCGTGGCTCGCTCTCGTTCTCCGTGTGACGGCTGCCGCGGGCTGGAGGCGGCCTCCTCACGGCGGGCTGCGGCGTGCGCGGCCGCTTCGGTCCTTCCCGCGCGGCGGAGCGCTCCTTTCCCGCTCGTGCCACATCATCAGTCCTCCTGGCATCCGCTGGGAACGCTGCGAGGTGGGGGGCCGGTAGGGTGGGCTCCGTGCGAAGGATGTTCGGAGCTTACCGTGCCACGTTCAGCCCTGAGGGTTTAAGTAAGCTACTACTTGCGCGCTTAAAGTCTTCGAAAAGTTCCGCAGGTAAAATCGCTGCGCTTAAATTTTGCACGCGGTCGAGCGGAGTCTGAGTATACCCCTAAGATGTCAGAGGAAGGCGACTTTAATTGCTTTTTTTCCAAACATTATCGGCAGTCCTGAAGCTCTTGGCTGTAAGTGTGCTGGTCAAGGGTTAGGGTTTACTCCACGTGAAAGTTGCTAAGTATTTGTTTAACATGTACTCAGAGCAGCGAGCTGTGCCAGGCTTGCGCAATTCCGTCATCCATTCATTTCTGCTCTTTCCTTTTTGGAAAAGCATTAGCTTCATCGAAAAAGAACCAACAAAACTCTGTAGTTTTCTGTGCGATAGAATTGTGAAGATTGGAAAAGACCTGTAAGATCATCTAGTTCAACCACCGTGCCCACTAACCACGTCCCTCAGTGCCACATCCACATGCGTCTTGAGTGCCTCTGGGGACAGTGACTCCACCACCTCCCTGGGCAGCCTGTGCCAGTGCATCGCCACACAATGAGAATAAGTTTTCCTAGTATTTGTAGAAGTCCTCTGCCTAACTAACGCATGCTCTAAATACAGATGGAAATCTGGCCTGTGGCTGCTACTGGATTCAGTCTTGTCTGCCCTGCTCAGTGTTTGAACGTATGAGACTCAGCACCACAAAAGTAGAGGAGGGATGAACTGCTTGACTGCGCTTATTTTGTTCTAGATCAGGCTTGTTTTCTGACTGGCAGTCCAGTTCTGTTGAGCACGTTAATATACTGGTATGTGAAGGAGATTAAGTTAAAACACTTAGATATGAAGGCTTAATGTAAATTTTTTATAACTACCTATGGAAGTGTAGTGTTCTGATACCAGCAGATGAAAAGGACAGTTAATCATTTACTAAGCTTGCCGGTCTTAAAAGGAATATAACTCCCAAAGTTACATTACTGATAATAGCGATTACTTTAGCTTTTTTACATTCATTATGATAAAAAACTGAAGTATTTTAATGGCTTTCAAGGCAACTTGGTTGCCTTCTGCATACTATATCAGTTTCTCTTGGTTAAGAAGGTACTGAAAAGCTTTTGTGCTTGCATCATGATTCTGTAGGTTCAGGTTTATTAGTTGCAGCTCAAGATGCTACAGAAGATGAGGAAGCTGTGGAAGATACTGTAGTTGAAGATGAAGATGATGAAGCTGAAGTTGAAGAAGATGAGCCTACAGACTTGGTAACTGTACATGAATGTTTTTTCATAAGTAGGGATTGGACCAAAAGTGCTTGAAGATTCATAGTTAAATTTAAGTGTATGTTTAATAGTACTGATATTTCTAAGTGGTTGATTCAGAGTCTCCTGTTAAACTTCCATGCTGCTTGAAGCTTCAGAACGTGTCTTTTCCTAAATTACCAGTGGGGAAGACATCACATGGGGGACAGCCAGGTTCCTGCTACCAGAACTGCAGTTTGTGAAAAGACCTCCAAATGAGATAAGGGGCTTATGTGAGAACCTGGTTAAATTTTAAATTGCTAGCGTAAAAGAAAAAAGTTTGGGGCATGATTAGGAGGGAGAAGACCTGCCTAGTACAAATGAAGATCCAGTAACTGTTCTGTGATTCTATTAGTCTTACTGCTGTTTGTGAGCTTATGGTTGACCAGCTTTGCTAAGTGCTGGAGGACGTACCAGGTATTGTGTACTGGTAGAATTCATTAAGTAACCTTACAAATGTAACTTTAAAAAATAATTTATAACTAAGCAAGGTACAAAACAGTATACTTTTTTGGCACTTTGCTTTATATGTCACTGAAACTAGGTAGTTTCGCTTAGCACCTTGAGCCCAGCATCTTGACTTCAATTCTGGTTCATGGCTTCCCAACCAAATGGTGCATGCACAACTGATCCTGTAGGCTAGACACTGCTTCACTTAGTTGTTTTAGCTGTGAAACCAAACAATACAGCAACTCCAAATCAGTTGGTTCAGCAGACAGTTCAAAATGGAAACAGTCTTGTTTTCATTTGATTAAGAAGATGGTGACTCCTTGATCCCCTGTTCTGGAAATATGCCCTTAAGGGTTGTAATTGCCAAATTAAAAAGTCATCACAAAGGTGAGCTTGCACAAGTGAATACATAAACTCTCTTTGCTCCAAAAATCTGTTTCCAGAGAAACATATACTTCTTAAAATACTTCTTAAAGTTGAATACAGGCCATCTGTAGTGAAAATAATGGTCGCTTGCCTAATGGTTATCCATGAGTTCTAAGTGGAAATAGCTTAGTGAGGTGAACAATTAATACTTAGATGCTACTCTTTTCCATCCTCCCTTGAACATAAACCTTACTCTTGCTTTCTGGTAAGAACGCTTTCAGTACAGCCAAGTGCAGCTGAATTTAGTCACTGTGCCAATTGGAGAAGGATAAATGCTAAAAGTAAATTAGAGAAGGATAAATGCAGATCAAATCTAGAAGGAGGACTTAATGCTAATTCTGCAGTGGCAGGAATTGGTACTAACGCTTGTCATTGTATGGTTTGACACACTGATATTTAACATTTGAGATTCTCATAAAACAAGCACAGTCTTTGCCTTCACTGTTCACTATAGGATTTTTCAAAAAAGTCTCTTGTCTTAGACAGAAGAAAAAGAGGAAGAAGACTTGTCAGGAGAACCCAAAGCCTCACCTAGCGCTGATACAACAATATTATTTGTCAAAGGTGAAGGTAAGAGTCCTGTGGCAATCTGCCATTTTCTTTACTGTGCTTAGAGTTTATCAATTAAAACAGTGAAGCTCTTAAAATAAATGGGGTCTGACTCTAGAAACAGGAACGTTGTATGCTGTATGAGGGCTTTTAATAGTTAAATATTCTCATTCCAGATTTTCCAGCAAACAACATTGTAAAATTCCTGGTAGGCTTCACCAATAAGGGTACAGAAGACTTCATTGTTGAGTCTCTCGATGCTTCGTTCCGGTACCCCCAGGATTACCAGTTCTATATCCAGAACTTCACAGCTCTCCCCCTGAATACAGTAGTTCCGCCGCAGAGACAAGCTACATTTGAGTACTCTTTCATCCCTGCTGAACCTATGGGTGGCCGTCCCTTTGGATTAGTTATCAATCTCAACTACAGAGATGCAAGTGTAAGCGTCATATTATGACTCATTTCAGTGTTTTTAGTTGATGTGGAAACATCAGGAAGGAACTGCTTAGTCAAGTTATTATTTCTTCAGAACAGTGAAAGCTTTCGAAGTCTTTAAGCATGTCAGTAGATGCATGGGCATGCTGTCTGCGTACTATATATGTACATGTCTGCACTATATATGTACATTTTATGCTGCTTATGTTACAGTTATATTAGCAACGGAAGCTAAAATGCTTTTGCATTGTGTAGTAGAGGGCTATTCTCATTTAAAAAAAAAAAAAGCTTTCAGGGAAACTTACATTTCACTTTGTTCTTCAGATTAGGCTTTGTTAACAAACAGCCTGAATCCCATCTGCGAACTTGACTTTGTGAGCAAATAAATGAACAGTACAGGATTAGCTGCTGCTTAGAGTTTTCCCAAGAACATGGGAAGAGATGGAAGCTGTGTATGTGTTGAGAAAAATAATTTAAAATGTGGAAACTTTTTTTAATAGGGTAATATGTTTCAAGATGCTGTCTTCAATCAGACGGTTACGATTATTGAAAAAGAAGATGGACTGGATGGAGAAACGTAAGGAGACAGAAGATTAACTTTTATTTAGTGTACTAGGAGAACGGGTTACTGATGAAGAGGCGGTGAAAATAGTTCTCATTATCTTTGATTTATTGAATGTTAAGTCTGATCTGGATTGCTGATGGTGTAGAAAGCATTTGACTGTTGTAGTGTTGACTGAAAATATGAGCTTTTTCCCCCAAATTAAGATGTCTGTTAGTACCAGGGATCTCCAGCATTTTTTATTATGTCAGTGGGCACATTATGCGACTGCTTTGCTCAGAGGACTTCAGTCTGGACTAAGTCATAGTGTTACATAGTTGCATAGCAATTCAAAGCCCTTAAAGCTTTTGTAATGCTGCTGTGCCATTTTCCTGAGTAAAAGATGCAGAGGGTTCATAGGATTGGGCTGTGTGTTCTGTGGAGTTTGGAACAAATGGCTTCTGGAACACTCCAGTATAATTCAAGATTCTGTAAAGTAAAAGATGTCTTGAGTAGGAAATAGAGGAACTTGAGCTCATTCTTTGTTGCACTTCCTCTTTTCATAGCAGGCTGCTTTCAGGAGTGCTTTTTCTTAAAGACCAGCTGGGCTGGATCATACCTTATATTTTTGCAAGCATACGCTATGCCTTTGTGCTTTTAAATATTCTAACAAAGGAGGGAGATGTTAAAAACATGCGAGTTTAAAGATGGTCTTCAGAAATCCTTGAAGACAACACTGAATACTTGAATTGTCCTGCCACAGGTGTAGAGATTGCCTGCTAAGCAGACTTTTCTTTTAAAACTCAACCCAAAGTAGCTGTTGTCTGAAACCATACTTGCCAAAGAGCGGCATCAGTGAACAAGTAGTTGGTCACATAAAAGTGTGATGCTCTGGTACTAAAGGAACTCAAAAGAATTCAGATCATTAGAACCAGTATTAGTTCATGTCTTTAGAAGGGATAATTAACATAAAACAAATGTTAAGTTTCTTGTGGAGTTAAACTACTGACCTTATTTTCTGTTATAAATCTAAGTTAAAATGTTCAACTTGGAATAGATTATATATCTAAAGTCCTGCCTGCTCCCCAGATTAATTTTAGTTTAATATTTAACCTCCTGCAAATTATCAACAAGTATTTTGGATAGGATTCTTCAAAACCAACCAAAATGCATGGATTAAAAAAATTGTCATTAGCACCAGTGGAATTTGAACACTGGAACACAATGCAAGATAGTCTAAGAAAGGCATCTCAAAACTCTGCAAGCGAGTGTCCTAGCAGTAATTGTTTCATAGTTGCATAATTAAAACCGTGTAAGATTTTAGATGCTTTTCCAAGTGGTTGAAGCAGTCAAAAACTAAACATCTGTGTCCCAACATCTTGAACCATGGTGTTCTGAAAGAGTTATTGCAGGTGCTAAATTTCAGTGATTGCATATGTGGTTTCCCAGCTTGTATAGCATTCTTCAAATGTTCTGTTGTTCAGAATTAAAGTTAGGATTGGTTTCTGAAATCGAAGTCAGAATAGTTTCTTATTTGTTAACGCCTACGTTTCAGGTTCATTTTTACTCCCTACACCTACAAAAGGGCTTGGGAAAGATCAAATGGGCACATGGCCAAAGCTAGCGCTAGTTTCTGTCTCTGCTTAGACATTTTCTAAAATGCTTAAGATGTTCAGTTAATGACTTCTAAATTTTTTTTAAAGGATCTTCATGTACATGTTCCTTGCTGGACTTGGTCTACTTGTTATTGTTGGCCTACATCAGTTACTAGAATCTAGGAAGGTAAGTAGTGTATTTTGTCTGTGTAGTTAGTAACACAAGGCCTTACTGTACAGGGAGGAGGGAGAAGTAGTAGTTGCTTCTAGAGTTCAGTGGTGCAGGTAGAACTTTAGAAGATGTGCTTTGAGAACTAAGATTGTAACGGCTACTGGCAGAAGTATAGAAGCTTTAAAATAAGAACTGGAGACTTAGTAGGTTTGTTGCCTGGTGTTCTTTATGACTGATCCTTACCAGAAGACTGGAGTGGCTGAGTGAAAGGCTTTGTTACTTTCAAGTCTCTGGATGTGTGCAGCTGCTGATTCAAACCTTGCTAGGTAGGCTTCCCCTTGCTGTCTGTCTGTGTCTGTTGTGATAAATGAGTTCTAACTTTAGGGAGAATGCATTAAGGACTGGACTGCCAGTTCTAAGCTTCCCATGGAATTACTGTTATTCTTCAGACTCTGTTTTGCGGTGTTGCATAGAAGAATACTGCGCCAATCTAAGAAAGCGTAACAGTCATCCAGCTTGGGTTATTATCAGCTATTTTTTCATAACAAGTCTAATGAACTTGTCTAGGCATGCATAAAATTACAATATCTGTGTGTAGAATAACTACTGTGAGACCTTAGGAGTGTTAACACCAAACCTAGGCGAATAAATTGCTAAAAGGGTAAGTCAATAAATGTTGCTGTCTTTACCCAAAGTTTGTCTCTTTGAAACAATTGCGGTTTATTTCTCAAAGAACTATTGATTATTTGTAATATTTGTGCTGTCAGAACATTGTGGAAGGCAAAAACCTGTTTCTTGACTTTTCAGAGAAAAAGACCGGTACAGAAAGTTGAGATGGGAACATCAAATCAGAATGATGTTGACATGAGCTGGATTCCCCAGGAAACTTTAAATCAAATAAGTAAGTAGTCTGTGCCACAAAATTAATCACTCAAATAGTTTCACTTAACAAGTAGCTGATATTGATTTCCCAGAGCACACATATATATGTTTTTAGGAATAGGGAATTGTCTGAAGCACTGGGCTTAATGATTGCATTGTTAACAGCCTGTTCCTATACAGAACAAACTTGTCTGGTTGATAACAGTAATGGCAACTGGTGGTTGTTTTTGCACTTTGTAGCTCTTTTTCAGCAGTATAACATCTCTACCCAAAACCTGGATCGCAGAAGAGGTTTTAATAGCAAAATACTGAGAGCTTCTGTAAGTTGGTTGGAAGCTTCCCTATAGACTGAAGTTCTAAATAAGCATTGCAAGTGTGTATTCACCAGAGACAAGTTAAACTTGGGATTTGTGTTCTTCATGTCCAAAATGACTGAATTTTTACTCTGAAATGCCAAAAGCAAAGCTAGTATGCGGTTTCTTTAAAATGTGTCTGAATTTTTTCTAACTTCTCTTGCTGTCTCTTCTGTTTTTGCTTTCCCATGGCTTCAGTGCAGAGTAGAAGAGGTGAGGCAAACCCTTGGTGATAGAGTGGAAGCTCTAAATGTATTGTCCGTGTGTTAATTAGGCATGGATAGAAACCTGTTTTCCTGCATGCAATGACTGGTGACGTAACATGAGCAGTAAAAGATTACAGAGCAGATGCACACAACAATCCAAACATTATATATGCATTTAAGTTTATATTTTTTCAGATATAAATACGATACGTATATATAATATCTTTGGTTATATTGTGGTGGTGTAGTTTTGTTAAAATATTGCTGAACAGTAGAGCAAAATATTGCTCAACAGTTGCCAGACCCTCTTACCTATAATGTAGTGTTCTGCCTTGGTGTAGTGTCAAGCTGTTGTTGAAGTGGTGGAGGACTAGTCATGTCTGATGGTTGAGTGCATCTTGTTTCAGGGAGAAACAAGCCTCAGTTTGGATTATAATAGCTTCATGGGCAGATTCTTCTTCCTGGGTCTTCCTTAATCCGGATAAACTCCTATCACTAGTAGTAGGCTATTGTTGGCTGGTCTCAGTTGAGTTAGCCTCATTTCAAACAAAGCACATTCTAAACCAAAGCAGCTTTTTCCTGTGCAGCAACTACCTTCATTTGACAAATACTCCAGTTTTGATTAAATAAGCATTTTTGAGTGTTCTTATTCTGACAGTTTTATTCAGTACAGAAGGCCTTTGGGCCCTAGACCTTGCGCCCAAGTTGGGACAGGTCATTATGAATTAAGCTTTTATTATTTCTATCCCTTTTTAACTGTACTAATGTTACACAAATATGAAGACTTGTTTTACATCTGAACATGTCAATTTTCTTGTACGCTCCACATGAGACAGTGGAATGACAGTATAAAAATCTAGGCACAGAAATTTGAAAAGTCTCAATGTAGTAAGGAACACAAGCTCTGAATGGTAAACCTCTCTGAAGAGCAAGCTGTCTTTAAATAGCTTCAAATCTTGTCAGTGTTTGAGTTCTACCCTCATCCCCTTTTAAGCTTAAGTAGATTCATCTCTCAGTACCTGAAGGCTAGGGAAAATGAGGCTTAAGTTTTTTTTTAATTGTGATTGTCTTTAATTCCTAGTTAGGTTAAATTACTACTCTGCACTAGAATACTTTTGAAAAACATGGCCTTTGGGATCTTCAGAGGTTCATGCCTCTTCTGTTGAAGATGCATCAGAGTGTACTAATTGCTTGTAATAGCATGACAGGTGCTTGTTGTTTGCCCATACTCCGAAAAGTGAGATACTGGAAGCAGGTCTTGTTAAGAAAAGTGCATTTGTAAGCAAATGCTCAGCAATCACCTCACCACTTTCTTCATACAGAGTATGAATAACAATGCAGGAGTTGAAGGTACTACCTATGTAAGGACCATCACTGTGGAAGGACAATAGTAAACCTGTGCTAAGTTGAAATGAAAAGAACAGGCATCTGGTGCCCTGTGCTCATGCAGTTAAATCAGGGTGGCTTTCCCACATGGGATGGCTGATTACAAAGTGACATCCACATAATTAAATGTGGATGACTTCTGCACAGGTGTGATTTTTCACAGCTGAAACACTTCTGTTAATCTGTATGAATACAGAATCATAGAATTAGCTAGGTTGGAAAAGACCTACAAGATCATCTAGTCCAACCATCCACCTGCCACCAATAACCCCACTAGACCATGTCTCCCAACGCTATATCTAAATGTTTCTTGAACACCTCCAGGGATGGTGACTCCACCACCTCCCTGGGCAGCCCATTCCAGCACCTGACCACTCTTTCAGAAAAGTAGTATTTCCTACTGTCCAGCCTAAATCTCCCCTGGCTCAACTTGAGGCCATTCCCCCTCGTCCTGTCACTAGTTACAAGAGACAAGAGGCTGACCTCCAGCTCACTGCAACCTCTCTTCAAGTAGTTATAGAAATACAGTATTATAGTTATATCAAATATAGTATATAGAAATATTTAATGTAAGACAAAGCTGTATAAAGGGTGGGCCTACCACATTCTTCAGGCTGGTAAGCTAAAACAGTAGTGATAAATCATTAACTCTGAAAGTATAATTATTGAGCATGAAGCTTTTTTTTATTCCTAAAACAGCAGAGCATGCAGATTCATCAGGAGAGTGTGTGTTTTTTTGGTTTAGTTACTGATGGTTTAGTAACAACTCACTCTAGAATTGCATGTTAACAGGAATTTCTTTGTTACTATCTAGGATGCAAATAGTTTGTAGAGTTCTCTGCTTTTTTAAAAGCACTGAGATGCTTGAGCTGGCTTCTTTCACGATGCATCGTGCTAGAAAGGCAGTGTCATCTAACAACTAACATGAAGTAGGTGAGACAACTAATGCATCTGCCTTTTCTTCTTCCAGATAAAGCTTCACCAAGGAGGTTGCCCCGCAAGAGGGCACAGAAGAGATCAGTGGGCTCTGATGAGTAAATGTTAACTAGTGCAACAGTTGAACCTTTACTAATCCTGCCTGTTGGGTTTTTTGGATTGGAGGAGTGCAGAGTCCGTATCGGCATAAGGAAAATACTGCTAAACATTTGGACTGAACAGTTTAACTGAATGGTGTTAATATTACTGAAAATGCACTTCTCTTTATTTGTTAAATAATTGTTGGGGGGAGCCATTAAGATTTGTGCCTGCGTGTGTAAGCAGTTGGTCTTAACAGAACCGTGTTACCTGAAATGTGCCTTTAGAGTTCTTTTAAATGCTGGCTTGTCATCTGTATACTTGGAAGGATTTTTTCCCCTCCCCATAATCTGAATGTCTGGTGACTTAATTAGTCTTGATTGTATTCTGTCTGTTTCAGAATCTGTATACGTTTTTCTTCTCAGTAACTTTGTTCTCTATTGCACACACAAACTCAAGTTTGTGTGTCCAGTCCTGTTCCAGGCACTCGTCATCTGGATTTCTGCATAGTTAGTATTCTAAAGGCACAATTGGGTATAGCTGCTTGTAGTGGTAGATATTTTGCTGCTGTTTTGACCTGGGCATGCAGTGACCTAAAAATCTGAACTTTGCTGCATAGATGTTAGGACAACTCTTACACAGCAGCAGAACTTGTGAAGCATGGAATTTGTGTGCTGAATTGGTATTACTACATAAATTTTTTTTATACCCAACTTGTTAATCGGTTATTGAGTCATTCCAACAGTTTAGGTGTTCTCAGTATAGTGATACCTCTGCAGTGTTTACCCAAGAAACTTTGAATTAGCCAGAACAAGTTTCCAGTACGTTCTTGGTACTCTCGCAAAGATTCGAATGCTGCCTGTATCAAAACACATGGAATTTTCTTCAAGCTTTCTGTGGGGAGAGGACTTTGGATGTATTCCGTGCACTTGAAACTGAATATGAAGAGCTCTTGGCTTCAAGTAATCTTTTAAAATGACATATTGTTTAATTCAACCTTTACAGTTTTTAAACCTCTAACCTACGAGTTGTCAGTAGATTGGTTCAAGTTAAGCTTTTATCATTGTGGCTTTCCCATTAGAAACCAAGAAGTATTTCCATTAACTACATGTTACTTCAGTACTTCAACAGAAAAGTTGTATGTAGTCAAAATGGGATTTTTCTGTGGTAGGTGCAACTTACACAGTTAGCGGGAACGTAGGTGTTGATCTGCACCCATTGCATTCAGGACTTGTAACCTTGAGGGGGGGGAAGAAAGCAGATCAAGCACAGTCAGTTTGCTAGTTGAGAAGGCTGGAATTGTTTCCATCTCATCTGCAGTTCTTTGTGTCTGAAGGTTATCTGGGAGCTTGTTCCTTTCAGGAAAAGGTACTGACTTGAGGGTCAGGAAGGGGAAGAAATCACACGTGCAGAAGTACTTTTGGATCTGTACTTGTTCTGCAGGGGCTGAGCTTCTAAGCCAACAAGAGCCAAGCAGTACTTAGAAATCATGTAATATGTTGGAGGCATCTAAGCTCTGAAGCCACCTGTACTGATGTATTGACACTGTCTTACTACACAGAATACCAGAATGAATTGCAGAGATGTTCTTGACTCACCTCTGCATGGGAAATAGAACGGGAAGAACAACTCCCAGTCATGCTTTCATCAACTTCATGGTATGCCAGTCCAAGCAGAATTGTTTTAATAGGAAGATTGCTGAATGATCCTGTAGATCATTTGGCAAACGGAGTAACTTTGTAACAGCTGACTACTCAAACTGTGTGCAACAACTTTGCCTGTAGTGATGCCTCTGTGGTAGGTCTACCAGACTGTATTCAGTCTTGCATTGGTTCAGCAAAATGTTCAGGTAATAAATGGTTTGTATGGTGAAATCCCTAGTTGTTGTAGGGGCTGTTATACTCAGTTTTACCTCTTGTTCCTTTTTGTGGATTATGCATCTCAGCTGAAATCAAGGTGGGTTTTCTGGTTCTTCCTCCACCTTCTGGGAATAGGTAACCTTTAACTGCCTTCAACTTTTCACAAGATTTCAAGATCAGAAGCTCCTTGAAAATAACTTGATAAAAGCTGCTCTAGATAAAGTGGGACTCCAAGAGAAAGAGCAAAGGGTTGGAAGACAGGACAGCAACTTCTGATATCCTGGTTCTGTTTCATCAGTAAGGGCTAAACTCTCTGAGGGAGTCGTGGAGCAGGTTAGTCCTTCAAAATCTTGCACTGACCAGAACTTAAGTTGAAATACGACTGCAGCACTGTGCAAATAAATGGCCCAGCGCTTAGATTAGAAAGAAGAATTTTAAGGTTTCAGCTTTCCTCTCTGCACTTGGTAGTTAACATCCAAACACTTAAGTTCTGAGCATGAAAGAGAAAGCAGTTTAGCATCTTGCATAGGAGCTAGCAGTTGGGAAGTGAAATTGTAACAAGACTGTCTGATCATAGGACTTAGCATTGACCTTGGATGGTTGGTAGTAACTTTTCTATCTGGAAGCTGTTAGTTCATATGAACAGTGGCTAGCGATCTGATATTGTTCATGATAAATGAAGCAGCAGTTAAAGCTCTGTTTGCTTGCTGTAACTGAAGCTTAGCAGTGTCATTGTAGAGCGGTGGCAACTGAACTTTGCCATCTCTTGGATCTTTCTAGTAAGTCAGTCTACTACTCTCAGCTTTTACAAGTGAGAGAAAATGTTTGTTGCATTGTGGTTGGTAGCATAGCAATTTTCATTTAGATACTTGATTTTTCTGCTCAATTTTGAAACATAATATCTTAACCACAGGTATTAATACAGTTACATAATAATACCAGTACATAGCTGAGTAGGGCATAGTTTCATTCACTCCACCATGGAGTCAGTAGCAATTTTGCTTGTGTCTGTACTGCCCCTTCACTTGTGGTGGCACAAGTACTTGTATAACCCAACATGCTCTCTCAGCAGCTGAGTTCCTTGCCAGGTTGTTGTACTGTCATGCACCTGCTCATGTGAGGTTATGGGGAGTAAGAGCTGTGAAAGATGCGGATTTCTTACTGGGAATAGATGCTTTTAGACTACAGAAGAAATTATGGCCCTAGTGTGAAACACCACTATTAATTCATTTCTCCTGATTCATAAACTAATTAGAAAAATTGTGAAGGTTTCACAAGGCTGCCTGTGGGGGTGGAAAAAACACTGCATTAAGTTTCATGTCTGCATTAATAACAAAGCATTAATTTAGCTACATCTGAATTGTATTTGATATCTGTAGTCTTTATACTGTCTTTGTGAAAAGTTTTTCCCAATATTCATCTGAGAAAGATGAGTGGCAGCTGACATACTAAAGAATTAAGCTGTATCTTATTTATGTACAAAATAGTTCAATTGTAGGCTGTGGAGTTGAGTGAAACATGGTACTGATGGCCCTACTTCAGCTTATTTGGAAACAGGTGGGCTGAACACCTGAGTTCAGGTCAGCTGAGTGTCTTGGAATGGATGCATCTAAAGCATCATTCGCTGTTGTTATTCCTGGTATGTGTGGTGCTAAACAATACTGCATTTGAAAGCTCTGAATTCAGGGAAGTAATGGGAAAGTCAAATTAGTGTAGGCTGGTTGTCATGTTTCTCAGTGTGCCTGGTGTGCTAGGCAGCACTCGAGTCTGCTCTTTCTTCTCCAAAGGAAAGACAGCACCTACCTCATAGGAGTGACCAAGGGCTGTTTCAGGAGTGTTTTCAAGCTACTTGAGACCTGCACAACATGTTTCCATAAAGCTAGTAAGACATAGCACTGATGTAGTGTGATGGCAACTATACAGATTCATGTTCTATCAGTTTCTTTCCCCCACTGGAAAGAGCTGAGCAGCCTCAGTAAGACTTCTCTTTAAAATGCAGAGGAATTGCAATTAACTTACAGGGGAGAGTGAAACCAGAATGAACGCGTGCTCGTCCAGTTTCTGCAGGAGCTGAAAGGTGGGCTTAAGTTCTCCTCTCACACTTTTCCATGTAACTTTAAGTTTTCCCAGGGATTTTTTTAATCAAAGTGATACAGATGATTGTTCTTGTACATACAATCAACAGTTAAGAGTTTAAGAATGACTGATTGTTTTGGGTGATTAAGTTCAGATGATGTATTGCAACTGAATTGTTAAGTTAACCAGCAGGTGATGTTTTCATTTATAAGTGAGATCAGATCTCTTAAAGTGGCTGCAGGTATTTTGTAAACTTGAAGTTTTCATAGCATCTTGTAGCTGTGTTTTCTTTTTTTTTTTTAAATAAAGCATGAGTATGGCACCAAAAAGCCTGAGTGGTATGTGGGTGCTCTCTTCCTTGATAAGCAATGGCTTGTAGCAAATGCTCGCAAAGAATGAAAGTAAGCTGTACTTCAGAAGCCATTTTGCAAATCCATTTGGAAGAAGAATAGCAAGGAAGTATTTTGTGGCATTCTGAAAAACAGATATTAGAATTAAGATACCTTCTGAAGAAGAATAAGGGAGGGCCCTGAGAAAAATCATTCTTTAATCAGTTAGAAACTGAGCCCTAGTGCTGCATTCCCATGTGAAATAACCTGTAGGCAGTGGGGAGAGGATCTGTTCAGGTGATTAAAGGTGGCTGAAGCACAAGGTGGTAACAAGGCCAAATCCCTGTAGCTGTAAGATGCATGTCATCATCTAAGCAAACAGCATTGCAGGCAGCGGTACTGAAAAATACCAGTTCAGGGAGGCGTACTGCCTCTAAGCAGAGGATGAGGTAAGACTTCCTGGAAAAGGGCAAACTAACTCATAAGCAAGGTAAGTTCGATTAATCCAATACTTTATTACATCTTCTGTGTAGGTGTAGATTCTCACTACTGCTGTGACAAAGCAGTCAGTATTGAAAGCTGTTTTCTCTCTCATCCTTCACTTGATTACTTTGCTAGCTGCAAATAACTTAGACCCTGTTATCTTTCACTTCAGTGCTATTTCTTGAACTGTTGTGAGGTGCTGGATAGCTGTATTAATGCAGGTTGCTATAGCAGAAGGCAGTGTCATTCATTTACTGCACAGCTAAGGTCTCTGGTCCCTATGGGGTAAGATGCTGTGAACCCCTGGCTTCCTACAGAGTAAAGAATGAATGGATGTAAACTGATAGTCAAAGGGCAATTGCAAAGCAAGCTTTTTCTTTCTTGAAGCAATGTAGTTCACTGGTTGAATCACTTTCAGTGTGTATTTGTTGGTCTATCTTTATGCCTAGATACAAGTAATGGCTTCTGCACTTGACTCCACTTCTAAGATGCAGTAGCCACCACTTCTAAAAACAGCACTGAAGCTCTCCTGCTTTGTTTCTCACCTACTGTTAGGGCAGAGGCTGACTTTTTACCCCCAAAGGTTAGAACTGCAGAAGAATAACTTGGCTTATGCTTGGCAGAGAAGGAACCTTGTACAAAGTAGTACAGATGTTTTTCCAATAGCCCTGATTCGAAATAAACCTGCTTCCTCTTGTGTCCAGCTGCCTCTAATGCTACCACTTCTATTTTGTCCTAAATGAGTTCATGAATCAGAAAAGCAGTTCTAAGAGAAACAAAGGATAGTGAGACTCCATGTTTGTGAACTACATCTGCGGACAAGTCAGTTAGCCACTTCCAAGTTCTCCCTTTGACTGACTTTTACATTCTCTGGCAGTCAGAAGTAACTAACTCCCAAAGCTGAAGTCTGTCTTACTTTTCTCTAACAAGATCTAGATTAAAGAAATCTCACGTTGGTATCTTTTTTTCCCCTTTACTGGTCATGCAATTTCAGTAGGCTGTCCTCTTTCCCTTCATGTTTCTTGTCTTGATTATAAATTTATATTAACCCATATGCAGTACTTCTCCAGAATTACAGCACTCATGTCAGTTAACTGGTAAGGGAAAGCTGACACCTGGAGTTGCTGTATCTAGCCACCTCTGTTAAAGAACTTTCGAAGATAAGCTCAGTTTTTAAATCTAGCAGCACTGTCACTACCACTTAACTAGTGGAAAGGGATATACAGCCAGCACCAGCACCAAGAGCTGCCAGCTGAGGGATCTCCCAGAGCATCCATATGGAAAGACTAGAACACCTGTTAGTAAAAATGTATTAGTAGTGCTATATCTTGGTCACTGAATCTGAGACCTGCTTTTGCTTAAAAAAAAAAATAAGACTGTAGGCTACTGGCTGCAGTAGTAGGCATAGTAATGGTACTGTATGCACACTTCCTTTTTGTTATCTGTTTTCCTAGCTCTGGGCCTCCTCAGGCTTCCTGTTACAGAAATTACCCTTTAAGTGGGACCTGTCAACTCCACATGCATCTTGAATGTGTTCATCTGCAACTAGGCTCACCTTCTGTTTTCACCTGAAGTCTTTTTTTCCCACTGAAGCAAGCCAGAGGGTGCAGTCCCCTTTTTCCAGAACTCTGAAGCATACATTTTGGTACAATCCTGGCTCCATAGCACTATAGCCATGAACAAAAGATGAGACCTAGCTTGGAGCTTAGCCTGCTCCATCCCAGCCTTGACCAGCAAATCCCCCAGCAAGTTTCCAAGAGAGACAGAGCCCACTGCTCTGTTGGTTCACTTAGCAGGAATCGAAATAGGAGGAAAATCTCAAAGCATTTTCTGCAGGCATCCATTAGAAAGGAAAAGCTGCCATTCAAGTAACTCCTGGCTTAACACATACAGCATGGCAAACATTATCACTGAAGTAATAGATTATAGCTAGAAGTCTAAGTTCTTTAACACATCATAATTAGAGTGGTTATGTTTTTTCCTAAAGCCAGCATTTGGCTTAGAGCATTCTTGTTTCTTCACACACCACAGGCAAGGCAGTCTTTAAGAATGATAAAACCTGGTTTGAGTTGTTCTGTATTTTGCAAGCCATGCTACAGGGACCAGCTCCTTTCTAGTGCAAAGGCGTGATGGGTTGTAACACTCTGTTGCCCTTCTGCTCTATGGACCTGAAAGATGAGGACAGAGTACTGCACAGCAGCTGCATTGCTATACAGCTATGAATTTGGGCTGAGTTATTTTGCCTCACACTGAGTGAGCCTCCCTCATAACAAGCCCTGCTCAGGGCAGGGATCTGGTGACAAACTGCAAAAACATCCCCAGCTGCTCTGCAAAATGCTGTCACAAGGAACCCTGGGAGGTGCTGCTATCACTTTCAATTAAATGTTCAAATTAAGTGCCTTCATTCTTAAGCAGGCGTTTTACAACTGCTGGAGAGAGTGATTTAGTTCAGAAAAAAACTTCACTGTTTTTGAAAGAGGTCCATTCACCCAAAGCAGTACCAAATGCATTAAAAGCAGTGGGCAGCTCTATGTTGTGCTAAAATCCATTGCCTATTTGGGACACAAGTTGCTCACTTCTCCAGGTCCATTTCTTTCTTTTATCTCTCAACCCTGGTAGCTTTTTCTGACCAGCTCAGTGCAGTCTCTGGGTTTAACGCAGCTGTGCTAGAAGGCTGCTGTGGTTTTAGCTCTGTGAGATACCAGCAGATAACAATCTGGGCAGGAGATATGAACAGCTGTGTTGCGGTGCAGGCTTCTGATAGGTTGCTGTGTCTGCACAGACAGCTTCATGCTTTGGTTTCCTCCGTCTGTGGAGTGTAACTGACCTGGATACACATAACCTCAAATCGTGTAAGGCTTTAGTCATGTTTAGCATCATGAAGACAGCAGATGAAACCAGGTCTTGGTCACACATGGCAATCCTTGACTGGCACACTTCGGACAAGTGTTTATTGGTTAAAGCAAACCTACAACTAGCACTGTAATCACCCTAAAATAAATATATATATTTCTGGGGTGTGATTTTTATTTTAAAAAATTAGAAGTCCAATTTTGCTTATGTAAGACAACACTTAGGTTTCGGTGCCAATTTAAGCTGTCATCATAGAATCATTAAGGTTAGAAAAGACCACTAAGCTCATCTAGTCCAACTGCCAACCCATCCCCACCATGCCCACAGTTGTCTGTGCCACATCTGTCAGTGCCACACCCATGTGGTTCTTGGCCACCTCCAGGAGCAGGGACTCCACTATCTCCCTGCCCAGCCTCTGCCAGTGCCTCACCACTCTGCCAGCAGGAGCAGGGAGGTGATGGTCCCCATGTAATCAGCTCTGGTGAGGCTGCACCTTGAGTACTGTGTAAAGTACTGGGCCCTTCACTGCAAGAAAGACATGGAGGCTCTGGAGTGCATCCAGAGAAGGGCAACAAAGCTGTGAAGCATCTGGAGCACAAGTCTTATGGGAAGCAGCTGAGGGGACTGGGATTGTTCAGTCTAGAGAAGTGGAGGCTCAAGGGAGACCTTATCACTCCCTACAGCTGCCTGAAGGGAGGTTGTGGCGAGGCAGAGGTCAGCCTCTTCTCCTGAGTAACTGTGAAATAGGATTACAGATCCTGCAGGCTGAGGAACATCAACAGATTTTAACAGCATCCCAAGGCACATGCTATCTGTAACTCCCTAAAAAGAGGTTGTAGTGAGGTAGGAGTTGGCCTCTTCTCCCAGGTAATAGCAATAGGATGAGAGATAATGGTTTTAATTTGCACCAGGGGAGGTTCAGGTTGGATATTAGGAAAAAATTCTTCTCAGAAATGAGTGGTGAAGCACCAGCACAGGCTGTCCAGGGAGGTGGTGGAGTCACAATCCCTGGAGGTGTTCAAGAAATGCGTAGATGTGGCACGGAGAGACATGGTTAGTGGGCATGGTGGGGACAGGTTGGCAATTGGACTAGATGAGCTTAGAGGTATTTTCCAACCTCAGTGAATCTATGATTTCAAGTTCAAAAGGATTGGCCCACTAAAAGTTCCTAAAGCCCTGAACCTCTTCTTTTCAGGCCCCTGAATGCTGGGAGCATTCAGCTGTTACCTGAACTGGGTCCACAAAAACGAGCCCATGATTGCAGCAGCTTCCTAAAGGAAGCCAAACTCCTGACTGTAGGGGAGGAGCTGCTGGTTTTATGTACACATACACACTAAGAACTGTTTTTGTGAATGCACACCACAAATGAGCATGTTTTGCTGTTCCCCTTGTTGCTGCCACTCCAGTTGTCAGCCAGAAAGCTTGGTGGCCCTACTGCAAGGCACATTTTGTCCCAACCTTCTCATAGTGTACTACTAGCACAGCTACCAACTAAAAATTCCCCACTGGGAGTCAGCCCACAGCAACACTAGCCTCAACCACTGGCCCTGAGACTGTGAGCACAGACTGAGCCTTCAACGATGAGAAGCCATTTCTCCAGCAAACTTCTCTCTTACTTACAACATACTGAGCACTGACAACTGGAAACCACTTCACAACCCCTCGCTGAAAGGCCCTAGAAGAGCTCAAATAATTTCACAATAGCACATTGCAAATGATCATCATACAGTGTTTCCTCATGCATTACTGGCAGCCTTACCAAGCAGCAGACCAAGAGGCAGATCTGGCAGAGGAGAAATAAGCAAGCACCGCAAAGGAAAAAAGCTGTTTCTAGTTCCTGCAGCTCAGAGGATTGCTGCAAGGCTTTCTGTCATGTTTCATTTCCCCAGAAAATTCAAGTCAGCTTTCTCCTCCATTAGGCACCCCATCAACGCCATTATGTACATACATACATAAGCATCACTTACCCGAGGTTACAGGCAACCAACAGCAGCACAGCAGACACATTCCCACAGGTATCCTATTCTCTGCAACAGCCTCCATTGTCCTGCATCTTCCAGACTGTCCCAGAGCAGACTGATGTCCCAGTGCCGCCCCAGGTTCTGGCAACTAGAGGTCTTCTTGCTCCATAGGACCTTACCCAAGGAACCACATAGCTCCCAGTGGCACAAACTGTGACCTAGGTCCCCTGCTGCACCTGCAAGCTAGAGCACAGCACAATGCTCTCTATGTTGCTACAGGAAGAAAACCCCACCCGCTCCTATAAATAGGGACTGCTGATGGGCCCCGGCTGCACCTGGGGCTGGTCTTGCTGCAGCTCTTGCACCTGGTGCAGTTGGTGGGAGATCCTTAAAACATTGAATAATGCTGCTCTCAAGGATTTCTCCTCCTGCTGTGCCCCTGCAGTCCTCCAGTATGTCCTAAGAAAACTTATGCATACCACAGGACAAGCGAGTTTGTAGCTTTTCATGGGACCAAAGGCACATACCACCACTGTCTGGTGCTGCTGGAGAGGTAGGAGCAATACCTGGTGCTTGTGTGGGATTAATCATTCCTTCAGGACTGGGGAGGGAGATTTCACTCAACTAAAATCACATCCCCAGTAACAGCCCTCAGCTGAGGCGAGATGCCAGGTCAGCCATGTTGAGAAAGGCCAGAGCCCAGACTTGCAAACATGAACCAGTGCATCTGCAGGCCACTCAGGTAGCCCAGCTCTAGAGGACACCGCTGTAGCACATTTTTCTACAGTCCAGCAGTTAGACACATCCTCATTAAAAGCCCTGATGCATTTTTGCATCCTTATCTTTTCCTGCATTATCAGAGAGGAGGATAAAAGCTGGAGCTTCTCAGGCTGTTTCACATAGAGGAAGTGCCTGGTGTTCCATGCTGGGGAACACAAATGCTGGGGAACAGCTGGATAATGGAAAACAAGTGATTGTATTCCTTTATCTTTACCAGTTTGTATTGCAATATCAATAAATACGCAAAAGATCCTTGGGCCAGGCTCTGCTTTAGGACAGTCACCTCAGAGCCGCACACCTGCCCCTCCCAAGGCCTACTGCCCACTCATGGATCCCTACCCATGGTGGCAGAGGACTTGGGCCTGCCCCAAGCTCCACACCCTGCAGTGAGAACAGGGCCACTGCCCCTGAGGCGTGGAGGGAACTAGATTTTCTACAGCTTTCTTCCCTCGGAAGTCTTGTTTCCATCCCTCTGGTCCACCCAGAGGTCATTGGGAGCCCTGCCTCACCAGATTTCCTGCCTGGGGCAGCGCTGACTGACAGGTTTTCTTTTAACTTGTCTGTGTCTGGTAGTGAGGAATCAGGTCCCCACCAGAGAACTTTCTAAGGGTGCCAGAGGCTGGAGGAAGGCAGGCAGGAGCAGGGCATGCAGCGTCCACGGTTACCATCTCTAACTCTGACTCTGGTTCCCTTCTCCACCAGAAAGACTCATCCCACCAGGAGTTGACATGCAGGCACTCAGCTGCTCTATACTTCCCTGGCCTCCAGAACTGGATACGCAACTCAGATGATTCTCTGGCTCACCATCCTGTGAAATGCACTTTATTTATATGAAAGCACATAAAATGTAGCTAAGGCGGCTCCAATAAGCTACAACAAAGGATTTTTTTTTTCTTTTGACAATTGCACGTGGCTTCCCAGTACATCCCGAAGACTTCACAGCCAAACACTTTTATGCAAAACCAACACCAGGATGGCAGAAACCTCTTTCATTTACACAGAGAAGAGCCCAGCACCTCTCCATCACCATGCCATGCTGTTGGGACGTGCACATGTGGCCTCAACTAATGGAAGGGCACGCCGCTCAAGCCCACCACCTACACAGGATAATCAGCACCAACAACATCTCTTCTGTTTCCAGTTGCTATTTTAAGAAAATGCCCTCAAAGCAGAACACCATTTCAGAGAGTTTCGGCTACCAGAGAACAGAATGGCAAATGCATGTAGTTGCCAAAGTGCTGCCTCTGGCTCAGTCCAAGTGAAGGAAGAGAAACAGCAATACTGCTCTGTGGGACACCTCCGCTTCGCGCGCTGTCCTCCAGCTCAAAACCAAGTACCAACAAACTCACAAGAAGAGCCACGTCCATTTTGGAACCTATAATTTTTAAATATAACATTTTATTGCTTAGATGGTTTGATACAGAACAACTTTTATTTTGAATTTGGAAGTACTGTACAACTGAATAAAAAGAGGAATAAAAGTACCAAAACAAATGTGTGATTCTCTGTTCATGTGGCATAAACCAGTCTTGTACACAATTCGTAGCAGCAGTTTAAGTTCCCTTTAGAAAAATATGAATTCTACACACTTATTACTGTTTCCTGCATGGGATGAAATCACTAGGATTAACCTTCCTTCGTGGGGAGAGAAGAGAGAAAGGAGACACGCAGAGGAGAGAGAAAATCACGAATCATTCTGAAAATGGAATCAGACTCACATAGCCCCGAAAAGTTATTTCAGAATTGCCTCAAACAAGGTTGTTTTTTTTTTTAATTTTTTTTTCTTTTTTATTTCATTTTGCGCTTTCACAGTCAAGTGCTCAATGTAGTGATTGAACTATCTCCATGTTAAGTCCATTGCAACTCAGGCAAAAGAATTTCAGAAGATCCTTTTTTGTTGTTGTTTTTTTTTTTTTTTTTGTAAAAGCCCTGAGAGAGGAAAA
This sequence comes from Numida meleagris, assembly GCF_002078875.1. Classification (NCBI taxonomy): domain Eukaryota; kingdom Metazoa; phylum Chordata; class Aves; order Galliformes; family Numididae; genus Numida; species Numida meleagris. The sequence continues at coordinate 62,515,759 of NC_034410.1, forward strand.
AAAATAAAAAGATCCAAACAAAAATCGTATAGAGACAAATTAGCTGAACATGCAAACTAAAGCCTAAGATTCACCCATAGTTTAAACACATTATAAATTTCACAGTTTAATATTGGGGGAAGAGGGGAAACAAAAAACCCAACAACAGCAACAGTTCTCAGTCAAACTCAACTAATAAAAATGTCAATAAGATGTGGCAAGACCTTATACTCTACTAGGATACAGATAAAGGCTAAATAAAGCTTTAACTCAATAGTGATTATTGCTAGCAGATGTCCCGGCAGGCTGCTGGGAATTCATTACGTGCTACATCGTTCTGCAGCATATAGTTTAGTAATGGCTTCTCCCCCACAGTATTGCGCAGTTTAGTGTGGAGAGTTGCAAGAAAACAAAACAAAAAAACAAAAAAACAAAACAAAAGAAAAAAACCCCAACAAAACAACAAAAAACCCCAAATAAAACAAAACAAATAAACCAAAAACAAAATAACAAATGACGAGAACCAAAAAAATACCCAAAATAATAATAATAATTATTATTATAATTATAATAGTAATAACAATTTAAGGGATGCGTGAACTGGTTTTAATTAAGTAGAATGCACCTGTGTAGAGCTTTTAGTGAATCATTGGTTCTGACTGACTGACTCTCTGGCGTTAGCTTTGTTTCTGAACTGGTTCAAACATCCCTATTTAAAAAGAACAAAAAATAGAAATCACATATACCTCAACCATTTTTTTTTTCTTATTCTATTTGCAAGAATATTACTCAAGAAAGTTTCTCTTCCTTTGAATTCCAGACAGTTACATTTCAGTCTCCAGAAACTTTCGGAGAATTTTTAATATAGATATAGCTATATATAGATATATATTATATAATATAGCATGGGTCCGAGGCCCACGTCCTCCATGTCTGATGAAAGCAGGAAAAGCAGATCTGCGGGGCGGGGAGATCACAGTGCGGGTTGGGGCTGAGTGGTGGCATAGCACAGTGAGGCTCCGGCATCGCTATTATGGCTCTGTCTGTCCCAGAGGTCATGACTGAAGGACAATTTAACAAACAACAACAACAAGAACAACAACAACAAAAACGCCGCCCGCTCCTAGAAGCGCGCAGCTACAGTAGGAGACATTTCGCTTAACCCCTTAAATACTGGCGGCTGGAGTGGCACCTGTTGCCGGCAACTGGAGCCATCTGGAGAAATTCCAGCTCCCAGCATTAAAGGGGTTAAATTACTGATATGAAATTTAGACACACACCTCAAGTCTTCAAGCATCAACCCCAAAATCTCAGGAAGAATTTCTTTTTTTTTTTTTTCCTTTTTTTTTTTTAAAATTTTTATTTTTAATTTACTTTACTTATTTTTAACATGTCTTATATCTGTAGTTTTTATCACCAGTAGTATTTTCTTGCTCCAGAACATGACAGTAGCAAGATGACGGTAAGGCTCGCATTTCTCTCTTGCTCGCTTTTGACTGGAAGACTGAGTCACTTTGCTCCGAAGGCAGGCGCGCTGCCGCCAGCTGATGGCACGGAGATGGCCGCGTGCCCGTCCTTCGGCACGTGCACGCACACCCCACCGCGAGCAGCAGGGCGTTCCCTGCACGGGTGTGATGACAACCTGCTGGCCTCCGATTGACTCTCCGGTCAGAGGAAGGGTTTCAATTAAAGTACAGTAGAAGAGCTGCAACATAGGAGGAGGAGTTGGTGAAAGCTTGAAGTCAAAACTTGTAAAGAGGGGATCCAAGCTGCGTTATACATCTGCGTGGGCAAATATTGCCCATTGGTTTCTGCTGACTGCAGAGACAAGCAAACTGATGAATTTATAAAATAATTATAAAATAATAATAATAATATACTGAAGCAAATCAAACATATATAACAGCGGGTGCATAATTTCCATAGGTTACGTTGCTATGTAACTCTTCTCTGTATACACACTCAGTCCACGACGGCCAGAAGAAAAACCCTAGTATCTAGAACACCATTTCTAACGCTGAAAAGTGGAAACAAGTATGAGGTTGAAATTCTTTGCGCTTCCTGCTTTTGGCTCGAACCACTTTGAACACCTTCGGCTGCCACGCTGTTAATGCCTGCAACAGGCTTAATGCTCCACCGTGTGGCAAATGCGAGAACATCTAGTGAGAAAACAGAAATCGACATCTCGTCTGCGTTTCCTCTGACTGTTCCATATGAAATTCACATAAATTGCTTCCAGTTATTGGCTGCGGTATCCAAGGGCCTCCCACCCCACTGCCCCATTTCCAGCTCAGAGAACAAACACAGAGACTATCAGATATACAAGACCAAGCTCACACACACCAATACAAAAGGTAACATTAATGCTTAAATGAAAAAGGTCCTCTCCAAATAATTCATTAAAATATTAAAAAAAAAAAATCATTTTTGAAAAAAAAAATCTATGATACCAAAAGATCTAATAAAGTAGTAAGGCACTCAAATCAGTATATACTGTAGTCTCTTGCATTATTATACTGAAAGGCATATGGCACTGCATCCAGTCTGCCATACTCTCCCCACAGCTGTAGGTCACTCTTCTGAAACGAGACCCCGAAAACCTTGCTCTGCTGGCTTCAGTTCGTGCACTGGGATGGGCCCAGCCTCCTTGCAAAGTCATTCTACCCCCAAGAGCTGAGGCGTGCTGTCTGCAGAGGCAAGAATGTGATTCATGGGAGACTTTTTGTTGTGTATCTCCAGCAAGTCTTGAATGAAACCCGACGGTCTCTCGAGCTCGGAGCTACCCCGAGGCTCCTGGTCTTTTGCGGGTTGCTTCTGTGCGCTCTTGGCGGGCTCCGCAAGGCAGGTGCCAGCTGCTTGCCCGCTCGGCCTCTCCTCTTCGCAGGGCACGTCCTTGGCTGTGCCGACCAGGGACTCCTTTCGGCTTCTGGTGCTGGATGGGTGGCTGCCAACACCCCCTGCGGAGTCGCACTCGTTTTCTGAGATGGGGTTGGTGCCACTGTGGCTAGACTCGTTTTCACTGTCTTCCCCGCACCTCGACTGGGTCTCCTCCTTGTCGCTCTCCTTCCCGTGGTTTCGAGTATTTTTGACTTTCTGGTGTATGCGCTGGTGACGAACCAGGCTGTGCTTCAGAGTGAAGGTCCGTTCACAGGTTTGACACTTGTACGGTCTCTCGCCTGGAAGAGAATGAAAATATGAGGTCAGCCGTAAGGTCACAAACACAACTTCCTCTTGTTTCAAGCAGCTTAAGATGCTCCACACTGGAAGCTCAGTACCTTCATCAAGCTTCAGTGTTCATTCTATGCAGGCTTTTTTGCTTCCGTACTATCATGGTATGCAAGCAGGTATAAAGGCTCTGGAGCCCCTGTCACTCCAGAAATACAGATGGGTTCCGCCCCTTTATAACTTGATGAGACTGGAGTACACTGTGCACTGGTGTCCAGTAGAGCCTTATATTCCTGTGGTTCTGACGTGCCAGGCCATTGAACTTACACAGTCCAATAAATTGGATTTTCCCTTTCCTCCACCTGGCTGGAGGCAGCAACCCTCTAGGGTCAAGGTGGGCCTTCCATCCCACCTCCTCATATGGTCTCCATGGTCACACAGTAAAAACCACAGGGTAGCACGTGGTGTACCTACTATACCTTCTCTTCTGACCCTGTACTAAGGAGGGAGGTAGACCACAATCCCCAGGTGCTTGTTAGCATCCCTTCTACAGCAGCCCACCGTGGGGGCTCAAAGTTACAGGTCCTGCTATATGCAGAGAGAGCAGATTTGAGATAGGATGACACTGCCCAGAGACTGTGGTCAGTAGGGCTTAAAAATGGAACCAAACTGAACAGCACATGAGAAACATCTCCCTCTCCTAGATACTGGCAGATGAGTTAGTCTAAGAGAAGCTGTCATGAACTGCTCTCAACAGAACAAGCTCTACTTTTTTTTGTGAAGCAGAAGGACAGCACGGCTGTTTTGAAACAGTAAGGGCAGCTAAAGGAGCCAGATTTGTTAGGCATTCACAGGACACTAGAGGTGTCTGTTAGTGGTGATCCATGTTTACTGACCAAATGAAAAACACAGAATCATAAAGGCTGGAAAAGACTGCTAAGATCACCTAGACCACCCACCAATCCATCCCCACCACGCCTGCTAACCACGTCCCTCAGTACCACATCTACACAGTTCTTGAACATCTCCAGGAACGGTGACAACAGCACCTCCCTGGGCAGCCCATTTCAGTGCCTGACCACTCTTTCTGAGAAGAAATATTTCCCAATATCCAACCTGAACTTCCCCTGGCACAACTTGAGGCCATTACTTCACATCCTATTGCTGTCACCCAGGAGAAGAGGCCAACCCCTACCTCACTAGAACCTCCTTTTAGGGAATTTTAGAGTGCATGTGCTTTGGGATGCTGTTAAAAATCTGTTGATGTTCCTCAGCCTTCTGGAGGTCTGCTCCTATCTCTGACACACCTGAAAGCCCTTAAAGAAACCTCTTCATACCTGCGCAAGATATGCTATCCTCCAGACAAAATTTTTCCACTCACTTTGCAACCCTAAGCCTCAGAGCAGCTGCAGAGCTGCTCCTGTGCTGTAATCAACATGGTGTTTGCTCTGCTCTCAGAACCACTTTTTGCAGCTGAAATGTTTCAATAGTTTATTTAGCATAAGCTCCTTAAAAACAAAGCCACAGCTCTGCTGACAAAACTGTCCCCAGCTCCCGGCCAAGCACAGTGCCCCAAGGTGCTTGCCACCTGCTACCACTGCCCTGCCAGCCCTGAAGAACCAAAGGTCCCACCCTGATGGCTTCATCCTGTGTTTCTGGTTGCAGCTGCTAAAGACTTCTCAGTGGTGCAATTCCATCAAGACACCACCAGTGTGGGTATAAGCTGGTCCTGCTGTCCCTGGGAAGCATGACACTTCTGAGCGATGTCTCTCCCTGCTTTTGACAGAGGACAGGGCTTCAGCCAGGAACTTCTCCGGTCAGCAGCCTTTGCCTAGCCATCCCTGGGATGCAAACAATACAGCTCTGCAGTTCATCCTGTGACTGGGACCCCAGAGTCCTCCAAAACTACATGCCAGGGTGAAGGAAATGTTTCAGCCTGACTGCCATTCAGCAGGCACGCACTGTGCCAGGGGCTCCTCACACACCTTGGAGTGCCCCAGAAGTTCCTCTTCTGAGAAAAAGTACTCCAAAAACTTTCTATACTCAAATTAAGCATGGTTAAAACCAAGGTATAGGCAATATTACACAAAGACAGTGTTGTGCCATGTATCTGAGTGGATGGGAGGGAGAGAGGAAGGAGGAGAGTCAACCAGTATTGAGTCAACCAGAGCACTGAGTCAAAGTCCGCATTAAAAAACACATTATCTAAACAGTAGTGGTGTTTAAATTTGTTACGTTTGAAGAACTGATCCAGGTTTCTACTCAACATCTATTCTATGTTTTTCTATGACACTGACGTCCTTCAGTGTCAAATAAGAGAAACAAACAGCAAAAAAAAAATAGACGTATTGATATGGTCTGTGTATCTCAGCATGCATTTAAAACACATAGTATGGGAATCACAGGCACACAAGAGTGTATCATTTAGGTCTAACATTCAGCCTTTTAGATATTATAATCTTCCCAAGTCCTCCAAATTAGTATGGAAACAGCCACAAGAGTGGGACCCATCCCTTGTTTCACTCAAGCTTTGAGTCCTCAGTGCCGGATGAAAACAGGTCATCTTTGTACTTGAGCAGTCAATTCCGAAGGTAAAATGTTTGGTTAAGGCACTAATCTTTGGTGTAGTTTATTAAACATCCTCTTCAATTACAGCACAATTATTTTGTAACCAAAGTTAATCACAAAGATATTGTCTTCAGCAGAAAGCATTTCAAAAGACATGAAATGTCAAACTGTTTCACACCAGAACAGTCCACTGAGAGGTAAAACACATCATTAATGAGGATGCACGACTAATTCACTCTTGAGCTGGCTCATGACTTCACCTCCTTCGCAATGGACTGCTGGAATTTATTGCATAAAGCAATCCCTAGTACTTTAATTACTGAGTAATCAGACAAAGATTTTACTACCTGTATTACACATTCTTTGCCCAAGGAAGAGCAGAATGCAAATTGTAGCCGTGCCTTTCACGCAAGCAGAAGGTCATGCACATTACCAGCATATTACCAGTACCAGGCCCAGATAATCAGACAAAACCACAAGCTCTCTCTAAACTTTCACTCCGAAATGAAGTCTTACATACTGTCATGTTTCTCCACTGCTCACCAAAATACTGGGAAGAGGTATAGCCATTCACACGTGATGGGAAGGGAATGAGAAGCTGGACTGTGTGGAGATCACAGAATCATAGAATTGCTCAGGTTGGAAAAGACCTTCAAGATCATCACGTCCAACTGCAACCTAACCATACTACTCTAACTCTAACAACCCATCACTAGATCATGTCCCCGAGCACCACATCCAAATGGTTTTTAAACACATTCAGGGATGGTGACTCAACCACCTCCCTGGGGAGCTTACTCCAGTGCTTAACAACCCTTTCTGTAAAGGGTTCTGTCCTATCCTCCAAACACAGTAACCAAACACGGGGGAAAACTGTCTGGGAACTGAAGATAAGGGGGCAGTATGACTATACCTGCTCCTTTAATAGGCTTTGTGCACAGTAGGGTAGACTGGGGAAGAGATGACACCTTGCAGCTACATGCAGGACTAAAAGCATCGTCTCCAACCTCATGTGCTAGCAGTAATTGTGCACCTACAGAGCAGATGCAGTATTGTGGTGGCAGATCTGCTCACCATCTGCTCTGCCCTGAATTCTCCTCTTACCTGTATGAGACCGCATATGTCGCGTCAAATCTTGCAGAGACCAGAAACGCTTGTTGCACACAGTACAGACTTTCTTTCTTTTGTCTGCTTTTGCAGTACTCTTAGCCTCATCAGTCTTTGGTATTTTGTCATCACTGCTCTTCTCAGTGGACTTTCTCTCTGTGCCTTCCCCCTCAGAGATGCTTTCGCTCTCTTCATTCTCCTTTCCTGTTGCCTCACAGTCCAGAGGAGACTCCACTACCTTCAAGTCCATCGGAGACTCTTCCTGCTCAAGACCAGAGTCCTGCATCGAAGGAGCTCCTGCATCATCCTGGATGCTTTTGCTTTCATCCTCACTGCTCCTTTCATCCTTTCTGTCCTCACGAATGTGAGCCTTTTTGTGACGGCTAAGAGTGCCAGCAAACTTGAAGGTTTTGCCACAAACATCACAGGCATGTTTCCTTTCAGTCTGAGAACTGCTGCCTGTGCTCTGGTCACTCTCTGCCAGCTTGAAGTCCATTAATTTGCTGGCAAAATTGAGGTCAAGACTTTTGTTACTTACGGAATCTTCCTCAGGGCCCTCTTCATATTCATCTGCTTTTTCTTCGGCATCCTCTTCTGCTGGAGAGGAGTCAGCCTTTTGCTCCTCCTTGGGGCTGCACTCACTCCCTGGTAGCTCGGTGACTTCCTCTGGCTGTTCCTTCTCGCAGGACGTCAGGTCCAAGACTTCACCCCCTGTAGTGGGCGTCTCCGTATCAGAATGGCTGTCTGCAAGCAAACAGAGAGAAGATTTCAGTGGGACACTCTCCACTAACTCACAACTACCAGCAGTGAGGCTTCACAGACCCACAAACAGTGCTGCTGATCAAGTGTCTGAACATCTGCTTCTCCTATCTGTCACCCAGGCAGGCAGTAACTTACAGCTGAAAAGAGATCAAAACACCACAGAACCAATCAGAAAGATGATTAAAAAACTGTTAAAAAAAAAAAAAAACTTTATTTTCCAAAATAAACTCACATTCTTAGCAATTTCTTGAAGTGTGATGCAATCGCTTTTACCAGAGAATACAAAATGCTGCAACACCGAAGAAAAGTTTAGGCCGCTACTGCTACAAATATACTGCACCAGAGACACATGGATGTACTATCTGTAAACATGCGTACAGAATATGCATATAAACTAAAGTAAGACACACCCTCATGTTACTCTAACTGATAAATTGGGAGCAGTGGGAAATGTTTTCCAAACAGAATGTAAAGGCCTTATGCAACCAGTTGGTACAATTAAATGTCAAAGGTTATTGCAGGCAATAATGCAGAGGACAGTTAAAAAAACGGGTTTGTACCATATAAGCAAAAGATGCTTCATGTTTGTCTACAAGTAGACTTCGACATTACCTGGATTTCAACTGGAAACAAAACATTAAGCCAAGAAGCAGTAACAGGAAGCATTCTTCACTGTTGCACCATTCCTCCAACAAAAAGACAAAACACGTCTAAGATGTCCACCTTAATGATATTCTCTGTTCCCCTATCAGTCTGCGCCATTGCCACTGCTAAAGACACAACACGTTCAAACAACACGAGTAAGGCAGACAAAGGGGCAGAGCTGTAGCTCTTCCAAGCTCCACAGAAACACTGTAAATATCTGAAGTGGAAATCAGCAGGACTGAATCTGAATGCTCATGCTCACAATGCTGCATGGCATGTAACTCCATCCCAAGTGACACCTTCCAGCAATTGTTCCAGGACATGAGCTTAGTTGAAACCTTCCTTGTGTTAAGTCCTCCCCCACCTCCTTCTCGTTGACGGTGTGCAGCTGAGGCACCACACAACAGTCACTGTAGCATTTATCTGCAAGCCCAGTAGCTGCTTTGTAACTGCAGGGATTTAGAAACTCCAGATGAGCAGCTGAAGTCCTCCAGTGGACATAGCACAACATGTGCTTATCTCTGCACTGCCCAGATTTCCTATTATAGCATTTTTTCTGTAAGCAAGGAGTAATCACAGGAGGTATGAAGGTAGTTCTCAGGCAAACTGAAGTTCAAATGTAGCCTTGCAATGTAACTTGTGTTGACTCCATCTTCTTAGAATCACCATAGAATCACCAAGGCTGGAAAAGGCTTCCAAGATCATCCAGTCCAACCACAAGTGATAATCAATGGCCATTAAACAAATGTCAAAGCTAAGCAGCATTTCCAGATTGTGAACTTTCACTTAATACAGCATAATCCTAGACACACTTCCTTTTTTGGGGAAGTCTGGGTGGGGTGGAGTGCAGGAAAAGAGTAAACTGTCAGAAAAAAAAAAAATCTCATTTTTTAATCAAAACAGATCAGTTTATATAGACTGGTTTACGCAAAAGCTTTCAACAAAGTTCATTGCTCATCTAATTATCTACCTATTGAAACATGCAACTATGCCCTAATCGGTGTCTAATGCTGGAGAGTTTGAGAAAGCGGGCATCTGGAAAAAAAAAGGTCACCTACAAGTGCCCTCCACATTTGCATTTGAATTCTGTGTTTTGACTCATTGCTTCTTGCCTGGATAAATTAAGGTAAAAAAATTAAACAAAGTTATTACAAACATCAGGAGGCCATTTCTAAAAACCCAGCTGAAATCCCAAAGCGTAATAATTAAGGAGCAGCACTGCTTTACAACTCAGAGAAATGTGAGACGGGTGTGGATGAGAAGCAGGGGGCACACAAAGCATTCTCGGTTACGTGCAGGCAGCAGGGTCTCATGGCCGATGTTGCAGGCAAGGCAGCAAAACCAGAACCCAAACCCAGGCCACGTCCGTACAGGGGAAATGTTTTAAAAAACAAAACAAAACAAAACAGAGGAAGCACTCCTGTGGGTTCTTGGCCTGCTGCCTTCTTCCACACATGGCATTCTGGGGACTGGAACAGCACATCTGTGTCTCACTGGAAATGCTTCAGCTTAGCCCAAGAGTTTGGATGAAAGGAAGGATTAAAGACGAGAGACGTGACTCCACACTGCTGCTGAAAGGGTTCTTGTCCTTCACCATGGCCACCCACTCCTGCCCCAACCTTAGTGGTGCTAACATTCACATACCACACGGCAAGCAGGGTCTTTTTCACCCCAGTGGAGATTTGGGGTAAAATGTGGATCTGGGGTGCATAGGAATGAAGTGACCCCACAATCACTGCTCCAAGGGCAAAGGGAAGGGAAACCACAGAGGACTTTCCTCCTCAGCAGCCCTTGGTTGCTGCCATCAACAACGAGTATTTGTGAGCAAGGGATGAAAAGACAAAATTGGCAAAGTGGGTTGAGGCACAGAGATCTTCAAACAACGTCCATAGGAAACACCTGAATGGCTGCTGCACCCCAACGCTGGTGCTCATCCTCAGCAAGACGAGGTCCCTGGGTGAGGTCAGGAAACACTCCTGTGAGGAACTGTGTGTAAGGGCCAAAGGAAAACTGAAAGCAGAACGAGGAGGAGGGCTTTACTGGGGAACAGAGCAGGAAAGTCTGTTAGGATGGAGAGAAGTATGAGCATGAAGAGACTAGGATGGAGGGAGCTTCTCTTCTGTCACACCAGGAGCCACACTCCGTAACTCCTTGCTGCCCAAACACAAGAAAGCAAGACAGAGTGCAAGCCGACTTTTCAGACAGGAACTATCAGGAGCAATGCTCAGGAGGGGAATATGAACCAGAAGCATTCCAGGAGGGGAATATGAACCAGAGAAGGCCAGAAACTGAATGTTTTGTTTTAAAACCCTCAAATGCAAAAGCCTTGTCAACTTTTAAGTTCAACACGTTGCATATCGTGCATCATTTTCCATTTTTCCCTTTTTCCCCCTACTTTTCCTTGCTGTGCTTTAAGCATTTGCACAATGTATTATTATTTTTTTTTCTTTTAGGAGGAAATTGTTCAATAAATTGTACCGAAACTCCATTGCCTTTTTTCTCCCCACCGTGCCATTCCCACCTGTAGTTCCCTCCTTGTGTGGCTGGCTCACAATTACATTTTCATATGGAAGAGAGACTGGCTCTGCGGGACAGGCGATGCAGGCAATGTTGCCTTACCAACACAGCCTAACAGATGATGATGACATCAAGAAAAAGAATATGAAGCTTAACCACCAGCATTTAGGAAGGAAAAAGACCTGAAACACCAGCAGCATGGATACACACACCTTCTCTTCCAAAACTGGCTCACCACCACGGAATGAAGACTTCCAGAATTCACTTATGGACTTGGCCAGGAATATCCTAATGTGTGTGTGGGCTTGGGTGAGTGCTCTTCCTTCCCACCTGCACCAACGAGACCTGCTGCCTTTCTTGTCAAGGAAGAGCTTCACAGGCTCCTTATGAAACTACATGCGTATCACAAAATGGCAGCTCCTGACTAGCTGAGCTACTCTGTGGTTACCCCCAACCTGCGCGGTTGGTTTCACAGCTGGTGAAAAAGCAACCTGCTTTGCACAAAACCTGACTCTGGGGATGGGTGAGAACCAGCCCCACTCTGCTGCGGACAAACTGGAAGAGCAGCGCAGGGAGCCGTGTGGGAAAGAGGACTGTCACGAGGATGGCCTCACTGGTGCCTGGCGTGGGGTTCCTCCTACAAGGCCGACACTGCTGCTTTTAACTTGTATACAGACCTCCTTGCAGAAAACCTTGCTGGTCACACAGAGTGCTGTATAACATAGGGGGAAGGATTGTAACCAAGCCTTCAGATCGGAGCAAACACTCCTCCAAAGGGCCTGAGCTCCTCTCAAAAGGCTTACTCTCATTTCCAGAATTGGTGGCTCCATGAAGCACTGGAACAGGCTCCCCAGGGAGGTGCTGATTCACCATCCCTGAATGTGTTTAAAAACCATTTGGATGTGGTGCTCGGGGACATGATTTAGCGGTGGGTTGTTAGAGCAATATGGTTTGGTTGTGGCTGGACTTGATGATCTTGAAGGTCCTTTCCAACCTGAGCAATTCTATCATTCTATGATTTCATTAGTTTATCATGCTGTGCAGCCACATGCATTTGAGGTAGTGAGAAAGGCAGGGTACAAGGGAAAGGCCTGACGTTTTTGTCACTAAATGCTAAAAATGCTCTCCAGTCCTCTTTGTTATCCTACAGATACTTAAACCTGGAGAGGACAAGAGCAGAGCTGACCTTATGAAGGCCTCTGCCCACTGCCACTTTCTCAGCACCTGCACCTCAGTTTAGGTAATCCTAAACCTGTTTTAGGAGAAGGCTGAGAGCCAAACATGTGGCCTTGTCCCAGAGGAGCACAGTTTGAGTTGCTAGTTGCTCCTCTGAGGTGAGGAGACGAAGGTGTCAAGGTTTGATGGAGTCAACTCTGACATGAAACTGAAGACCATGGGAGATGTAAGGGAGGGAGGGGATCAGCAGGGAGGTGAGGCCCTGAAGAGGAAGGCAAGGAGAAGTTGCAGCTCAGCTGCTACCTCTTCAACGTCTGGGAAACAAACTTCTCAGGAGATATATTCATAAGCAAAACCTCAAGGTCTCCATCTAAGAATGCAAAAACTTTTCCGCCTGCATGAAAGAAACCACTATATACTTGTAGCCAACATCACTTTTTTCCTTCAAACTGTTGCAAGAAAAGTGTTTTGATGAAGTCTGTTTACAATTCAAGCTGAAAGTTTCAGTTGCCCCAGTCAGAACATCATCTTTTATAGGTGGCAAGAAAGAGAATGAGAAGTAAACAGCTTTCCTGTATACACAAACACAACTGTCCAGAGAGACACTGAACATGGAAAGTTTCAGATAAAAGAGCAGATACAGATCAAGGCGGGGAGGCTGCTGGTTTGATTCTGTTTTCCTGTGCATGCCTTTCCCCTGGAACTAAGAGTAGAGCTTGAGATGCTAAGGTGTTATTAGATAAAACAGGGTGTTGTAGTGGAAACAATTTTGTGACTTTAAAGCAAGTGTTTATTGCTAAACATCCCTGGCATCCCCAAAGTCCAGAAAGTGTCAGAAAACCCATCACATAAATAATGCTCAAAAGCGGAGCAGACAGAGCACTGGAAATAAATGTTGGACAAGCAATTGGCACTACCAGTCAGATGAGCTGACGGCTTACTATTTTCCCTACATTAACTGAAATAACCTCAGGTATTTTTTTTCTTGTTTTACCACAGACGCTGCCACCACTAGGTGGTAGCAGTCCAGTAAATTTGGTACTTCTTATGAACGGCTCACATAACGCTGCTCCTTCTTTCATCCACAACTTGGAGAACATCTTTTCAACCTGCAGAGTCAGCTTGCAAAAACACGGGGGTTGCCTTTGTTCATTTTTATTGTAAACACATATTTTGCCACCTTCACTACATCACATGAGATCACACACAAGGCTAAATACATACTTAATCAGCCCACAGTTGAGGGAGCTTCAGCTGTTATCTACATGACCCTTGAAATAAAAACACTAAAAGACAGATGACTTTTTAAAAAAGTGTAGGGAATTTGTGTACATCTCGGGGAAAAGGAAAGGATCAATTCTGGAAAAGCAGCCGGTTGAAACTAAAACCCTGGAGAGGAGATACATAGCACCATGCTGTTTGCCTTTGACACAACCTACGGTCCCCGCCAGGACCTTCAAGTGAGCAGTTCAAGTCACCAACACAAACAAAGGCACTCAGGACTAGTTCTGACTGCACCTAACAAGTGAAAATCTGCACTGAACTGGGGGAAAAAAGCCCAGAGACTTTCAGTTCACAGTGAATTCTCCTGTCTATCAGAAAGGGGGTTTTATGCAGAGCTGGCAACGCATTCAGTGAGTTATACATCATCTCCTCGGTATCTTCGACACAACTGCTCTGCCATTCAGACCAACTTCAGCATCTCCTCCGTTTGCCACTCACTCCTTTGCCAGGCAGCTCTTGCCTTGCCATAAGCTATGGCTCTGGAGTGGCTGTTAAACTTTGCCTGACACTGAAACTGCAGTTTCAAGCCCTTTGTCCTCTAGGAAATAACGACAAATGTAGTTCAGAGGTACAGACAGCTACGACAGTTTGGAAAAAACAACAAGTCCTCCACTATAACCAGGGCTCACATGATTTCTGGAGGGATCACAGAGTGGCAGATTTCTAGAGCAAAGATGAATTCTGCTTAAACGCTAATCGGAAAATTCACTGTTTAGCATACTAACTTTGTAAATATTTGCCTAGTTAGAACACAGTAGTTGTTTTTGACTCTCTCACATCAGGAGCAGGCCTCTCTAAGAAAGGGATCTTTTCTTAGGAAATTATCTTTATGTACTGTATTACAGACAATCTCTTACCCCATTCCCATCCCAACATCTCTCCTCCATCAGCTGCATTTGGTTGCAAGAGAGAAGCCTTCAGAAAGCCCTACGGAAGCAAGGGCAGGGCTGCTCTAACATGATGAAAGTGGACAATTCATTGAGTTGCTCCAAAGGGCAGCTGCAGCAGCCTACCCCGCACTGAGCCCCCCAAGTCGCCCCTCCTTCATGAGATGTTTCGGGCCCTGTTGTCAGGCTGCTCCCTTCTGCTCCATGAAGCAAGGACATGCACAAACTCCATCACTCAGACAGACTCCCCGTCTTTGACTCCTATTCAAAACCACCATCCTGTTTTTTGTTTTGTTTTAAAACAAGACCAAAAGAAACCCTCTATAAACCTGTTCCCAATGACACTCTATTGAATTGTGCTTCCTGTCTTACACCTCATCTTAAAGCTTTCCTCTCTGCTTCATTTAGAGCTGACCAAACACCACCCAGCCATCTCCCTTTCAGCACATAGTGCAGCAATCTGGACTATGACCTACTTGCAGATAAAGCCCTTGAAAGGCTTCTCCTGTGAGCCCCAAGCACACCACTTGCCCACCTTTTAAAGTCAGCACAAGATAAGAAATGCCCCCCTTCTCAACTGAGCCACAGTTTCAAATTATAATTTACTTCCACTGATTTTGAAATCTGTTTTTCTTGTGCAATGGTGAGACCACACGTCCGAAGATGCTGAATGATTCTGGCCTGTGATTAAACACCAGCTGGTGAAGCTTGTTAAGAACGCTAAGCCATGTTATGAAGTGCTCACAGTAATGCTACCAGCGTAGGAGCTGGATGCTTTCCTTGCTTTCTGAAACTGCTGTCTGAAGACAAAAAGCATTTGATGGCAAGGCCAATTTCAGCAGCATCCATGCAGTTCTCCCAGGAGATTCTGCCAGCTCCATCACCCTGCTGCATCAACGTGCTCTTTCAGGGTCATACCGTGAGCTGGATCCGGGAACTGATCTCAGGATTGACGGTCCCTCCCCTTGCCCTTTTCATTTTTTTGGACAGCTAGGTCAGTTGCAGACATGGGGATGAACAGCTGGGAACAGGTTGAGCCAGTATGGCTGAGACGTGCTTTGTGTTATCCAACGTGGCCCAAGGCTCTGTCTGCCGGTGGCAGGTCGAACCACTCTGACCAGCCCAGCACCAGCTGCACAAGTGCTAAGAACATTTACGTTCCATCAGTGTACTGCACATCCTACGTGTCATGCTCACACTTGTCTGAGTGGCTTTAGAAACCTTTTCCTCCTCACCTCATCAATCAGCTGAGCTGCCTTAGCATCCCTCTGACTACAGTTTCCAGCAGATCCCACTGGGCTACTTTTACTTCATTCTGCCGCAAAGATCACGGAGGTGAGCACTTTCAGAGCCCTTTCTGCAGACTTTTGTTCTGCTAGGGGATCATGTTATAACATGAGTCTTCCCCTCATGCTGCAACCATCTGTTGCCTGCATAGACCGAACCAGCTCACGTGACACCCTGGGTAACGTGCTACAGCCCAGCGGAGTTACGGGCTGTTAACGTGGTAACGAGACATCTTCGTCCTTCATGGCACGCAAGAGCAAATCACGTTGCAACATGTCTCCAGCATGGCAGATTTTACTGCCAGACTAGTACTGAGACCTGTGTGACTGCATTTGAATCACTGCAGCACAACCTGCCGATTAAAAGGGAAAGAAAGGATGAGAGGCTGTGAAGGCAGCAGACATTTCCAAACAAACGTCTTGCTGCTTTTACATTTGCTGTTTCAGCAGCTCTTCCATGACACCTACTCAGTGACATGGAGCTGCCCTGTCTTTCCTGGAGGTATCTCTTTTGTACAAAAGCTTCTCAGGCAAGGGACATGCACCAATCTGTTGAGCTTCCTTCCTGCATCTATCCCATTTGGTCAGCACAGCCAAACACTGAACTACTGCACTCACCCACAGTTTGATGCCAGTTTGCCCTTCCTTGCTAAATGCCACTCAGCTGCCTACAGCAAAGCCTCGTGTGATCTGAGAATCAATTTCCTTCACTGCAAAACTCTCAAAATTGAGTGGGCAAGAAGATGACGGGTGAGTGTCAGTGCAGACGAATTTAGGGTAAAAAAGCTCTGGAAAAAATCATCTAAACCATGCCTTCACGATGCTGAAAGTGGTACTGGCGTTCAGGAAAGAGAAGCCATTGCCTATAGTTCTCCAGGATCACTGCCTTGCCCTGCATCAGCAGCCAATACAAAGCCAAGAAACACTGTGTATCACAAGCAAGGGTGCTGAGAGCAAAACAAAGGGCGTCCCTTTGCTGCTGCGTACAGGCCTGGGGTATCCTCATTACAGGTTGTGTGAGCAGTTCGGGCCTCAGCACTGCAGGAAGGACATAGCTGGGCTGCAGAAGGCACAAAGTGAACGTGATCCAAGCAATGGGATGACACCAGAAAGGACGATGATCCTCATTCTGGAGGAGAGAAGGGGGTGATTATGATTGAGGTCTGCAGCAGAGTGAGCAAACACAGAACTGCAATTCACCAAATCCTGCAATGCTGGAATGAAGGGAGGCTCTCTGAAACTAGCAGGGGATCAGCTTAAAACGGATTTAAAAAATATTTCTTTACACAGCAGGTAGTGAACTTCTGGAGCTTGACACCACATGAGGTTGGAGGCAGACAGCATCAGCAGGTTCAGAAAGCAACTGAAGAGACTGAGAGACAGCTGGTCCTTGATCAGGTTCTAAAGGGAGCAGGCAGTGACACGCCCTCTAACATGCAGCCCTAATACAGCAGTTGTGGATGCTGGCCATGTGTTAAGAGGAACAGATTGCAGGAAGTGGCCAGGCCCACAAGCTCACCCTCAACAGCAGATCCTAATGATACCACTGGAGACAGGGTGTTCATCTGGACCACTGCTCTAATGCAGCAGGGCATCATGAGTTGGACATGATGATCCTAACAGGTCCTTTCCAACTCGAGATACTCTATGATTCTGTTTCTTTCATCTTTATGCTTTGCTTTTGTACAGTGCTCAGCCCAACTACCACAACTTGATCTTGCTATTCCATTTGAAAAGTGCCTGTGCCGTTGTGAGATCCTGCATCTCTTTCCTTAGACTGGGGGATAAACCCGTTTCTCCCCAGGGAGCAGATGGCAGAATCTGTGCAAATTCTATTAGATTTGCTATGGCTGGCTGTTTTTTTTGCTTGTTTGTTTTTCCTCCTTTATTGCTTTCTCCCTCCCTTTCATTCTCAAGTCACCTTTTCAGCAATCTCTGAGACCAGCCTGTCACAACCAAATCTGTTTCAGTGGAAGAACCCAAATTTCCCTAGTCAAAGGTGACTTACTACAACATCCTCATTGCAAGCTCCTTAACAGGAAGTTATCGTGAGATGTCTATGTTTGAATTTGACAAAACTTCCATCAAAGCCACTAGGCACTTGATTCCATAGACTTCAGTTGTACAAAGTCCCAAATAAAGTCCAATTAATTCCCTGCAGGAGAAAGATTTTCATCTCTCTAATTCATTTAAACGACTAAGAGAAGGGAAAAGACCAAGTACAGGAAGAGCAGGAAGAAAATCCAGGCTCATGCAGTGGAATAAGGAAAGTAGTCCTACAAGATGTCTCTGTGATGGAGAAGGAGATTGTGAGGATGGTTACAAGCCAAAGGAGACCAGCTCCTGTCCCACCTTCCCCCTCACATCCAAACTCCCTGAACACACACACACACAATCCCCCAGACCAATCACAGCCTCTCTTTGCTATGACACTGTGGGTACTTCCCTGACTTTATCTGCTGCAAGTTGGTTCGGTTCTAATTAATACCTCAACCTGAATGAGGGATTCCCCGTATCTTGCAGACATTTCACTTCAGTTTTTTCTTTCTCTTCATTGTGTCAACACAACATTTTTAGAAGCATCATGGCACTGATTTTTGTAGGCTTTCAGAAGTTACTCACTTTTTCTTTTCAGATGTCTGCTAAATCAACCAGAAATTTACGGCTACAAATACCACTTTCTGCACTTTTATTTGGCTTCTTTCACAATGCAAATACAAAACAGAACTTCAAAGTTCAGCAAAAACCTTTTTGCTTCACGATAGCCTAATTCTTTTCACATTTCTTTTCAAGCATGCAATGACGGGATTAGCTGGGGATTAATTGCTTGAAACTCAACCTGCATCTCAGGTCACGATTTTCTCATATCTTCAGATTTTAAAGCTTTTCTATCAACCAAATATTTGTCACACAGACCAGTATCTACAACAGATAAGATCTTCTTTCCACACAAACATCCTATTTGGAGGTCTCAAAACTCAAACAAAAGTCCTGCTTACTGCGCAAACTCCAATTCACCCACCCCAAGTTACAGACTTATTCCCAAACAGAAATTGGACTGCTTTACAGAAATGCCACCTTTTAAAGGCACAATAAAGATAATTCAAATAAGCCGTATATGCTTTCCATACTGTTCTTCAGTGGCACCTGCTCTTCTGATACTTACTCACTAGAAGGTCATCTAAGCAGTTATAGTTTAAACACAATTTTATTTATTTCTTTATTTATTTCCATATTAATGATCATGGTTTGGATTAAAATCCATCTTCAGCTGTGTATCGACTCAGAACTGATGGCAAAACTCAGCAGCACAGTGAGATTACTCAAGGCTGGACACCTCATGGAAGCCAGTCATTTGAAGGGAGTCTCTTTTGGAATAAAAGGTCATCTAGGCAATCATAGTACATCAAAAGATCATTGCTTAATTAATGTATCTTTTGCCATTGTTGTAGTAGTTGAAGCACATTATTGCCACAGTGAGGACCAACTCTGCAAAGTAAAGATGTCTACAAATCCACTTTGATTCAAGTCATACAAGCAAAGAATAACCCCCCCCCCAACTCTTTTTTACAGCTTGTATCTTCCCATCAACAGGAAACAGTCAGGTTCACAGGTTAGGCATTACTGTATTCTATTAACTAATTCATTTATGTTGTTTATAGATATCTTCCTGTCCATTTAATTTCTGTGATATTCTGCATGCCTGCATGGCAAGCAACAGCTTATCTGCAAAACAAACAAACAAACAAAAAAACTAACCAAAACCAAAAGAAAACCACGAATACAAAAAACAACAACAACAACAAAAAAAAAACAGAACCACTGCTGCCACTGTATCTCACCTTTTACAAACAGTAACGCTGGACCAAATATGACCTGGTAGTATTCCTCTGTGAACACCCTCAAGTGATTCTCTGCAAATAGATCTAGGTTATCTGTAACTAATGACCACAGACCATCATTTTCATTCTGTAGGAACCTAGTTTGATTCATGTACCATAAAAGGAGAAAAAATAACTGCATCACCTGCACGGCACATCTTCTTTGCTGCTCTGAGAATGAGAAAAGTCAAGAGCTGGAGAGAAGAGCAAGAAAGGTAAACTGAGTTGAACACAGAAGAGAAAATTAAAAAGACATCAAGAGAAAGAAAGTATTAAAAACAAGTGTTCAAGCATGTTCAAACAAAACACAGGTACTGTGCTAAACACTGTTAAAAACCAAGCTGTGCCAAATTCCCAGAGCCCCACTTGTGAGCTTTGCATTACAATAGAAACCAACGAAGAAGATGTATACTTCCCAGGGAAATGCTTCTGAAGTAAAAAACACAGCGGTGTTGAGGCAAGACTGAGCAGTGCGAAGGCTTTTATCGGAGACTTTTGGCTGCATAAAGGATATGGGTTTCTGGTAGCCCGTGCATTTGTGCCCTTCCACAAAAAGCAAAAATAATCTTGACACCACATGGAAGAACTCCTCCATGTCAAAATTCTACTGAACACGAAATACATGCTTGCAAAAATCTTTTCACGACTGTAAATGGACAGAGGTTTAAAACTGGTAGTATCTACACTACTTAAATGTCCCAAATGAAGTACCTTTTCCTCAGTCATGCTCACTCATTAGCTCAGACCACTTAAACACATTTTCCCATGAGCAATTTCCATACTACAAGTGGATGGAAAAGAGCTAGCTGCACCACTTTGCTCAAGTGACTGCACTACTCTTCTGATAGCAATGTACTACAGTGATCTAGGAGCATGGTCAGCCTCACTGCCGTGATTCTATGAAATCTTCCCTGGGCAGCCTGATCCAGTGTCTGATTTAGTGGCTGGCAACCCTGCTTGCAGCAGTGGTGTTGGAACTAGATGATCTTTGAGGTCTTTTCCAACCCAAGCCATTCCCTGATTCACTACAGACCAAATACCCAACATACACATTTTGGGAGCACAACACCTCTCTCATTCACATCAACTTATCTTAGTCTCTTCTCTCACTGAGTCAGGGAGCAGCCACCAAGTTCAGCCAGTGAAGTTCCCTCTTTCTCTTAACAGTAAGATCAGGAATCAAAACCTTTCCTTGACACCTTCTAAAAAGCAGAGCTAACTAACAAGTCACTGCCTGTGCGATAGGTGGGGACAGAAGTGCATTGCACTACAGCACTGTAGCTGTCTTCATCAGAAACCCATGCAGGACACAAACCCAGCAAACTGCTGCATCATACAGCTGCCAAATTCTGCCCGTGCCACCAGCACCTGAGAGGCAACACAAAAACAAAGGGCTCACTCCATCCCAGTGCATCGTAGCACATCCCGGTGCATCTCAGCACTTGCTTTGGAATCACCTTCCTGGCCTAAACCTCCTCTGCCTTCCCATCTTACCTCTCCCTTTCCCCTCCTGTAAGCCTCACCCACACTGCTGTCAGAGAGGAGCTGCTGTGGACTCTCAGTTCAGAAACGGAGAACCAGTGTCACCTGAAAGGAGATGACCCAAGGCCAAAACCTGATGAAGTGTGATTCTCCAGCACCAAGTCTCCGTCAACAAAAGTGCTCTCAGTATGAGCAGTGTCAGAGTGCACCAGATTGAATCTGATTAGTGCCACTGCTGTGGCATCGCCAAAGTCCTGGACCTGCACTGACAACACAACCTAGCTCCTGCTGCAGTTGTTTGCTTTCCCCACAGGAACTGCAGTGCAGGCTTTCAAAAGGACGGCATCCCCTCCCAAGCCCAGCAATGGTAGGGGAGACAGGTTTTACCAGAAGTGCATTTTCCTGTCTTCATTAAGGCTTTATAGCAGTGCTGCTACCTTGGAAGTCCGCCATCAATAAGCAGGTCAACCCCCTCAGTCTGGGCAAAGCTGTTCTTTATTGTTTTCTGTCTCATGAAAAGTTCCTCAGTAACTATATATTATTTTTGGAGGGCAGGGTGTTAGAAAACAATTGATACGAATAAAGAGCTCTCCTTCACCGCCAAAAGCAAACTGTATGCTTAATAAGATGATAGAAATTTGGTCTGTGCAGGCCAGAAAACAATAGCCTCACTGTTGCATGGATACCTTCGTGTTACGTCCTCATGTCACCCAAAGCAAACTGCAGAGGGACTGCCCTGCAACTCAGATTCCCTTTAAACCTCTTAGCTAACTCTTTACCTCTTCAGGGTTCCCCCCTTTAATACTGAAATGGATCCTTTGGCTCATGAACCCTTCATTCTTAAAGAAAAAAAAAAAAAAAAGCAGCTATCTTATCTCTTATGTGGCTGTACTCAATTCCAAAAATTTCCTGCAAGTATTCCTAACTTTTTACATCAGAAGTTGAGACTGCATAATGAAAAGAATAATATTAATAACTGTCACTGACTTAAAAGAGGGCAAAGGAAGTAGAGTTTCTTCCTTTCCATCTCCAAGCACGGTAAAACCTAATTGTTACAGAGTGAGTGGAAAAAGGAGTTAACTTCAAATTGACATAGCATTCAATGATGTCTTTCCTTCACAATGAAGAATGAAAAAGAACCCCTAACTTAGAGTAAATCTCGCTCCCCGGTTCCTCCTTTGGTTTCCCCCAGGTTTGAGGTTACTTGCACAGAAGCACGGTATTACAGGTTCCATGCCTCAGAGCATAAGCCCACCTTTAGTTGTCACTAAGAAGAAACGTTTCCTAGAGGGAAACTACTACGACGCAATGTTCAGGATGCTATTTCTCGCATCCTCCTTCTTTCTGTCAAATAAAAGCCATCACAAAAAAAAGTGCTAAATGCTACATTATTTTCCTTCACTGACACAGTTTTACACTTATTTGCTCTCATTGTTATGACATATTTTTATCATTACTGAAGTTGACAAACAGCCCCTGGAAGCATCCAAACAAACCATGTAAGGCACAATGAAATATTCAACACATGTTCACTGTCAAGATGAGACAGTAATAATAGAAAACCTGAAACCAAATTCTTTTTCCATGTATGCTGAGTTACGCCACTGAAGTCAAATGGGTTTTAGCAGCTTAATTTGCCCCCTTGATACTCAAAGCCATAGAGATTACTCCATTACTAAAAAATTTAACACCACCACAATGCCACAGCAACAGCTGAGGCTTTGCATAAAATAAAAGAGAATATGATTTGGACATGAGAGGGAAGACAAGAAAGGAAGACTCCTCCATGGGGAGACCCTTCAGTAAGTAAAATCCTCAGGCACTACAATCCACCTGAAGGACAAGGAGCTCTTACCTGTGTGAGTGAGCATGTGCCGCTGTAGGGAACTCGCCCACGAAAAGACTCGAGGACAGTAAGGACAGGAGATTTTTTGCGGGCAGTCTGAGTAAGTGTTCCTCTTTCCTCTCAGCAGCTTATCTTCAGCAGTTTCCTTCTCATCCTCACTTGTTCCATTTTGGCCGCTTTCTTCCTTGAAATTGTCAGTGGACTGTAGAAACGGGCTAAATTTATTAGTGTCTGTGGTAGCCAGCATCTTCTCTATGCTGGCAAACTCCCCGCTTGACTCCAGATCCACACCACTGCTCAGTTTAGGCTTATTTTTTGTTCCTTTTTTTCTACCTCTTTTCTTAGTCAACCCAGTGTCAGCAATGGGAGACGGCTCAGGATCACAGGCCTGAGTCAGGTCACCGGGAAGGCTGGAGTCTCTCTGAATGGCGGTCACGATTGTCATTTTTGCTTTGGCATTCCCTGATTTGTCGCACCCAGTGGAGCTGCTTGCTGCCTTGGGACTGGCATCTGCAGCCTCTGTTTTCAGCAAAGCTGGGGCAGAAGACACAGATGAAATGATCTGTGCAATGGAAGCCAGGGGTGGCAGCTCTTTAGTTACTGGAGGCTTTGGCAAGAGAGGTTGTGGTGGTTTAGGCCTCAAGGGTCTCAGCAAGGCAGAATTGCCAAGGAGAGCTGGGGAAATGACTGGGACAGTCAAATGCAACGAACCCTTCAGTGGCTGGGGATGTCTGACAGCCCTGTTTTTCTCTGAGTTCCCATTGGCACCAAAGGCCAGAGGACACTGCTGACAGTTATAAGCATTATCAATGATCACAGAAGAAGCCAGCTCTTGATTCCTGGCCTCGCCAGGGATATCATTATCCCTCTTCAGGACTTTGGGGATGGACAGGTCAATAGGCTCCATGGAACAGTCGTAGAAGGACAGGGGAGAAGAGACAAACAGGTTCTCCTGCTTCACTTGCACAGCACTCAGGTTTTTGCTCTTCTGAGAGAAATCCAATGGCTCATCAAAATCCATCGGGAAGTTGCCCGTAGGTTCAAGTTTGATGGGAACATGAGACGATGCCCCAAGCAAGAAGCCATTTTGTGGCTCCAGGAAAGGCGCGATGGGCTTGCAGTCCATGTAAGTGCTGTCCTCCAATAAAGGAGCATCCGTGTGGCTCTCCTGGGCGCTGCAGTCCACCACCAGGATGTAATTCTCAATCTCTCTTTCCTGCACATGCAAATGCTGCTTGAGGATATGGTGAATGCAGTTCCTCTTGGCTGAAAAGGCTGTGCCACACTCCTTGCACTCAAATGGCTTCTTCTTCTGGCAGCCACTGTGTGTCCTCATGTGGATGCGGAGGGCCCGATAATGCTTCAGATCCTCTCCACACAGCTTGCACACAGTGTCTGGGGAACAGAAGGCATCCACCATCTCTGCGGCATTGCTGGTGACATACTCAATGTTCTTCTCTATATCTTTCCTGGTCACTTTGAGGTGCTTCTTTCGCAGGTGCCTCTCGCAGTTGGCTTTAACTGTGAATGGGTAGTGGCAGATTTTACAAATGTAAGGCCTCTCCCCGCTGTGTGTCCGCAGGTGCCGGATCAGCGCTGCCTTGTCAGCTGCAATGTAGTCACAGATGTTGCACTGGTATGGGGAAATACCCAAGTGAGAACGGATATGAGCTCTCAGGACACCAGAGAAGGCGAACACCTGGTCACAGAAACGGCAAGGGTACAAGACTTTCCTCATTGTTGGGGCTTTCTTGTTTGCTGCCCCTGCAATGATGGCTTTGAGGTCCCCTTCTGTCACCTCTTGCTTGATCTTGGCTTCCATATTCAGAGGCAGGAGAGCTTCAATAATGCTGTCCTGCTCCAGTTGTGTCTTCATCTCGTGCTGAGTTAAAGGCTCTACTTTGGGTTGGAGGAGCAACTGTGAGGAAGGACTTGATTTGGCTCCTGGCTGGGAGAAGTGAGTGTTGGAGGAGGTCTCCACTGAGTTCTTGATCAGCCTCAGAGGAGGTGGTGGGAGGCTTGGGCTAATGCAGCCGGGGGAGGCTTGCTGGGCACTGATGAGAGGAGGAGGCGTAGAAGTTGCGACAACTGTTCGGGGCGTTACCAAAGGCTTTGGCTTCAGTGGTGGCATATGCTTGAAAATAGACT
Organism: Numida meleagris; assembly: GCF_002078875.1. Taxonomy (NCBI): domain Eukaryota; kingdom Metazoa; phylum Chordata; class Aves; order Galliformes; family Numididae; genus Numida; species Numida meleagris. The sequence goes on from NC_034410.1 coordinate 62,540,492, forward strand.
GCACAGGGACAGAAGGTGCCTTAGAAAGCGGAGGAAGACTGATTTGAGGAGGAGCGGAAGAAGCCATCTTCAAGATCTGCTGAATGTCTGCCAACTCAATCGCAGATTCATTGGAGATGGGTTTTACCACAATACTGCTGTCAGGCTGGATGATAAAACCCTTCTGGAAAGGCTGCAGCGAGAGGAGCTTTATGTTCTCCTTTGTAGGTGGGAGGACCGAAAATGACCCTCCCATAGTGGCAGCTTCCAGAGGAGAGAGGCTGAGCAGGCCAGTGCTGCCGGGTTCCTGAGGTAGGTTACTCTTCAGTGCTCTGAGCCGCATTTCTTGGACCTCGTCTTGTGTATCGTCCTCCTGCTTGACAGGTTTGATGTCTTTGGTGTACTGTAGGCCCAAGGATGCCATGAAGGCTTTCTGGTCTGGGTTCTCACTGGGTAGGGATGTGGACTGTAGCTTGTGCTTGTCTCTTCCCTGATCCATCACGTGAGTTTCTGTGTGCAGTTTGAGTGCCGAAAGCATGGGGAATGCCTTGTTACATGTCTCACAAATAAACCGATGGAATTCGCTGATGCACCTTCGCAAATTCGTTTCACACCAGACCTGCAAGACATGCCAAAACATTTAGAGTAGGCAAAGCAATCACATATTACTGCAAAACTAAACCATCTTCACTCTCTCTTCTTCTGGAGTTTAGAGAAACCCTTCAGCCACCTAAGAGGTGTATCTAGATTAGGGGCTGATTCTCCAGAAGTCCCCTTCTATAGAAGCAAATTTCTTCAGAGGGTTATTCAGGCTCTAAAATACTTTTCCACCCTGATCTGCCCATCCAGAAGCCTCTCTCTGTTCACTGACAGGACAGGTGCCTCAGGGGACTACTCAGCTAACTTCAGTAAGCTGGGCAGTAAGACTACCTCCTTCAGCTCTTTTACTACAAAGAAACTACAACGGAAAAAAAAAAAGAGCATCCAAGAAGGGTAAACAACAAAAAAAAACCAACCAAAAATAACATCCCTCAAAATCAAATTAATGAAATGCGGAGGCAAAACCAGTCAGACTTTTGATTAGGGAATCTGATTACATTTATTCTTCCAAGAAAAATATTAAACTCACAAATAGATTTTATACCTGAAAACGATCGTAATCCAAATACTATACTTGAATATTTAAATGCTACCCAGGTAGCATTAGATATGGAATTGTTTGAGGAAGGCTGGGAGGGAGGGGCATGGATCTAACACTGTCGACATTTTTGTTTAAGATAATTTTATAGATCTTCACACCAATAGTTATCCACTGGAATACTGAGGGGGAAAAAAAAAAGGCCAAGGGAGTAGGAGAAGGAAAAAAAGGAAAAGGAAGTGTCTGAATCCTATGTAGATGGTAGTAACGTGGCTTCCACAAAATATCCTATGCCTTGTCTCTGTTAGATCAAATCTTCCAATACATTCAGAAAATACACACTGTATCAGAGGGTACCTTAAGCCCCTAAGAAGAAAGCGTACCTGAGAAATGCGGGGGAACTTCCTACAGGAGAAGTCTGTGAATCCCAAGTCGTGGAAGCCTGCTGGAATTGAAGGGTTGTTCTGAATGAAAGGCTTTCCAGTGGGATCTCTGGGAAGCTGCTTATGGATAACTGCATTATGGCGCAGTAAGCCCCGATGAGTACGAAAGGTAATACAACAGATGTCACACCTGGAAAGGAAAAGAATAAAATAAAAATGACTTACTGACTGCTGCAAGCATAAGGACTAGCATTCTTCTCACATTAGGCCAGCCTCCTTCCTCTCGCCCCATGATACTAAGAACCTGCTAAATACAGAACCAAGTCATGGCATGTCAAAAATCTATCACCACAGAAAGGCCATTTCAATCACAGCCACCTTCTACCAGTTTCTGGTGGTTAAGTTCACCAGAAGTTCAAAGAATATAGCAAATGAATGTCACACGTGGGCTGACACGTAGTAGAAGCTGAGACTGTAGCCTTCTGACAATCTTCCCATTGTCCAAGTATTTCAATGGCTTTATACTATTTTTCTGAATTTTTACTAAAAGGTGCTATTAAGATAATAATTTTTTAAAAATTAGAAAACCTCAGTGGCAAGGAAAGGTTAAATCAGACTTACAGAGCACACAGCTGCAAATGTATAGATAACACCTTTTTAACTACAGCTTAAGACATGCTACTGCCCACCACTCAAACACCTGTGTATGAATTTTTCTCCAAATGTTTATACTGCACTGCTTTTCCATAAACTTCCACTGATTCTTCTCAAAGCTGTTATGAGAAATATACTTTCTTTAAAAGAAAAAAGTCTGCTCCTTGGAGGGGAAAAGGTCAGCAGGAAGACCTGAAACAGGCTCAACACTTCTGACAATCTGACGATCATATACCTCCTTCACAGCCAGTGTGCCTTCTGAAAAACGCAGAAGCAACATCTTTTCCAATCCACAGCTTGGGGCTCCGATTTGTTTTATTTCAGTTTTATTCCCAAATTCAGTCAATCATAAGTTTCTTACGTACAGCAGACTTGCATGAGACAATCAAAGGTGCTGGAAATGCAGTTATGCTACAGGTGGTAAGGAGTACACAGCAACATTTGGACAACATGTCAACAATGTAATCGCCTTTTCAGTACCTGGTGTTTGAGCTCTGCACTATGACAGATTATATCCACTCTGAATCTAACAAATGACACACAGTTTCACTCAAAATGGTTCCCTATGGTTACAGCTCCAGCTTGTAACCACAACGCAAGTTTTGCAGGAGCCATCAGCAGTGAATGCGAAGCAGACTGTTGCTGAGAACGTTATTCTCACTAGGAGTTTTTCACATCTCCCCATGCTGTCTGTGCCCTCCCATCGAGGAAAAGGACATGTGCCTACTCATTAAAAAAACATCCTGCAATTAGAAATGACTTCTGACAAAATCCTGAAACAACCCCCTCCCTGTCCTGTCCCTAACAAACTCCCATTGTTGTTCTTTTTATCACTACGTAAACTTCCACAGACCTTTTTTATTCCCTGAAAATGAAGAGATAACCAAGTCACTCACAGAACAATTGGACTCATAGTCTCTGAGTGGTGAAAGAAACAAGTGTGAAGTATATGTACCACTGCCTGTGTTATCATGGTACCCAGAAGGCTGAGGCATAAATATTATGCACTGGAGGCTTAATCTGTTTTATCTCCCCTGTCAATTCACTTGCATCCTACCTTTATAATTATTGCCAGGATAGTGCTGGCATTCCATTAAATAGAGAACCACAGTCATTTACAAAGTGAGTGTTTACTTTAAGAGATCTGCTAAATGTGACAACTGGCTCTGGTGGAGTGAGGGAATGCCGATGCACAGCGGTCCTCCAGTGTCAGGATTTGCAGCTCTCTTCCAGCTCACTTGGCAGTACCTGTCCGTGATGCAGAGCTTTCATCTTTGGCAAAAACAAAAGCACTCAACCACCAAAACCACTGGGGAAGGAGGGCATTACAGGCTTACAACAGTCACATCCAGAACTCGCAAGATACTGCAACAAATGCTCCTTTAGAGGTGATGAAAAAGCCTGGCGTGAAAACCAGCAGTGCTTCTGGCACACTCCTCCTGGTTATCTCAGCACATGGACAGCGAGGGCTTGCAGCCCTGGCTGCTCTGTGAAGGCATGCAGATTCTCACCCTCTTCTTGCTTACCCTGAGGCAGCTTTGGGAGTCCCTAGTGCGTCTGACCTCCCTGGGACCAGCAACAAAACGCAGGGGCTGTGTCTCTTCATGTTTGACAGGGCAGAGAAAGCTACTGCTGACAGGACTGCAGGGCCACAGGGAGAGCCAGCGTCTGCTGCCGTACCCCTGGGATTTGGGCTAAGTGAGCCATAGAACCATAGCATGGTTAGGGTTGGAAGGAACCTTGAAGCCCACCCAGTTCCAACCCCCTGCCATGGACAGGGCTCTCTCCCACCAGCTCAGGCTGCCCAGGGCCCCATCCAAGCCAGCCTTGCGCGCCTGCAGGGATGGGGCACCCACAGCTTCTCTGGGCAGCTGTCCCACTGCCTCGTACGTCTCACATGTCTCACGCTCCCCTACCCTTTCACATCCACCAGCTGTATGACAGACTGATTTTAAGCACTGGCATATATGGGGCTCCCACCAGAAGCTGTGCTGGAGACAAAATCTTTCAGGGCAGAGACCCGTGTGAAAGTCCTTTGTGGTACACCTGTATCGACTGTTATGCCTCAGGAGAGTAAAAATCTGCAATGTAAAAATGGTGTTTTCACGTAAAAGAAACCTCCCTCCCTCCTCCCCTAAAACAAAACTACTTCTAAAAAAACGTGTTATGTCCCTTCTCTCTTTTATAATGCATAGAATTAAGCAATCTTCTGCGTTTTTCTCAAGCAAAAACAAAAATCTGCAAAAAGGATTAAACTCTCTTCCCATTTGGACAAACCCAAGCTCCCGGCTGAATAAAGAAACACCCGGGTAAGCCAGGCCTGACAGGGAATGTCATTGCACTGCCTCAGCTCAGCGCCTCCAGTGGGGCTGCAGCTTTCAAGACACAGCCCATTCACACAACGACATGCACCTTTTTTTTTTTTCTCCTGTGTGTTATTAAATTACCTTCCCTCCATCTCCAGTACTAAGGGAACCTGAGTTTCTTGGGTTTGAATACAATGAGCACGGCTGATGTAGATATGGAGGTGTACCACCTCCAAGTAAAACTCAGGGGTATGGAGCTTCAAAACCAGTTAAGGCAATCATTGTGTGGCGCTGACTAACATGTGCGTTAATTTAAAGGAGCATGCTGCCATGTGTAACAAGGCATTCATTGTCAGTCTTCATTTTTTTTTTTTTAAGGAAATTAATTAGCCTGTTTTGACTTCAGTACTATTTTCCACCTCTAAGCAATGGCAATACTTACAATGCTTTTAAACTCAGAAACACAGTTTAAGAAGCACAAGAGAAAGGAATCTCACGTAATATGAACTTTTTTTTCATCTTTCTTAAATTTCTTTTTAAAAATGTACTATTAATCTGGAAAATCCGAAAAGACCAGCATATCAAATAAGGCAGCTGAGCCATATGGTAATACATTGCTCAAGATGAGCTTAAAGACAAAACAAAACAAACCCTCTCTCCTTAAAGTTTCACAAGGCTGTCCCAATGCAGTGCCAAGTCAAACAGGGATGGTGTGACTGCAGAGAGCAGAAATGGGAACAGATTCTGAGCAGAACAGGCAGAGCAATAGCTCAACACCTGAGCACAGATAAAAGCACTGCACTTGCAAGGTAAGTTTCCAGATGTAGCAAATAAAAGCTGCTGTGTTATCACATGATTGCTAGTCTTGGCCGCTGCTCTCCATTTTTCTGTAAATACGATTATAGAACAGAGAGAAGAAAGCCATTTGGTTCTAAAAAGAGATTCATTGTAAGCAAGAACTGTTGTTAGCAACTTAGACTGCTTTACATTGAGCACCCTTCTCAGCAGTCTTTATGTAATAGAGTCACTCATACCTGTACAAAGCCAGTTCAGCACTAGAGCTCCGGCTCGCTGGCAGAGCTGCACAAAACTAGTGGGTGAGAAAACAGAACTGCTAAAACACAAAAGCGGATTCCTAATGTATCCATGCAATGACGGTGCAAAGACCAGGCTGACCTTGGTGCTCAGTCCACCTATCACACCAGGTGAGTTTGTTTAATTATTACTAAGGAGCTCTGACAAGAAGGACCTGAGTGTTCTGGTGGACAACAGGTTGGCCATGAGCCAGAACTGTGCCCTTGCAGCCAAGAAGGCCAATGGTTTCCTGGGGTGTACTAAAAAGAGCGTGGCCAGCAGGTCGAGGGAGGTGATCTTCCCTATCTACCCTGCCCTGGTGAGGCCACATCTGGAGTACTGTGTCCAGTTTTGGGCTCCTCAGTTCAAGAAAGACAGGAAATTTCTTGAGAGAGTCCAGTGGAGGGCTACAAAGATGATGAGGGGCCAGGAGCATCTCCCTTATAAGGAAAGGCTTAGAGACCTGGGGCTGTTCAGCGTGGAGGAGCAAAGGCTGAGAGGGGATCTCATCACTGTTTATAAATACCCAAAGTACGGGAGCCAAATGGATGAGACCAGGCTCTTCTCAGTGGTGTGCAGCGACAGGACAAGGATCAGCAGGCAAAAGCTGCAACATGGGAAGATTCATACAAATACGAGAAAGAACTTCTCTGCTTTGAGGGCAACAGAGCACTGGAACAAGCTGCACAGTGAGGTTGTGGAGTGTTCTCTAGAGATCTTCTAGTCTCACTTGGATGCCTTCCTGCGTGACCTGCTGTAGGGAACCTGCTTTAGCCGCGGGGTTGGACTGGATGATCTCCAGAGGTCTCTTCCACTTCCTATGATTCTGTAATACTACAACATTGCACTTACAAGATCTCTACGTAAAAACACAGCATTAAAAAGCTTCCTACTAAAATAAGTTAACATACTTGTAATCCATAATGATAGTTGGAATATAAAAGCATTTGAACACACTTCAAGAAATAGTCATTCTTTCAGGCAACTTGTTCAAGAGATAACCAGGATTTGCCATGCTTAGGACAAAAGGCACCTATGCAAGAAAAATTTACAAGAATAATGCCTGCTGCCTTGCATTACACTCCCATCTCAGCCAATTTCTATTTGACAGCAATAGTAACGATTACTTATTTTTTAAGAAAAGGGAAAATACTTTAGAAAGGAAATGAAGAGTCAAATTCTAAGTGAAATTAATTGGCACTTTTTGATTAAGGGTAATGCAGTCAAATCACAATGACTTTAATTTGATTCTTCTAAACTCTATATTTCAGTAGTCAAGATTCAAATGCCTAATATTTATAACCATTATTCTTACCAAGAAATTAAACAAGGCTTAGTTGGAAAAGGGAAAGTGGTATTTAGCATTCTTGTTCTTATACATCTGATGCCATGTAAGAGCAGACCAAAACCCAAAGTTTTCACCCATGCAGCTCACCAACACTGTGCCGCCCACATTGTGGGCACTAACAAGTAAAACCCCCGTTAATTTCTGGGCATTAATGAAAACAAAAAGGTACCTTTTTGTTCCTTTCCTGACCGTGCTCTTTAGCAACAGCCACAAACAGAAGCAAGGAAAACAAAGCAAGGATGAAACATATCCTGAGACAGAATCCGTTAGTACACAGTTAGGTAATTAAATCATCCAACTCCTCCCACTTAAATCCCTAATACATACCCTACATAGATTTCCACTCTTGATGTTATTATTCTCATTTCTGTCTCACATTAGCATGGGTATCCTTATGAGCAAAGATAATCAGTCCTCATCTAAAATCAGAACAATCAGGTACCAGAGCAGAATGGGCACTCGCCTCCAGCTGACTTCTATCTGCCCCGTGGACGGGAGCAGCCCCCCAGCCTCAGCCCCGCTAGCATGTAAAGGACAAGAACAAGGGGATGGAGAAAGGATCGTTTTAAACAGAAGGACTTTCACCCCCTCTGAAGTCAAACTAGCAACTTGCAAGAGTATTCCCCTTCAGGAAAGGATTGAGAAATCTCTTTCTCACTTTGTTTGGGGCAAGGCAAAGGGAGGGAGATGAGAGAGAACAAATTGGTTTCTGCTCCCGTGTAACCCCGCCCAAGTCCAGATACTCATCTCTTTTTGGATGAAAAACGCTTCCTGGCCTCCACACCCGGGGCCCTGGGTAATAACATCCAGCAGCTGCACTAATCTCCCCCACTTGCTGCAGATGAGTGACGGAAAAGCAGCAGCACTGCGGGCGCTGCTCCTGCCTTCCCTGGGGATCCCTGCAGGTCCCCTGGGCACTGCACCCCGAGGGATCTGAGGCTCTCCCATCTCCCCCTCACTGAGCACGTCCTCCTTCTGCCAGCACTAAGCAGAGGCAAACCTCACTGGAGCTCAGCCTCTGCTGTTGGTCAGCACCGAGACTGCACGGTAGTGCAGGGAGGCTGGGGAGATGCACAGGGGACCACAACTTCAGTGGGACATACTTCAGCTTTTCCTTTCTCCTGCCTCCCTGCTGAGGGCCTGACTTTGTTGCCAATGTGCTCTCTCTTCCATCCTTGGCTGTAGCCAAGGCTGAAGCCGCCCTACCAAACCTTCTATTTATAGAGAGATGCACAATGCCATGTGCATTCCTGCAGCCATGCTTTGGTCCAGGCAGGGAAAGCAGCATGCAGGGCTGATACAAGCCAGGGTGCTGTTGTGCTTCAGAAACGTGTCAGTGTGCTGCAGAGCCAGCACCAGTCCTGGTGTGTCGTAACTCCCGCTGTCAGAGTACCTTGAGTGAGGCTGACCAACACATGCCTTAACGGCACAAACCATTCTTGGCACAAACCTACATCTGCAACATTTTTTGACTTCCTTTGTGTTTCAGCAACGAAAATCAGAAGAAAAGAGCTCACTCTTTCCTAACACTGTAATGATTTGCATGCACTAGCAACAGTTCAACAGTGCTGTGTTTTAATACCTCTGCCCCAGTGGAACAGGAGCTTACTCTACCATTTATTTCAACAGAATAAGCATACAACTAAGAATAAATAAAGGGAAGATTGGAGATGGCCCGCAGACCCTTGCACAAAGTAGTTCATTTTTTCATAATGACCTTTCCATTTAATAAAGGTCAAAGCTTTAAAAACCAGAAGTGTCAAGAAAGTAGCTGGATAGAATCACAGAGTGAGAGCTGAAGATCAACATACAGAACAATGAAGGGTGCACAAACAGGGCAGGTGTACCTGGAAAAAGGAAGCCTGCACAGTGCAGTCCTTCGTAGCTATCAAAACTCCAGGCTGCACAGCACCCAGAATAAAAGTTATTTGTACATGCAAAAACAAATGGGTCTTCCGGTATTCTTTCTGGGGGAAAGAAAAGGAAAGTTCTTCCTGCCTGCTTTTTTTCAAAAACAAACAAACAAACAAACAACCCTACACATGCCTATCAAGTTTTCTTAAAAAAAAAAAAAAGAAAAGAAAAGAAAAGAAAATTAATGCTTTTCACCAAGGAACGTAAGAAGAAACACATCTACAGGCACTCATCTATCCTACAGCCATCTACTGATGACAGAAGAGTTCACAAATAGGTGCAGCCCAATCTGGACGGAACATGCTTGCCCTTATCTGCATTCACAGGTAAGCTATGCTCAGCATGCAGACATGGCTGTTAACACAAGAAGCAGCAGCCAGTACTTTGAGAGAGCGTGTGTATAAACATACCCTGGACACCAGGATCAGACAGGCATGCTAATAACCCACTTTGGCTCAGCCCTCTTTCCCTCCTGTATTCCCTTTTACGAGAAGCTTTCCTCTGCAGTCAGGGCTTTGCATTTTACCCACTTTCTATTTCGGTAACCGAGCTAAGATATTCAGCGCCATGTGACACGCCACACAGCTCCGCGTGAGAGCCTCACTCCCTGTGTCCATTCACTATCTGGTATTTTTACCCGCCTGCTCTTGACTCCCAGTCTCCTCGCACAATGAGCTCCCTGGTGTGAGCTGACCACTTCTAGGATGGAGTTGATTTGTGCTGCTCTTCTGATGTTTCCCATCTCTCTTTTCTGAACAGAAACTTCAGAAAGCACTTAAAATGCAGTTCTGGTTTGCTTTTGCACGTCAGCATAGAGACAGATGCTCAGCCCACTGATTTTACTTCCCCATTTTACTGGCTTAGTAAAAGATGCAATCACCAGCTTTCTTGCGTGTCCTCTCCTTTGCCTTATGGGCATCGTGAGTTGCATTGTACCACAGCATATTTTTGGTTCCAGCATTCACCAGAGCTGGATTTCAGTGCTACCAGCTGGCTTCTGGAATTGCTCCTACACTGAACATGCTGCCAACTGTGATCAAGATTCAGTTCCTAGTTTCTACTAGCCAGACACCGAGCAAGCAACTGAGCACACAGAACAGGGTAGTCAGCCCAACAGGCACTGCCATACAGCTGACCCTTGTGCATCTCTGTCCTTGGCTGCAACAAGTTTGGTAGAAGTTACTCCGTCAGTACTTGGTAACTCTAGCAGACGATCCCAGAGCTATGACTAAGAAGGGAAGCACTGGGGCTAGAGCATGCCAAAACCAAAGGTCAATGAGTCCATGAGCATGTCCGTGCTGGAGTGCCTTCTCTCTCTCCTCATACTCAACACTTGTGTAGGATACAACAACCTCAGCATTATCCATCTGCACTGAAAGAACCCAAGACTCCTATCTTGAACCCCTAACAAGAAAGGAGGCTTATCTATGGGCACACCAATGGTTGTGACAGAGACAGAAAAGTAGTACGAAATTTCACAGTGCCACATGAAGACTACTAGTTGCTTCCAGAAACACTGATGTCAACTGCAAGGAAGAAACTTACCCTCCCCACCACATTCCTGCAGTAGTGGCAAATAGGCAATAAAAAATAGCATACATTTGCTTTTCAAACACATTTACTCTCTTAATTTTGCAATGTCTATAACACCCTCTTCCTACAAAATGCTGACCGTGTGTAGAAAGCAGCACGCTTCACAAAAATTAAGTCAGCAGGATTATTCCTTACTATATAAGGAGAGAAAGTAAATTCCTGAAGTTGCTTAAGTAGGCATTGGCAGAAATGGGAATGAAACTTAAGGGGCTTTTTCTGGTGTTGTTTTTTTTTTTTTTTTTCTTTTACATCCTGTACCACGTACTTTCACTCAGCCACAGTGCTGCTCAGCACACAATTTTCTCTTGCAGTAGTCTTTTCTACTGGTGGTAATAACTGAAATAACCTCAGTACACTTTACAATTAATTGTTTTGTTTTCCTGGTTACTTTATCTCCCCAAACCAACGCACAAAACTGTTGCGAAGAACAGTAACTGGGCAAGAAATGTAATATTCTAAGTAGCTGGAACAATTCTGACTCAAAATCCACTTGATTTTGACTTAGCTTAATATATACTGCTCACGTGCATTAGCTGAAGTGACTAAGGTACAGATAAAGGTGTAGGTACCTTGCAGCATCTCATTACTTGACACCATGCACTGAAGAATGGCAATGTGTTGGCAAAGGGGGGAGTCTGGTGAGTAGACTGACTAACTACAAACTGTGAAACAATTCACCCACAGAGGCCAGGGGCTCATTCTTGCAGCATTTAAGCTGCACACTTTCCTTGTGAGTGAAGCCATGCAACATCAAGACACAACAGCAGCACTTCCTACCCGGGAGCTTTTTCAGAAACACAAGCTCGGGTTACCCTGGCAAAACTGGAGGTAGATGACAACAAACACCGATGGTCAGGGTGTCCTGACATTTTTCATTCCAGGTCCTGAGCATTTCTGTTGCTACGTCTTTTACTGATCTAGCTGTTCAAAACAACAGCTTTCCACAGTGGCGTTCAAGCTGTAGCCCACTTGACATTACAAGTTTCAGCAAAACTTGGGTAAGCCGATTTGAAGAACAAGGTAGACAAGAGAATGGCTCTTGGTTTTCTTTCTTTCTTTGGCTTCTTGGAAGTTTTACAGAAGCACATTATCCTGGGGCAAGAGAACTGCTTTTGCTGTCCTAGTGAAAATATGCCTGGGATTTGGCAAGTTACAAAGCTTAATATATTATATCACTGTTTGGACATGCTCTGTAAAATGTCAGAAAGCTTCATCTACCCTGAATCCATTCACGGACACAGGCACCTACTGGTACTGGACTCTAGGTCAGCTCAGGGCCTGAGGGAGACAGCGCATTTCACACCCAGCAATGCCTTTTTTTTTTCCTCCTGTCTGCTCAGCTCCTATAAGAACAGTTAGAAAAAAACAAATCCTGTAGCTGAAACCAATGTGATCAAAAAGTACACATTACACTCATAAACATGCTGTCTTTTACCATGTTTCAAACTGTTCAAGCTGTCCTTGCTGAGAACTAATGCTGAAACATGCCTCTATGAAGGGTGGTAACTACCACATTATCTTCACCTCCCTCCTCCCCTCCTCAGAAAGATGTATGGCCACGAGAAGCACAATAAACGCCTCACTGCTGCTGGGAGAAACGAGAAACTAAAAAGCCTTAGCTGCTGGTACAGAGAGTACTGTAAAAAGCCTCCTGGAGGAGAGGGAGAGAAAAGAAAATGGGTATGCTCTAGTTACAGAGAAACCCAACAGAGGAATTTTACAGTGCATGTACTTTTTAAAAAGCCACACGTTTTACTTTAAGCCTGTTCCATTGTACTTGCCAAAGGAAAGAAGGGAAACCTCACAGAGCGCCTCGAGAGGCTTCTCCTCAGGAAATCCTCCCATCTCCTCAGCCTGGGCTGCTGCTGTTGCACAGAGCTGCCTGTCAGGTGACCTTTAGAAGCAAGTTACCATGTCTGACAGCAACCCTCAGCCACAAAAGTTTCCAGAGGAGTTACCCTCCTCTGTGGGGTTTCTCATTTTCCCTATTGGCTGCCCAGCATTTCAGCGCTCTGCTAATTATATCAGTGCTCAGACACAAACCCCCCAAAATAGATGGTGTCCCAAGGCCCTGGCTACAGGGAAATGGCCACCGGCTTTAAATAATCCAGGTAGGGAGGCACAAGAGCAGCAGGGGCGGGGGGGAGGGCAGAAAGCACAGCCGTGCCCCCTCCCATAGCTAATGGGGGTGCAGGCAGCAGGCAGCCTTGCTGGGAGCAGTTCTTGTCGCTAATTAGGGTGAAGGTCCTGGGGCTTCAAAGGGACAGGGGGATGATGCGTGCAGGATGCGCAGGGCCACAGCCCACTGTGGCAGGACAAAGGGCCCTATTCTGGCTCCCCGCAGCACAACAGTTCTTACCGTAATTAGAAGACAAAGATGTCCGATCTGGGATTTTACATAACCGGGAGAGACTCTCCCAAGCGGGAGCCTCTCTCACACAATCGATGGATTAAGCATTGTCTATTTTGCTGCAAGTAAACAATGAGGTGCTCCCAGCTCGTGGCTCTACATGAAAAAAGTGCTCCTCCGGAGGACAAGGCTTTTCATCTGGCTTTGAACAGCTAACCCAACGATTTCAAGTTGCTCATTTGACAGTATCTGGAAGGGCAAAGGCCCACCCTGTGAATGAGCTGCTCCCAGGCAGACCCAGGGGCTGCCAGACAGCCCCACATCTTCTGTTCCTTAATGGGGGGTGGGACAGGCAGATGCTGGGGGAGAGAGAAGCTGTACTTACCCAACAGCACGGCCACGGCCTGTTTGCCTCATGGTTTACAAAGAAAGGCATGGAGAGGCTGACAGAGCATCACCAATTTTTTGGTTGTGACAGAACAGTGTGCGCGCGGCTGCCCATGGCAGTAGCTGCAAACCAACTGCCAGAGCCAGAGCATCTGTCCTGAGGATGCACAACATCTGATACCTGCTGCACAGAAGTCCTGATCAAGTGACTCGAATTTTACAATGCTGGCAATAAAAAGAGACTGAGCGTGTTCTGCTCCCTGCCCTTTGCTCGTAACACAGCTGCTCTCCTTTTTCGTTTGTTTGAACTTTGTTTAAGTAGAGTTCTTCCTCCTTGTCTTCTACAATAAGGAAACACCGGGATTTGATGAATGCCTTCTAACACTTTGCAGTTTGCTCCCCTGCCACAAACACACCCATACACACATGCCTCCTGCTCTATTATCCCAGCAGCATTTTCTCTTTTCTTCATCTCCTTCACACAAAAAGATACCTCTACACCCCACAAGAGGAACCATTTCAGTCACATTAATTCAGGGCTGAAAATGGGACAACACAATCGGGACATTTTGTTGCATCCTGCAAACAGTCCTATAGAACCCTGGGAACCAGGGTATTGTAGCCCCTGCCTGCCTCGGATTTTAACTCATCTCCCGCAGGACAAAACAGTCACCTGAACAGCAGCCCAGACTGCTCTGCTTACCAGAGGATTTTCTGCTAGGTTGGGCCAAGCAGCCAGTGACACGTGACTCGTCTAGACAAGGACAAAAGGTGTGTTTTCAGCCAGAAAGGTAGGGCAAGTTGCATTTGAATGTGTTAGCTGACCAGGGAGAACCAGGGCTTCCTTGTCTTGCCCTATCTCTACTGACGTGTCTTAAATTGCTGAAGCAAACATTTGACAAAACCCCCTTTGCCATTGTCTAGACAAGCCCATGAAGACACAGCACCGCCCTTAACTCGTGCCCACAGAGCATGACAATAATGGCTTTGATTTAGGGACACATTTTAGCCTCTGTTGCTCAACACAGTTATGGGTAGCAAAATCCATGTCAGGAGAACGTTACCCAAAAGCAAGTCTCCTAATCCTAGTGAAAGAGCTACATGAAGAGATACATGAAGAAGTTGCTTGCACAGCCAATGTTCATCTGCCTTGCAGCAGCAGGCTGTAAAGCTGCCAAGCTAGAAGGATGTAGATTATCTTTTATCCATCACCCAAAGCCAGAGAACCCTCCTGTCCACTCAGCTTCATGGCATGTAGCCTAGCAAAGGGGTTGTATCTTTGTAGAGACTTCTAAGTGAGGCTAATATCAGTTCAAGCCCAATAACACAGCCACCTTCTCTGAACTGTAAAGTTTATGGCAAAGTGATCTCAGAGACCTTTTGGTGGGGGTTAGAGATCAACTGTTTCAGTTTTGCTCTGTAATGAGAATTTACTTGATTTACTTCAGAGACAGCAAACTCCACTTAAGTTACTATTATTTGCTGGACTAAGTTTAAGAAAGAGCTTTCTAAATCCCCTCCACATCAATTACAACACTTACAAGGCCTCTTAAAAAAAAATGGTTCTAGACATATTCACCAATGTTTTCTAATGAAATAAACAAATAAATATGAACCCCAGCTCTGTTCCATCCCATTCTATTAAGACAATGTCTTCAGGAAAGAATGTTGACACTTCAAAATGTCAAATTCTGCAACCTTCTGAAAAGATCACTTGAGAGTCCAATGTCCTAAATAAGCCTGAAGCACTGACAAGCTTTTGCAAATAGATAACCTGCTTCTGTAACATAGCAGCTTTTCTACATGTTTAAACTAGACTTGGAATATCTCTTTTGTATCTTCATGTTATCTGCCTCTACTGAAAAAATGTAGAGACCATAGAAAAAATATGGTAAAAAGCAGGAAATAAAAAAGTATCAGAAATTCCAGGAGCAATTACTTGAACCAAAACACAAACCCCAAGCACCTTCCCAAAAAAATAATAGCTAATTTACCCTTGTCAAGAGATGCTGATTTAAGCCAGAATCCAAAACATTCCCTAACCTCAATAGGCAGAAAAGCATAACACGTTTTACACAAAGTTTGGAACCAGAAACTCATCTATCTTCACTCACTGCCACAACAAACAACAAAACCTCAGGCAGAAGAACTTCAGAGGCTGGTACCTGAATGGATGTATCTAGTTTTGCTTCCTGTTTTAAGCATCTTTAGTTTTACTTGCTAAAATTTTGCAATGGTGACCTTTTGCTATTTTACACAACAACTGTGATAAGTTTGGAGGGGAGGAAGGGGTGCTTTGATTTCTTCTAAAAACATTCCAGCTATTAACTGGCAAGATTTCCTATATTTGAAAAAAAAAATAAAAATAAAAATAAAAACCTTCCAGCAGCCCGGTGACAAAAGATGAGGCAGAAAGATTCAAAACCAGTTCAGAATGGGGGTCAGTTAATAGTGCAGAGGTCTGAATGACACTGGGTCTCTCAGACCATCTGGTGAGCAGAAATGCTCTCAAGCCCACTTCTTACCTCAGTGAGTTATCTGGATGTGTCTCCATATGGGACTCCAGCGCATACTTGCAAAAAAAGTCTTTGAAACATACTGGACAATGGTAAGCGTCATCTTCTTTCCTATCCCCTTCACCATACTGACCATCCTCGACAACCTACGGAGAGAGGAAAAGAACCTCACTAGACTGAATTTCAAGCAATAAACCAAACATGTCACCCATTCAAAGTCTTCCTCTTAGAAGCGAAGCAGCAGGTTCCATCTGTAACCTTGCTGCAAGTGACCAGAAATTGCTCATTCTGGCAACACAGAGAGCGTGAAAGGCAGAGCATGTGAGAATATGCATGGCAGAAAGGGGGCTCAACAAGAGATGAAGCATGCAGCTAAGTCACGGGTACATCAGTTCTAATGAGAAACTGTGATTTGAACAACTTTTAAGTCCGTATGTTTATATACCACTGAACTAGCATTCCTCCTCCTTCAGAGAGCCAGGCGAGCTGTCAGCCTAAATTATTTATGCCACTGAAATACTGCCAACTGCTAACTCAAGTGGTCCATGGAAAAGCAATGAACTTCTGCATGTTTTCTGTAGCCCTCTTCTGATTACAGGGAGGAAAAGCATGCACGGAAACAAGGATACTGAGCTACATGGAGCTGCTACTAGTTTGCCATTTAGAGACTATGTAGAAAGGGTCGAGTTAATTTTGGCAGCCACCATACTTTTTGGATAAATGACTGAAATGCAATAAAATATTTCATAAACAAAACCCTAATGGAAATGTCTAGCCTTCGCATAAATATTTTCTGGTTGCTCCTGCAACTCAAATAATGCAGGATTATGCTACTGCAGAAGGGAAACATACTATAGATTTTTTTTTCTCCAGTCATAACAAAAACGCACTTAAGTTGTTTCTTAAGTAAACACTTTTTTTTGAAGTTCAAATCACCACCCTGCAAGAATACTATAAATTAAACAGGAAATAAAATAGGGAAAAAACCAGCAGTAGCGAAGGAATAGTTCATCGTTTTCTCATCCAACATTAGTTAATATATGCAATCAATAGGCGTATATGTAATCAACATGCAAAACCAGAAATTTAAACAATAAAGAATAATAATAATTCTTTCCATCTCTGAAATTAGAAATACATTTTCCATTTCAGACAACACGGTTGGCTACAGAGGAAAAAGAGAGGTATCTTAAATCATACAGGGCTGTAACAAGACCAAATGTTAATATTCCTGCGCTGACTGCATAAGCACAACGGCTAAGAGCTTAGGAGGCTGCCAGGAAAGCCTTTTGCTTCACGCCTGGTAACGAACCTTTTTTGCAGGTGTCCTTTCCTCTCTGTCCATTTCAGCATCTTGACTGAACTTCCGTTTTGAAGACAATCGCTTGCGCTTCAGCGGAGACGGGGGAGTTGTGCTCGCCGTGCTGTTTGGATCCTTCTCGTGAATCTTCATGTGCCTGAGCAGGAGGGGGAAGACGACACTGTCAGTGGGCAAATCAGGGTGGCAAGTCTGCACCAATTTTAAGGTCAACACCACTTCCAAGCTTTGCCTTTCAATGATCCCAGTAGAGATCTCATGAACTGCACCGCACTCCTGACAGTCCTGAAATGCAGCCAGGGCATGACTCAGCACGGGCTCTTCACAGCACCCATGAGTAAGTGGGGCTGTGGGCCATCACCTTGCTACCGCCTGCACCTGCATCCGTCCCCCATCACCCCTAGGCCCTTCAAATCTCAGCTGCGCACGTGAAGTCGAAATAACACTGGTAACGCTGTGAAGCTGCAGCAAGCATGGCTCATGAAACTCTGTACTGCTAAAACATGTTCCCAAACCCATACCCCCAGGACAAAGACTACTTATTGTCACAGTGACACTGCAAAGAGGAAAACAGGGCTGAACAGAGCCCACTTATATTGTCCCAGGTTAGAAGTCCCATCACTGCAGGATGTTCTGAATCCAAACCCCATCAGAGTGACTGAGACACCTAGCGTATTTCTTTGGTTCTTTGGTGCAGGACATAAACCCAAGCACAAAATGGCTGAGGAAGCAATCTCATGATCTGTGCACTTGGTCCACTTGCCTCCTAGTTTGCCAAGTTTGCAACCCAGGGAAGATGCTCCCACCCAGTTCTCTTCAGTTAGATGACACGTATTACTCCACCTTTCTTTCTCTGACTACTCAACACTTAACTATACTTTTTTAAAACCAGATGCAGGGCTTTTTGCTTCAAACTGATAGTAGTCAAGTGCTTTTGACAGAAATCAAACTTAGGTTCCTACATTCCAATACGCAATGGAAATTTGCACTTCCAATAGTTACAACTGGGAGTGCAGGAGACAAGTGGCCTTTGGGCACCCGACTGATTTCAAAGCAGCACAAGGCAGACTGTGTTAATGGTATCTGGGCACGCTCCTTCAGAAGTCACACCGGTCCAGCTCAGGACGGTGCCATTTCACTTGACTGCCAACCATCATGTTCGAACACGAGAGGATGTTGTAATCTAGATGAGTCTCACATGTCCTCAAGCTGCTTGGATGTTATGACGTAAAATCAATTTTAGTTTTGGATGCCAAGGGCGTGACACTGCAAGATAACACGCTGGACCAAACTGACCCATGGGCAGAGGCTGCCAGATGAATGTCTCCCAGCACAATACTTTCACAATCCCTGAACCTTTGAAGAAAAGGCAACTACATTACTGTCTCAAACTACAGTCGGGTTCCTGAGGGTGTTATGCAGGAACAGCCTCCATCCAAAAGCCCCAAACACAGCAGAACTGCTGCAAGATTAAAATGGCTGTTCAGCTAGTGCCTGCACTGTTCACCTACCCACAGTGTTTTGGGGCACCAAATTTGGCTCCCAGGTAACTATCGGGGCCACATGAAACAGGAGATGGAAGCTGTGGACTGCTTGCACTGCGGGAGGCCCAAGAAGAGAGCATCTGCATGCAGATGTTCCCAGCAGGCTGGTAAGAGAGAACTGCCTACAATGATTGCAGATAAACTTGAAAAGCAACGGGAAACTACGCACCAAAAAGGCAGTATCCAGTTCTAGAGGCACAGACCTGAAAGGTGGTTTGTTGGGCTTTTTTTTTTTTTTCCTAATTCCTTCCTTTTGGTGAGGATTGCTTTCCAGTTTTGATTACATTTTCCTCTTGCATGTGCCTGTCTGTCCCCTCACCCCAGACAGAGAAATGGTCTGTGTGCTTACCCTGCTGGCAGCTTGGCTCATATCTAGTCAGTATGAGTTGCTTAGTTACTTTAAGAGAGGGAGAGAACGAAAGCAATCAAGCTAAATCCCATTCAGCCAGAAAACAAACAACAACAAAAAAACTGCTACACATAAAGTGTGGGACTTTTTGTTCCTATTTTCAAGTCTCCTCTCAGTCAGTAACAACTATACAGAATTCCTGTTAGTAGATACCCATTGAAAACAGTTTCCTGAGGGCTAAGTTACTTTCCCCTGCTCTTTGTCGATCTGCTTAACTCTGGCTGTTTTGATGGAGCTGCACCTACAGGAGAGGGGCGCGACGGCACATCCACAGTGTACCAACAGGAGAAACCGCTGGTAACTGCGGATAACTGCAAGTGCAGCCTGGCACCTCTGCCTACCTTGACACAATACATGCAAACACACTGGCTCCTGCAAGTCTCAAAAGCAGTCCAGCCATGCCTGCAATAAAATGACTGCTAATAAGGCAGGGCTTGTTAATGTGGGTGCAGCAGTGCAGTGACCGGGCTTTGCTACACCTGGTGTTGAAGCCATCAGCTGCCCTCAGCCTGCAGTTTTCCTTCCTGCATACCCATGCACACTTGTGCCGTGCCCGGAAAGCACGAGCAGAATCCATACCCACAGCAAGGAATGTGGTAATCCCTTCAAGTTTTGGTTTTGCATATTTGAAAGGAAGCAGCCTGAGCCATTGAGCTATAAACAGGAAGACACCCTGGCTGTACCTTTGACTTTTACTGTGTAGGTCAGATATCACAGACACCACGATAGCTCTCTGCATGCAATCATTAGGAAAAAGAAAAATCTGAAACTAAAGCAGCAGGTTCCAGAGTTCTCGCAGAGAGTCGCAACCTGTCCACATTACAATGAGCAGGTTTATTCCTTTGACAGGTTAAGCAAGTTTCACTACATCAAGTCAAGGGTGGAGAGGAAAAAGATTACCAGAGCTACAACCCAAGATAAGCAGGAAGATAAAGCCAAGCAGTACAAAGGATAGACACAATCTTCATCTCTCTCTTTTACTTTGTAACATGGATGTCATTCTGCCTCGAGAAAACATTTATCACCCAACTTCGGTTGAACTGCAGCAGATGCCAAGTCACATCTATAACCTTTCTGTTAAACACTCCCTTCACCAAGGCTTCTTTTACTTTAAAAGTTTCCTAATTAAAATTAAAGGCGGTGAGTAATGGAAGTATTTGTGTTGCCTTATCCCTTATCCTCCTTTAGAAGAGTTTGCCTTGATTGGATCTTACATTTAACACCCAAAATGCTCAACTTCACTGTTTAGCCTGCCAAGACACAAGGAGAACAGGAACAAAGCCGTGCTTAGAAGTTATTTTCCCATTGTGACTATAACAACATATTTTGGCACGACAACATTGGCATACTTTGAATATGAAAGCCACACTTGTAAGTCAGCCTGGCTTTCAGCATCTACAATGATAAAGGAAAATGATATGGCATTCATCAAATCTAGGAAAAAAAAAGATAAACACTCAACACTTTAAGTGAGAATGGAATGCAAAGTGAGGACATGCACGGAGATGCTCACATTCAGCCACAGACCCATGTTACATAACACTTGCCAGAGCACTGAAGTGACCACTACCTCAACTCAAGTGAGATCCAGAGCCATCACTGATGGAACTTTGCTTTTTTTCTAATTTAAACTGATGAACTGTGGCTCTGAGCCATCCTGCAGAGCAATCCAAGAGCAGCAGACAAGCTCAGGATGGTGTGGAGCCCAGAAAACTGCACTTCTGGTTACCAGTCTCCTTGGCATGCATGCATGTACACACACACTTGGACAGTACTGAGGGTGGAATACTGAAATGGTACTACAACTCCCAAGATAAAGTGAAGGAGAGAAAAAATTGTGCTAAGCAGACTGCCCAGAACTACAAGCTAGCTAGCTTTGAATATGATCTCAGAGAAAGTGGTAGAACTCTATTTAGAATGAGTCCAGACACAGAGCCAGAAAAATCTGCAAGGAATAATCCCGAAACGGCAAGAGAAAATTAAATCTTTTCCAAACAAGGTCTGATTCACCTCTGAACTGAACTCTTCATGTTTAAGAATTGCTATGCAAAAAATGCAGATAACTTGCTACACGCTCTGCTTTTCACAGCACAGCTGTATGTGAAAAAGTTCTCATAATCTGTTCCCTCCCCCTCACAAAAAGAATTTCACAGGTGAGCCAAGAGGATCCAACTGTGCTATGACTGCGTGCAAGTCAGCCCGCTCAGAAAAATCATGTTTTTCAACTGCTTCACTGCATTTCATTTCATCCTCCCTGGGAGAATCACCTTCCGCTTCCCCTCTTGTGCCACAACTTTCTTCTTCCCTCCAATGTCATGAGAACAGAATGACTAAGATGACAGTCACACCAGAATTCCCCTAGCTTCTGAAAAAGCAAACGAGCAGACAAACTCTTTGTCCCAACGCTGTAATGCAAAGCATGACTTTGGAAGGGTGAATATTGGACCAGAGCAGTGGCAAGTGAATACTTCAGTGCTTTTCACTGAGGAAGAGACTTTTGTGAAAACAAACACATGCAGAGCTCGAGTGCCTTACTCCTTTTTTCCCCCTGGGTGATGTTGGATCAGTGCCTAAGGGAGGTGACTCACAGTGAGGGAGAAAAAAGAGCGTGTCCTACTGAACTGATAGGCAGTTTCTATTGGTCACATCCCGATCTTTACTGCATCTCCAAAAAGGGTTGCTGTATTTTCTTAATGCAGAGGGGATTTGCATGTTGATCATATAAGCCTTCTGGAAGTCTCAAAACAGGGCAGCCCACAGCTCCAATGCCAAAACCAGAACGTGGGAAGGTTTTGACTGGCTGGCTCAAGGCTAGAACGAGGAGTCAGGGCATCCTGAAAGAGGCAACTGCACAACGCAGCTGCTCCCAGCTCCAGGTCCCGCTGAATTACGAATGAAACCAGGAGCTCCTGCTTTGCATGCACATAACCCCATCAGCACCTCTCCAGCTTCTAGGGAGGAGGCATCCTGCAGCGTGTGTGGGAATCCCTCACCTCAGTCTCCGGGGAGAAAAACCACACCATCATTGCACCCCACGTTTCCACGGCTGCTGATGTGCTCCACATCCTTAAAGAAAGGGCCTGCCTGCCTCAGAGGCCCAGGCAAAAGGAAGGTGTGGAACAAAAGGGTGGATGTGCAGCCCATGAGCAGGGACCGCAGTTAAAGCCTCACCCTTCTAACCACGGCAGCACAAGCACTGCTGGCTTTCAGTCAAGAGGTTTATGCCGGGTAGGTCTGATTAGAAGGAGCAGCGTGTCCAGAGGGGAGCAGCAAGCAATTTCAGTGGGGCCCGGTTGGGAAAGTCCCAGCATCTAAATCAAGATTAATTCTTGAGCATAGGATCCAGTGCATGTATAAACACCCTTCTCCTCCTCCCTCACATCTCCACTCCAGTGAAAACGCAGTGGGGAGGCCAATGAATCTGGGCATTATCAGACCAGAGCGATCATCTGACAGTATCAAGTTCAGGTTCTGGCTTCATATCCCGCATATTATTCTAAGTTTCTCCACTTTACCACTAGATGTACCCTATACACTGTTGCACGCTGTGGTTCCTCATCTCCCTCGTGACTTTTGAGCAGTCTGGTATCAGAATCTAGAGGATGATTCTCACACATCTGATGCTTATCTAAAGGCACGTCCAACCACTCAGAGACTGAACAAAAAAACTAACGCTTTCTATGCTTTACCTTATGTAAAATATAATACTATTTTTATTTAAAATACTTTTTTTTTTTTTTTTCCTCCCAGAGTAAAGAGTTGCTCACGTTCACCAAGCTAACCTGGGAAGGACTGAACTGGTCAGAAGCCCAAAGTACAATTTAGCTGATATAATTGCTTGACCTCTTCTGTTGTTACCTTCCCTGAGATCTTCCACTTACTTTGCTAATTTCAAGTAACAGTAAATATTGTCTGAAGAATCAAAACAACATATTTTCAGTAATCTCCAATAAGGAGCATAATTATCATTCAGCAGATGAGCAATCATCTTTGTTAAAAAAAAAATATTATCTTTTGTCTAAGCTTCAATTTTGTGCCACCTTATCAGAACCAACAGGAGCACAGGATGCATGCAAGCATGTTGAAAATTGGACCGTGATGTTCCTCAGGCTCAGAGAGTAAGAGAAAACAGACTTCAAAATTACACTGATGTATCTTCTTAGCAATTTCTGTGCCATGCCACCTTTGTCAGTGTTGTTTTGTTCCGCTTAACAAATCTTACTTCAGCCCAAATGGTCTAGAAATGCAGGAAAACACAGGAACTCCTCTTCAAAGCTTCTGCCATTTGACATACATGAGAAATAAATCCTAAACAAACAGAAAGCAAAGCAGCAGCATTTCTAGGAGCAATCACTTAATACACTGCTGCTAACTCTCTCCTTTGCGTCTCATGAACATGACTGGAACTTAAGTCGAAAGTATAGTAACATTACACCCTTGGGTTAAAAAGTTTAGTCTGTTGTTTGTTTGTTAAAACATGTAGAGAATCTGTATCGACAATGTATTTCCAGTGCTAATTACAAACAGCAGCCACTTAAGAGAGCAATTCACTCAGCTCTTGCCAGTTGTAATCACAGGAACCAGAAAGATGCAGGTAATTGTGCAAATCAGACCTGATTTGTACTTGGATGAGTTTCTGTTTGTCTTCTCTTCTTGGCTCCTTCGCTATTTTTATCCTCAAAACAACAAAAATGACCCCAAAAGCCCTCAGACATGCATGCACACTTCAGAGCAAATCAAAAGACACGCCAATACTAAAAGCTCGACCATTTGGGAAATGCCTTCTTATAACTCAAAACAGATTTCAAGTACCACCAGGCAGTTTACTCTTAACCAGCAGTGAACGCTAACGTGCGGCAAGGGACCAGCCACAGCGCTAAGGGAGGGAGCCCTTGCAACACAAGCGATTCCATCGAAAGAGCCGGGTGGGGCAGGCAGGTCCCGGGGAGGATCGGCTCAGGAAGCACTGACTCATTTTAGCCGCACGCCTGCGAGCAGGAGATGCTCCAGCACGCGCTCACCGGCCTGCAATCTCGCGGCGCAGTGGCACGGCTCGTTATCCCCACGGAGGCCCCAGTGCTTGCGAGCTCCCTCTCTATCAGGGCTAGCAGGGCCCCGCGAGCCTCTCCATGCAGCAGCATTCCCCTCAGCACCCCCAGGAATCGATGCATCCCATGAGGCCACATTGACGTGCCTTCGGCGTCCTCTGTGTAGCCTCCCAGGCCGTCTAGACCATCTATTCCCCTGTGCAACGAGGCAAAGCAGAGCCAGCCTCACAGCGGGGTGGCAGGCGGCATCATTAGGGTGACGTGAGCATTATTATTTAGCTCCGCCGAGACGACCCGTGTGCACCTGTGGTTACGTCCACATGACAGCCTAGAAATCCTTTCTCAGCGCTACCAGGACGGCCTGCAAAGTTAACCAGTGCCATGCAGCTGCCAATACATGATACCTAAGGATATATGATACACCGACGTGCACACAAAGCATTTTGTATTTTTATCCTTGAATAAAATTTTGCTTTGCTGTGAAAAAAGGCAAGTTGCAAGCATGCGTGAGAAGTAAGATACCGATCTACAAATCCAAGAAGTGGGGGGGAGGTACCATTTCTGAATAATTATGCTGTATTCACAGATATTTAAGCAACTACTTGCTACGCAGAATCAGCAAGTCAGAACAGGTTGAGATTGATACAACTGCATTCCCAGCCTGGCTCAAAGTCACTCCTGTTCTCTACTAGAAGTGCTGTCAGAACACCTCAAAGGAAAATGGAGACAAATATTTGCCTGATGATGCTGTGACAGGGAAGTGGTTCAAAACATGCTTGTGAAGCAAAGCTTACCAAAGGATAGCAAAAGAAAGCATCCATTTGCCCTTCGCATCAAACCTTGCATAAGTGAGGTGAAAAGAGGCGAGAAATGCAGCGTGAGCTTCCCAGTATCACTGCACCCAACTGCCTGCAGCCTGCATTAAATTCAGAGCAGACCTAAATCAGCATTGCCTAATAGCGCATGGAGACTTCTAAGCCATAAGAAACTCTTTAATAAGTATTAAACGAGATCCCTCTGAGGCCCCCGTGCTTCTTTAAGCTTGGAGACAAGAGTTTATTAACAACAGTAAAACTAAGCAGGAATAAGGTTTTTAAAAGTGTACCAAAAACCTGGCCTGGGACATTCTGAACCGTTGTTTTCTTTCATCTTTTTGGAAATGTGTGGTTTTCAGGCACCTCCTTTAGTTATCACGGTCTAAAAGCCTAGTCAGTAACTTCAGAGTTGATTTTAAACTACACATTAAAAGGAAACAAGTGTGGTAAGAACAATTGGAGCAGTATTAAATAACAGCATCTGGGAAAAAAAAAAAAGAGAAAGAGAAAATCAGAGAAGGGATGTCAGAAGGAGGAAAAGGTTTGTCCTAAGAGCAATCAGGGTTGGAGAAGTCCCAGGTACATCTTGCCATCCCCCAGACCGCACCCCTTGAACAACCAAGCAAACATAAGCCTCTGCAACTTCCCAGAAACAGGCAGAGCCCTCCCGCAGTTGCTGCCCTGTCACACTCCACTGTTGAGCAATCCTGATGGCACACAGCAAAGAACAACGTGCTGCGTCACACAGCTCAAGGAGGAAAAAATAGATGGCCACGGCACTGCTGGGGACACCGCGCAGATGGAGCTTAGTACCTCCCCCCGCACGCACGCCTGCAAACAAGGAAGCTGCACGAGATAACAGAGGCACATCTCTGTTAAAGCAGGGTCTCCACGTTACCCTGGTATCAGCAGTCACCATGCAGCTCAAGAGCAAGGAAGTGAGGGTTATCGGGGCACGCATGAGCTGTGCAAAACTTCTCCTAGTGCTGAGGACGGCACCCCAGCACACAAGGTTTCACGTGTTTAGCCCATTTCCTCTCCTGTTCCTGAACATGTGGTCCTCCTTCCTCACCAGCGGTGATCTCACAGCACCAGGAAAAGGTTTCTCATCTCGTTCCACAGCTCCATTTTAGACATGCACAGCAGCTGGAAACAGAAGTCCCTGCACGACTTGCGCTGCTTTAAGGGAATCAGCAGAAACCGCTGCAGAATGTGGGGAGTTTGGGACATCTTTCCACACAAAGCACTGGAGAGCTGATGCTGAAGAATCACTAGAAACCACTGCGAGCGTTTAGAAAACTTCAGTGAGGAGAGCAGCCTGACAAAGGCAGCACACTTGCTGATGCCTTCGAGAAAGAGAAAGCAGTGTTTGTACGCCGTGTCCTGTTTACCTGTTGCACCATGGCAGGAGCGCTTGATGTCTTTGCCAAAGCTGTGTGTCACACAGGTGAGCGTTATGGCTCAAAAACATAAGAGGAAGGCTCTGGCTAAGACCATTTTTTAAAGCCAGAGAAGTTTCCCCAAATGCTGACGGTCCACTACGCGTGAACGGTGTATTTTTAAAAGAGGGGAAAAAAGAGAAAGGCAAAAAAAGCCACTGACCCCGAGAAGGGGGTACATACTGCAGTGCGCTGGTTGCAGCATGCTGAGCTAGAACAGGTTGAGCGGGTTGGATACTTGGGGGGAGAAAAGGTAAAGCTGGAAGATATACGTTAAAGGTGGAACGACAGCAACCACAAATGCAGTGTGAGATTGACTTTTTCCTCCTTCTCTTTGTACTTGGCCCAGGAGTGTTTTCAGACAACGCTGAGCACACACTCATTAGGGAAGCGATGCAAGTCTTTCTGACGCGCACACACACAACAGGCTAAGCAAAGATGACCTTAAACATACAAACTGTCCCAGCAAACTTTCTCAGCAGCCAGCATTTACTACAACGGAATCACTCAAAATGAAGTGCACAGGCTGGAAGACAAGCCACCAGCTGAAATGCCAACCAGACAACGCACCACTTGTTCACCTTGAGAGCTCACATCTCTGCGAGCCGCACGTTAATGTCAGGCTTATGGCAAAGGACTAACTGGTTGCTGAAACAGCCTGGATTTTCTAGTGCTAGCAAAACTAAAGCTTCTATTTATTCTGTAACTCCTCAAGGTGAGAAGAGGAGGTAGCATCCCTGAGAATACTAAACCTTTGGAGGAGGTGATGTTCCTGAAAAGGTACTAATGCAGAAAGATCAAGGCCTCGTGCAGCCATGTGCTCTGTCACTAGTGTCTAATCTGTCAAGTGGTTTGTGCTTGTTTGAACTGTGACATGGTTAACAAAGCAGCACTAAGCTACGCTGAATGCACTCTGTTACATGGAGATTTATGTTACTGCCCGTGAGGAGGGTGGCATTACTCTGATGTCAGACCACCTTCCCCCTAAGCATCACTCACACCACAAACCTCAAGCTACCACTGAGGGCAGCATCCCCTCTTTGTCTGTAGAAAACTAAAGCCTAAAAATCCACAACCTTGCAAAGTACAAGTGCAGATTTAGATATTAATGAAAGGCAGCACACACAAAATCTAGGGCTGAAAAGCACAGTGAATTCTTTCTTATGTTTAGGTACTGAAGAGCTGTGGAGATGCAAGGATAATGTTCCTCATTGTGTATGCTTCAGCTCTCAAGAACAATAGAGCTAATTAAGGTTAGCATATAAATCTTAACTCCGCACTTCCTTGCTTCGCTTGATTCTAATCAGATCTCAACATTACTGTTTTTGTGTTCACTTCCTTTGCTGGTCTTTAATGATAACTGAAGGGGGATACTGTCCAAGGCTACAAGCAGTGTTTAACATGTCTGAAATCATAGCATCTCCTTACAGCTCTCACAGCGGTACTGTGACACAAGAGCTCCTTTAGTTAGCTTACAGCTGAAGATATCCACTTTTTATTTTTGGAGCATCCTATTTGTGCATCATGTGAATTAAATAACGGTTTATGTCTAATCTTTACATAGATGATCAATCTACTCAGCAACAGTGAGGCATACAAAAGCTTCTGCCCGGACTGTTAAAAATAATTTGTCTTTCTCATTCTCACCAAAGGCACAGAGAAACAGACTCTTACTGGTAGGTACTGTTGTTGAAAAATCCTGACCTTTTTCTTTCTTTTCGAAATCTTCAAAACACAGAGGTCCCAGCAGAGTACCAAACATTTACTCTGGACATCCCTGCTGACAGGAGAGCCCAAAAACGTTTCTCTCCGTTTCCACACCTTTATTTACAAAATGTATTAATGAAAGTGTAAGAAACAGTTTTTAACCGCAAAGAAAACTAGAACAGGTATCGTATCTCACTTGTCTTCTACAGCTCTGGTTATCAATTACTAGAAGCTGCAATCAGTCCTTTGTGTTAGTTATCCCTGCTCAAGAATTAGGCCACTTGTATTTGCTGAAGCTTATCTTTTACTAGCATGCTGACAGCGGTTAAATCATCCCCCACATACAAGGAATGGATTTGAAAGCCTGTAATACATCCTGCTTCTTCGTATTTAAGAGCGCTGAAATAAAAGCTCCTCAGGAGATGACCAAAGAGACATTTCCATTGTGCAAGGCAATAAACAAATGCCTTTTCACACATGTGAAGTGTCAGTCATTTTCAGTGTGGCAAGTTCCTTGGGCACTCGTTTTTAGCTTCAAGATTTTACGTGTTCCATCATCCAAGGCTACCAAAAATTCAACACCAAATTTCCAATTGCCCATCTGTGCACCAGAGAGCAAACAACACTGTAATAAGACAGTTCCCTTCTAAAAAACAAAACAGTTAACCATCTCATTTGGCTAGACTCTACCTCCAAAAATCTCCATCTTAAGCAAATGCCAGACAGCATGCATGTGCTACACTGCAGAGATCCTATTTGTACTTTGAGGCTGGGCATTGTTACTGCACTGCACCCCACAAAGCACACACAACTTACTGGAAGCAGGCCAGCATCATAAATAACATAGGAGAAATTCACAGGTGGAACACAGGGAGAGGATGGATTTAGCCAGATCTTGAAGACACTCTGCATATTGGATGTTTGAGATGTCACAGGCAGCCTGTATGCGTGCCTGTCTGTAAAAGACAGACCCGCGCTGAAGAGAGCTGGAAAATCATTAAAACCTATGAATCTCAATCCCTGTGCTTTTACGGGGACACAACATTCATCTTCTAATCAGTGTATTACAGTCTTCACCAAGTGTACCCTCTTCACTTGCCGGTGAAGGAGGCTGGCAAAAAACATCAGCATTCACAGGTTCCCTTCCAGCATGTGCATTTTCCATTTTTCTCAAAAAACCCACACTCTGCAACACGTGCATACACATGAGGTGTTGTTCAAAAAAAATTCGATAGCAGAGCAGCTATTTTCCAATAAAACCAGCTGTTTTTCTTTTGACAGAATGTCAAAAAAAGAAGTTTGGGAAAATTATCTAACATTGAGAATAAGACTGAGAAAGAAAGTGCCTTCTTAATTAAAAGAAGAAATACCTTCTTTGATAGGACCCTTTGTAAGCATGCTTCAAAGCACAGCTTCTGCAATCCAGATCTTCCAATTTGATTTTCAAAGACTTCTGCATGTGGCTGTTGCATGTGGCGTTTTGCATGTGCCAAAAAAAAAATCTCCAAACTTCGAGACCTGTTCTTGAGACAGTACATAAACAGCCTACAAGTAGGATGTAACTGAAATGCCACCATGAAGAATTTCGCTAGGCAGGGAGGAAGGACAAGAAGAAGGTCAATACCTGCAGCATTCTGGTTTCATACAGAACACTTCAGTCAGGTTGCATTATCACACAGCCTGGCGAACACCAGCCATAGACACTGCAGCTTAGTTTACCAAACTTGGGAAGTTGTGGTTGAAATACATGTATTATCCCTTAACTCTTTTCAAACTTGCCACAGAGCCTGTAATTGCTACCCACTGGAAACTGGCAGGAAGGTCATTTCTCACCTCTCTCCTGGCATTTATATCCTATTAACGTTTCCAAGTTGCGTGGAGAACGTGTCTTTGGCAGGGATGGAAATCTGATTTTAAAGTGATAGGTACAGACCATCCTTAGTTACAGAAATGGAAAAAGAGCTGTTGGCAGTGTCTCCTACCCTGAAGGAAACCCATCTGGAGCAAGTGGAGGCATCACTCTTCCCCCTGAAGTCTGATGCATGTTCTACTGGAATGCAGCACAGTAAGTCAAGCGAACTCTTTTCTCTGCCTTAAGGCCCCTTGCTAAAGCTTACGAATAACCACCACCATCCTCAAAACCCACAGCAGCAGACCAACTTAGCTGTTCACATTCTGGGGACATGCAGTGGTGGAGATGGAATAAGAGGCTTGCAACTTCCTATTTGCCAGCAGAGTCTAGACCCAAAAGAGCTCCTCCGAGTTGGCGTGATTCACAGATAAACTCCTTAGAGAGCTACAGTGGTAGTACAGATGGAAAGCCTTCAGTAACTGCAAGCTATTGATTTCAGACACGTCTTTGGAAATCCCCAGACTTCTCAGAGTCACAGAAAACTCTTTATATGCACACGCCTTCTTTCCATAAGAGTTTATGCTCCTGCTAGAGATCTGAGAGTATTCAACTTTAATTTACTGTGACCGAGACAAAGCTGCAGAGTCTGTGTCTCTAGCAGAGAAGTGTGAGGATTAGCATGCTCTGTACTACAGATTTTCTTATGTACAGATCACAGTGCCACTCTAGTTACAGGAATTTAGAACTCAAAATTACTATGATCTAACCCCTTCCTCTAAATTCCTAAAAGCCCCAAGAAAACAAGCCATCCAAGCCCCACATCAGTCCCTGACAGTACAAAGTTTGATCCTTCCAGCTCTGCTCCAAAAGAAGCCTGTGTAAAACAGGCAGCGTCCTCTCCAGTTGTACTGCTTCTCAGCAAATCGTATTTCTGGTACAGATCCCAGACATGGATGGATCTCCCAGTTAGCACAGCAGACTGCAAGAACCCTCCTCAAACAGGAGCAGCAGCACTGAGTTGGAGGCAGCTAGGCTGACAGCACATTCGAAGGAATGAGGGAATCAGTTTTTCACGCTGTATGTTGAGCGTTCTCCAGAGATCTTGCTCTCTCCAACTGCCACTGTCCCCATAGGAGGCTCAGGGCACTCTGGAGCAGTCTGGCAGCTATAAGAGAGCTTTCTGAGGTGCCCTGAGATCACAGTTCCTTGCTGAAAATCCTGGCCAAGAGTCACCCTGGTCAGAAAAGAAAGCAGGTTTTAACCTCTTTTACTGAATGGTGCTGCACACGAGAACCTTCCTTCTCCACCCCTCTATTTGCAGCGCCCATTCAACTCGACTTGTTGACAAAGAGCCAAAGAGCACAACAAAAAGGAACTGGACCTTATGTGAGAGGCTCTGACTCATTTACAAATGAAGTGTTTGCTTGCATTGTGAGAGTCAGGAAGGGCAGCATCAATTTAACAGGTAAAGAGTACATGCAACACCCCAGCACAGCTAGATGAAGGCAGAGAAAATAGTATTCTCACTTGACAAAAATTAGGTATTGCAACAAACTCTTCCTGTGATGCAAAAAAACCCCAACAAATTAAAGCTGTGGAGGGTTTTTTCTCCCTTACCTTAATAAATGGAGGGGGGAGAAAAATTACTTTCTATGAAGAACGTGACACTGATACTTTCAAACTGCAAAAAAGCAACTGGAACTTTTCTCCCCTCCTTCTCAGCTCTGCTACTAGAGGTGGAAAAATGGATCCGAAATTTCATCCTCTCAGAACAGAATTAAGCACTCCTATGGCACAGCACTGCCCTTGACAACATTAATCCATTGGATTTTTTTCCCCTAAATGGTATTTTAAAAGTCCAGTTTAAAAAGATAGTACAGACAGTTAAGTAAGAGGCAGAACAAGGCATGGGGGGAGAAAGAGAAGAGAGGATGTACACAGGATGTATATACACATTCTGCTCCCATCCAGATCTCAGCAGACTAAATTCTCCCTCACTCTAGTCCCAGGCATTGAGCATTTCTGGTGCAAAAGCAGCACTTCATGGGAATGTTCAAGCTCTGCTGATTCTTTAGCAGAACTGTCACAGCTTTGTTAAACCCACGACTTCTCTCTCCGACTCCACATTTTGTGTGACTCTGGAGGGGGACATTAGAAACCCTGTTCCTTGCTGGTTTGGGCATACATCTGCCACTCTAGCACAAAAGCAAAGAATAAAGGAATTGCGTGCAGCAGCAGGGAAAGATGGGCTGGCATTCTTGCCCCACCAGCCAGCTGGCATGGAAGAACAGATGTGGTACCACCACCAGCATGGCCTTCAGGAGCAGCATGAGGCAGGACCTGGCAAGCAGGTCCTTGCTCCAGGATCTCGGGGCAGAAGGTTTTGAACGTGATATGAAAAACATTCATCCATAGCACTGAGACCCAATGCTACAGCCAGGCCTAAGGTGCCTATGGAAAAATTTCTTTCAGACCATCTTAGACCAGAAATACTTGTTTCTGAAGGAAGTACCTAGTGGGCAAAATCAACGTCTTCCCTGTGAGTGTGTCATAGTATCAGATAACAAATTTCATTTCACTTTGTATTTATCCTCATCTGCCTACTTGCACATTCATACTTTCTATTTCAGCAACAGGATTCACTATCGTAGCCTGTTACAACATCAAGAAATGGTTCTTCACTGCAAACAATTGGTTTGGCACCATCCTGCCCACCAGTGCTCTTCCTTAGCAAAACTACCCTGTTTCAGTGGGCTCACGATCTTTCCTGTCATGGCCTAGGGCCACTTGGTGCACTGTCAGTGAGCTCAGCAACATGCTTTTGCAGTGTTCCACCGTGCTGCTGCAGTGTGAGCCTACACAAGGAGGAGTTTTACAGAGCAGACAGGAACTGACACCTGTCAGATGGAAAGAGCTTGTAACAGGAATCTGTTCCTTGTACAATTTAGGTCCTTCCTAGCACGGGCAGTAAACAGAGCACTCTACCCTGGCAACTTCAGGCAACACCTCATTAAGAGGAAAAATGTTAAATGAACAACCTTGTCATCAGAAGGTTTTGATCTATAGTTACTTCTTTTGGGCAAGTCACTCAGTCTGGCAGATTTACTGCTAAAGCACGATAAGGGTTGCTATACAGGGAAACCTCGATAAGCAAAGGATACTACATCAACATCTGGCAGGCCTGGAATAAAGTCCCACAGGAAGTCTCCTTGCTTCTAGGGAGGATGAGGAGATGCCTACTGAGCAAAAAGCTAAACAAACCCTGCAACCCTTCAGTGAGCAGCCTAGTGAGGAACAGGACACAGCGGTATCCAACATGAGGGACTTGGTGCTGAAATTCACCCTCTGGTGCCAATACTGGCATCAGCTGCAACTCAGAAGATGCCCTGCCTTCCTGAGGAATGACCCAATTTGGGAAACGTGGCTCACAACTGACTCAGTTGAGTCAGACACGATTTATTCAATGCCCAAGGCCAGTATCTTCTTGAGCATCTTCATGCCCTCCTCTTTTCATTTGTTTCTTTCTCCATCCCTCCTCAATTCTAATCAAGTATGGGTCAAATGAATACAGAGTTACAAAATTGCACACATTCCTATTTCTCCATTTTCACATGACTGCTTAAACTGTCAATAAGATTCAGAAAAAGGCAGAGCTGCAAGCAGATAATAATTCCTTTGGGTACGATTTTGTTATCTCTCCTGTCATCACTGAAATAACCTCCTTCATTCCACCTATAGCATACTGCTTGGAAAACTGCTGGTAATAATCAGTGAAACAAGGTATCTTCCCTCCCACACAGAACCAGTCTGTAACCATCACTCTTGCCATGTTGCTTATAAGCTAGGCTCCCCTCCCCTACTTGTCTTCCAGTTTTTAGTAGGTTGTGAACCCTTTGATATGGGGACGAAAGCTACGTGGGAATTCACAAACTGTTAATCGGTTCTGAGGTGCTCCACCCATGCAAATAAGTGAATACTGAACTGGGAGATGAGAGGAAGGAACATACAAAGAATGGTGAGGCATTGGAATAGGTAGTCCAGAGAAGCGGTGGAGACACCATCTCTGGAGGTGTTTAAGGAAACGCGTAGATGTGGTACTGAAGGACGCAGTTTGGTGGGAAGTATTGGTGGTGGATGGATGGTTGGACTAGATGATCTCAGGGGTCTTTTCCAATTTAATGATTTTATTATTCCAGAGCAGTTTCAGAAATGTGTGCCCAGCAGGAAGGGGGCCATCTTTCCATGGAGCAAGAAGGCACCAGCCAGTGGGATGGCCCCAACCAGGATGCTCCAGGCATTGCTGGAGTAGTAAACACAAATCCATTCTTTCTTCATTCTGTAAAATCATATTTTATTTCACAGGGCTGTCCTAGAGCTGTGTTACAGTTAGAACAACTGTAACTAACCAGTAAATGTTGTTTGGTCCTGTGTGGAGCCAGGAGTTGGACCTGGCAATCCTTACAGGTCCACTGCAAATTGGGACATTCTATGATTCTATGTGATTTTACATTCTGTTTCCTGAGCTGACAACTATACATATTGCTACATCCCTATGAAGGAAACTACATGAAATATGTCTGGATACTCTGGTCACAGATAATTTCCTGGATCTGTAGTTCAGTAAGTTGCCTACAGTGCAACAAGTACTGATGTATGTATTTACAAACAAGATCAATTATTCTGAAAAGGCATCTTCACAGCGCCACTTGGATACTTCACCGCTTAACATCCTCTATGACCACAGATGACCCAGTACAACCATTTGCATCTGATACTCTGAAGCTACGACATTAGAAGTTGCTCTACAGCTTGGCTATTTATATTTATCCTTAAAGAAAAATCCATCCTGTTCGTCAAAATAATAATAAAACCTAAAAAGCAATACTTCTGGATATCCAGAACAACTGAATACTATGTGAGGAGAACTAGAAGCCCTCTCTCAATTTTGGCTCCCTGCAACAACATAATCATCCTAGCAGTTGTAAAGTGTGTGTGAGTTTGTATCACACCAGACTCATCCAACGGAGTCCATGTTTTCTGCCCAAGTAAGGGTCTTTAGTCAGCTTCAAAGTCCTTCCAAGGAAACAAACCCAGCCCCCGATCTTGTAATGCTTTCCAAACTCCTGGGTCACAATCAGCACTCACCTGTGCATGTTTCCATTGGTGGTGAAGGACTGTCCACACACTGAACATTTATAAGGCCTTTCACCTGAGTGCACCAGCATGTGGCGATCAAGGGAGCTCGCTGAGCTCAGAGACTTTCCACAGATGCTGCAGGAATGGTCTGTCCCTCCAGTGTCAGTGTTATGCTAGAGAAAGCAATGATTTTTTTTTCATTGAATGACTCTTATGAAGCGTGAGTAAAATATCAGAGAGAACTGTAAACATCTTAAAAGCAGCTTTAGAGAGCCACTTGACACAATACCTTATTTTAAGGTGTGCCCCATATACAATTCTCTTCCCGAGCCCTCCCCCCTAACTCCACCCCCTCCTTTTGCTTTTAACTCCTTAATACAGCTGCTTTGGGCAGCCTGGAATGCCCACCACGTGCTGCACTTTCACTGGGTATGCAGCAGAAGAGGATAGAAAGGGATCCAGAAACAATCCATCCAACAAGTGGTACCTTGGAATATGTTAAGCTATGTAGTAGTTTGGGGTAGGGTGAGTGGTAAGGGGAAAAAAAGAATGTAATTATGAACTTGATGTCAGAAGACACTTAAAAACAAATACTCTTTAAAGATACTAATTTCAAAGTGACTGTGTAGTAAGAAAACAGAAGCAAATCATGGCTATCGTCTACTGTGTTATATGTACCATTCTTTCTCACTCGTATTCAGAGAAGTGAACATTTCTTCACGTACCAAGAAAAAAAAAACAACCCAAAACCAAAACCAAAAGGAGAATAAGGAAAAAAATTAAGTAGCAGTTACAGTACAGAAGGGAAAACTGAAGTAATGAGTATCTAGTGGACTCACAGTGGTGAACCACAACTTTAACATCCCAGGGAGAGCTTTCTGACATAGAAAAAGCCAAAGCTCCTCATAACACACATATACATATTTCAAGAGGAGCAAGATGAGGCCTGTATCTGACAAAAATAAAGGGCATCATACATTTGAAATAGGTATTTTAAATTCTGCCTCTCAAAATTGCTGTACCCTATATAAAGGATAGAGAAGCTCTTTAACATCGAGGTAATTTTAAAGTTGTTTCTTCCTGCTTCTTAATTTGCATGAACAGTAAAGGGAACCCTATTCAAACAGGATAGCAAAACAGGACTTATGCCTCATGATGGAAGTGGTTTTCCGGATCCTTAGGATACCTTAAGCTGTGCAGAACAGGACACACATCCTTGTTTGAGCCACTGGGGGAGTAGGGAGGGGAAGGAAAGGAGAGAAAGACAGGAGAATTATCCACCTCCTGGTTGGTATATTTTTTTTTTTAATACCAGGGGAAAGCTTAAACAAAAGCAAAACAATTGTGAAAAGTTACATACAAGCATTTCTGATTTGCACGTGGAATTGTTTTTCACCACTGCAAAATGCCTACTGGCCAATGAGACACTCTTAATAAAGTAGGGAATTGAGAGCTTGTACTTTG
This sequence comes from Numida meleagris, assembly GCF_002078875.1. NCBI lineage: Eukaryota > Metazoa > Chordata > Aves > Galliformes > Numididae > Numida > Numida meleagris. The sequence continues at coordinate 62,576,866 of NC_034410.1, forward strand.
CGTACCTGACGAATGTGCATAGTTAGCTGGTGCTGTGTAGTGCAAATCTTTTCACACAGAGGACAGGTATAGGAAGACTTCTCTTCTTTTGTTTCCTGTGAAGAAAACAAAACAAAAAATCAGAAGGAATACAGATGTTAAAGAACTAGAAAGCTGTTACTGCTGTGGATGGAAAGAGTACAAGCCATCTCCAGTACGAAAGGCCACGGCTAACAGAATAACTTGTATGTGCATTTATCATCCTGGAAGATCCCTCAGGGAAGTTTCAGAAACTTCTGAATTTATAAATAGGGGCCATTTGAACCACCACAGAAGAACAGCAGCTGTTTTAACAGCACACAGATACTCAGCAGTAGCAGTTTAGGACAGGAAGTGAAGGCAATTACTGCAACCAGCTCAAACTGCCAGGAGGAATTTAGGTGAGCAGAAAGCAATTACCCGGGATGGAATCATGCCAGAATATGCTGGCAAATGCAACTAATCTTCCAAAAAGATCTTTAGGAAGCACAAGTCTTCAGGACTTTGGGTTTTCAACCCCATCTTGATGGCAGGTTGCTAGGCCAATGCCCTTTTCTCAGAGCTCTGACTCAAAAGGAAGAGCAGCATTTACTGAATCACCAGCACCACTTCCTTGAGCATCCTGTGTTTCTCCTGGAAGCATCCCATCCAGGAACACTGGCCAGGCCCAACCCTTCTTAAGCTTGCAAGATCTGATGAGGTCATAGTGAGAAAGAGGTGACAATGTGGGAGCCTACGTGACTCCAAAAGAACACATTATGAACCGGGTTATTCTCCACCCAGGTGAGAAGCAGGAGTAACCATGGTCAAACCATGAGTACAAACAATGCAGCCGACCCGACCCGGATTGCTCAGCCTGATTTAAGTATGCCCTTGAGACACTGGGGAAAGCCACTGCTCTTTCACAGCCGAGGCTGGAATGGCACTCTCACAGAAACCAAAGGCATCTGCCTGTGCTGTCTGCAAGGATGGCTACTGAATGACATACGGTCATTTTCACCAGATGTGGCTTCTGAACCAAAGCCTGTATGACTCAAAGCAAGAAGGACTGGCACTGAAAATGAAACCTCTGTTTTCTGTAGAATTATGCACGTCTTTACCGGCTAGGGGTCCACCGCCTGTTACCTAAACTCACGGTGATGAGAATACAAAAACCATCTCTGCATGACTGATGGGAAGCTATAATATTTATGCTAAAAGGATGCATTCTATTGAATCTCTCTGCTGGCTATTTTAGGTAACATTAGTGAGAACAAGCAAAAAAAAACAAACGACAACAAAAAAACCCCACCAAACCTAAGTAGCTCTTTAGTCAGAAACAGGAGGGAGCTGATGTGTATATATCTATCTGTTTCCTCTTTCCAAACAATTTTTTTCCCCTTCGCTGTCCTAAAAGCTATCAACCGAGAAAGGACCACTTTCAGACCATCAGAAACAAGCACCTGTGTGGAGCACTGACAATGACTGACCCAGGCCTCTGTCATCAATCCTGTGGCATTACAGGAGGAAAGACACTGACACAGTGTTAGAAAAGGCTTTTTCTTGTTGTTGTTTTGATTCCTCTCAACACAAGCTGAGGAAATACTCTGTAGAGAGTTCCAGACTAAAATCTAACATTACATTTTCAAAAGTAGGGTCATGATATTCTTCCATTAACTCCAGTGACTTGTGGATGTGGATGCAGAGCTATTTTCTCATTCTGCCTCATGTAAACAAAGCCAGTGACCTCCCTTCTAAAACTATCAGGAACAGCAATTGTTAGGCTCTCCCAACCCCCCCTCTTGCTTCTCTTGCATACAGCTTTCTAATTGTACTTCAAGGCTCCCCATCCCGAAGTTAATCACTGTAGGCCACGCACATGGGCCAGGGCCCAATGCCCTTTTACTCACAAAACATTAGAAAGCAAGTAAGAAAGGCTGCCATTATGAAGTCTGAACACCCCAAGAAAATTAAAACACATTATCCCCGTGGCCCACACACACATACAATTCACACACACGCATTCCATCCTACTGATACAACTTTAATTTTACTACATGCAACCAGTCTGTGGAGTAGTGTTCAGCTCCAATTATACTGCAATCCTGTTAAAGTTGGCTCAGGACAGAGAACAAACACACTGTGCTGCGAGGAAAATCCCTGCAGCTGTGCTGACAGTTTAGATCGTGTTTAATCCCCAGGGTATTTATGTGAAATTATCAACCTACTGCTTTTTTTTTTTGCCCCCCTTTAAATGAGTGATACAGTTCTACACGATGCAATCAATGGTTTCAGAGCCTGCTTTCTCAACTGCCTGCTCTTTGAATCAGCAAATTAACAGCAGATAGAGTAATTGCTGGTTCACCTTGAAGCAAAGATCAGAAACACACTATAGCTCTGCCAGAGCTGATTAGTATTGAATCTGGGGTTTATTATTAACTAAAACCCAAACTTTCTCCAGTGGTCACCCAGGGTACATGCTGCATACCGTAACACAGCTCAAGCAAATCAAGGGTAGCTACAAGAGGAACACTGTTGACTGACTCGATCCAGACCAAAAAACATTAGCATCTCTACTGCAAAAGCAGCTCCACTCACAAACGTAGAACACAGCACTCAGCCACCTCACTGGAGCCAAGCTGGGGAAAACACACTTCCTGAACTGAAAGATAAAATTAACAGTTAATTTGTTACCTACTCTTTTTTTAGTCAACCTGGCAAGACTGCTCTGCATTCAACTGATGGCAAATGCTTTGGGAATTATGCATGAGGGCTGCTTTTCTCCAGCTCACCTTTGTCACTTTTTTTTTTTATTCTCTTATAGAGCAAAGCAAATGAAAAGCTCAAATGGATGCAGGTTGATGTGAGAACATGTTTATTAGACTATAGGTAGACTAGAGCCAAGATAAAGTCAGCATTATAAAGAGAACCATAGACTTGGGACAAAGGTTCAGTGCAAAGTGTTTTGCTGCCAAGAAACAGCAGTCAGACCCAGAAAACTAGCAAACTGTTACCATCCTTGCAATTACAATCAGGGGCACATTCTGACCAGAATCAGAGATCTTTGTGCTGCTACACACTGAAACAAATCAGTGCTTTCATGCTGCCATGCTGAAAATGGAATTTCACTGTATTAGATGTTGTTAAACAGACTGGTACCCACTTATTATTTCACATCTCACTTCTAATACCACAGTAATGTAGACATTTGCCCCTCTGGTGATAACGATCTTTCAGCCTAATAACAAATAGGCTATTTACTATGTTTTCAATGTATTTATTTATTTTTACACCACAAGAATCCCTCTTAATCCTGTCACATTTACTCTCAAGCTTCCTTTGATTCGATGCCCATCGAAGTATCAGGTGGAATAAAGGTCACTAACACTAATAAACTTCCCTGAAGCCAAGCCACATAGTGTACCAGCAGACAGCTGTGCAATAGCACTGCCACCGAGTCTCATCTAAACTCCAGTCTGTACTTCACATGATGAAATCAAGGAACCAGGGTAGCCCTTAACTGGGAACACTGCAAATAAACTTCAAAGTCAAGTGCTAGAGAGTGTGACCCCATGAACACAGTTGCCCATATACGGCCCAGGCTCTTCAATTAAGAATTCCTATGTTCATTTATTATTAATGATTTTTAACTCATTTTAAGGAAGAAAATTCAAGACAAGTCATAAGTATGTCAACTGGACAGCTACTCTGCAAGTTATTAATAAACTACTATAGGACCATCACATGAGTCATGCCTCTCAACCTTTCTGATCCCTGTTACGTCTTGATTCATTTACAAATTCTCTGTGCTGAAGTCAAATGGACACAGAAATTTGGGGTATTTCTTGCTGTTCCTCAACACCTTCATTAGTAGGGCTTAACTCAGCAGAAGAGAAACACAGATATCAATAATCACCGCTTGAACTGGCTCTCTCACTTCTCCAGATCAATACAGCTATCAACTGGTGCCATCAACTGGTACATGGAAAAAAAAAATGATAAAAGCTACATATATTTGCTCTGCAAGATTTATACAAAGCATTCTGCAACAGTTCTTCATACTTCCATTAACAACAAAGTAAGAGCACTTTATAGTACAATTGTGTGAACTGAGTGCCTTCACGGACGTTTTGTTCTAGCATCACCTTTAACCTTAAATCACTCACATCTTCTGCAGGAGCAATACTTCACGAAGCGACCCTCTTTAACAGCTGGGCCCCACAGCCCCCTGCCAGGCCATCCTGCTGAACTACTGCCAGGCCATCCCTCACAGAACTACTTCAGTTCCAGATACTTTTCTCCTAGGTTAATGAAACAAACTGCCCCTCTCAACAAATTAGGGAAATGCAAGAACATGGATAATGGATGTAGCAGGGAAGAAGTGGCAGTTTTGGTTTTGCTACCGCTGGTGTCAGTTCGTAGATCAGCTTGCCCACTGCATGACACAAGAATCCGAGCAAGCAGACCCCTTCCATCCCCAGTTTTCTAAAGTTAAGTTCTGGAGGGCCATTAGGAAACATGCATATAGAAGCAATGACAGAGGCAACACAAACTCATTGAGTGAAAAAAAGACAAAACCATCACTGAAACATAATTACATCTTATCATTTCCCATGCAACTGTTTGACTTCCCTTCATTCCGCTGCACTTGAGTTTACAAACCTGATTCCTCCTACCAATCCGATTTGGTGCAGGAGACTTCGAGGGAGATTTGACAGTCTGAGAGCTCCCCCCATTTTCAGCTATCTTCCCCACATTCATTACTGCTGACATCATGGCATCAATGGAGGACAAGTCTGCTCCGTCTGAACTGTTTGGTGAACTTGGTGACACCTTGTAACTGTTTAAAGTTTCCAGCTGCTTCTCTGGAATTAAAAAGAAAAAGCACACATAAGAGTTGCTAGGCTATCTTAAAAATTTAACAAAAAAAAACAAAACAAAACAAAACCCCAAGGTATTTTCAGCTGCCTGCAACTCGTATCACACTCTCTGATTTCATGGACAACAGACAACAGCTCATAATAACTAAATTTTTTCTTGTAATAGTGAAAGTTTCTCCTATTGGAATGTATAGGACAAGGTGCAGATCTCTTCTTAAAGACTTTCATGTTACCTTGACTTTCATCTTAAATTCAGTATGAGGATTATGGAGTGATTTACCTTACATTTTCTTGATGTAAAATGGTATCAATTTCAATCACATTGAACTATCAGAGCAGCAGTGATGAATGAATGCTCTGGTAAATACCATCATTCAAGCAAGCATGTATTTTAAGCAGAACTACACAACTAAGACATTAATAGCATAGTATACTGGTTTCTCTGTCTAGCATAGCTTAGGTCAGCTCTGTAGAAGCAAAAACCTAAATCTGAAAAAAAACCAACTCCAAATCCCCTAAAATGCACTTTTACTGTCACAGCTGGCATTAATATTTTTTTTTTTCTTTTTGGTCTACCAACTTGTATCAGTCCATGGAGTATATGTTACAACCATAACTAATGTCGCCCTGCAGGCAAAGCTGTTCAGATTGAGACTTCTCCATCATATTCTTTACGTAGGTTGTCAAACACACAGGTAAGGCCCTCCACTTTCCCCTTAAGGAGTTAAAAAGGAAAATGCTTTCAAATTAGACATTCCTTCCCCCAAAAAAGAATCTCCCAACCAAATAGGAACACCCTGCGAATCTACAACTCTATCATCTCAGGTGGACAGCACAGGATCTTCATGTGTGTGAGAGTCATTTTAACACAAGAGGATGTTGAGGGTGAACAAGGAGCAAGAAGAAACATGTCTGCCTGTAAACATTTGATCTCTGTATAATACCGCCTTTGGAAGATAAGTCTGAGCACTACAAACAGGCGTTTTTTGAGGCTAAGTAATTTGGTTCCAAGTTACCTGGAGCCAAGAAAATCTTAGTTTGGAAGCCTACAGTGGCAGCTGAGTATTTACGTGCCTGTGCTTCTGCTTGGTGTATTTCATATACTTCACGCAGATAAAGGTTATAGGCGAGGAAAGAAATGCATGCACCCATGCCTCTGCTCGACATATATTATACCCTTCACACAGATAAGGGTCATGCATTGGGTAAGAAATATTTCTACAAGCTTTAATCAATGCCCTAAATTAATGAGTCACTCAGAGCTAGTCAAACCAGTTACCTTCATTGCTATCCCCTGATTGACTGAGGCTCTCTTCTTGCTTGCTGGTCTCCTCACTTAGTGTAGTAGGTTTAGTAGCATCAGGCTCTTCAGCCTCTTCTTCAGTAGCACCCTCTAGCACTATGTGATGGAGATGGGAAAAAGAGAAAGAGAGTAAGTTTTGCTGGAAGCTGTTTTAGCAGAGACTACAGCCCCATTTTTTTGAGAGCTCTACTGATGGGTACGTAGGTTTGATGGTAGAAGCATGTTAATGGAACCAATGCAATCAAGAGCCCGTGGCCATGAGTGCCCTAGCACAGGGGTGGGAGATGCTGCTGCTGCTGCCAACAGTGAAATCTGAGCAAACAAAGCAAGGAAACCCTTACTCAGCTTGGTCTCTAGTATTCCACCACGAAAAAAAGGAGGAGGGAACAAAGGACTGAGCACACCAGCATGCCACTGACAGTCACGACTTACGGAAAAGAATACTCCTGCTGGAGATTCACTAAGTAATTCAGTTTCACTCATAACCATCCCACTCCTCAATTTCTCTTCTTGGGAATAGATGAATTCAGGGCAACCTTCTTCCTTCCAGCAGTAGATAAATGACTACTGAGGTTTTTGGGGCCATTTGGCACATTCCTTACACCCGCTGCCCAAGGGTTTTAGATGAACTGAAGACAAGCAACCACCATATCTGCTGACAGAATTTCTCCACACCCTTTTCTGAGACCACAATCTTATCATGCTATCCTTGGGGTTTCAGGAGGGATGCCTGCTCTGGTTGGAGAATGACAGGGCAGCTGAACATCACTGATAGAAGCGACGGTGAATCATCAGTGTCTAACAAAGAGAGGGGTTCTCTCCCTGCAGCACCCACGGCCATAGCCTCTGAAGAAGATGATTCGTAACACTGAAAATACTGATACCTTTTCATTGGAGAAACACACTTTTATAACCTCATATTGGAAATTTACACACTGTGGACATTTCATCATCTCAGGTTTCCAAATCGCATCAAATACACATTTTCCTTTTTTTCAGAAAGCAGAGGCCACCACTCTCAATTTGCGGTTAATGGGGTTTCTTCCTTTTAAATAACAAATTCTCAAGGATGACATGCAAATCAGTCACAAAACATATCTTCAAATCCTTTTGAACAGCATATGCAAACAAGAAATGATGGTATCCCAACTTCTGACATTTTAGAGTGCACAACAAAAGGCAGACAAAGAGAAAGGGAGACAAAGAGAGCTTCTGCTCTCTTCACTTGTGTCATGCAGTTCCTTGTTTCACTCAACTCAAGAAAAAGCAGCAGACTCAAGCTCCCCAAGTCAAACTGCTGTCCTCAGGAGCAGCACACTGGTGGTTTGACACAGTGAGCCAGCACAGTCTAGAGGTAAAATGTATGTGTGATCTGACTGAGGCCACAGTCTAAGGCTCCAGATAAAATCCCCTTCTTCAAACACCATTTTCAGTCTGCATCTTCAGAAACCAAGACTATTTTGATGCTATCCTGAACAATTCAATATAACCCTTCTAAGGTTATTTTTATATGCTTTTCTGCTAAGCAAAACGCTGCTGTTCCCTGTGATGGCAGGGACTGCTTGATTCAAGGAGAGGCCAAGCATCCATTCTCCTGAGTTTTCTCAAACAAGTATAAGAGCTGCTTATTTGTTAAGGTCTTCATAAGAGGTCATTAAAGAGCAACACAGTCACTTCTTTTTACAGCGTAAGTGGTTAAAAAGAAAGTAAGTGATTTAATCTTGAGGAGAACAAGTACTAAAGAGTTATTTCCAAGTTGCTTGCTCTATCTTCTTAGTACCACCAAAAATGATGACCAGTTTATATCATTTGGAAGGACTTCTGTTAAAACAATGCAAGTAAGTGCTTTACTACTTAAAAACAAGCAAACAAACAAATTAACAAAATAAACAAATAACAACTCTTCCATCCACTTCCATCTGAAGTAGACTTATCCTTTCCTCTTTCAGCCACTACCTCTAACATTAATGTTACCACTGGAAAATGTTACATCCTGGAAAAAGTTACTCTATAGTGTAACTCTGAAGATTCAACATTTCTTAATTTTAAGCAGTTGAAAGACTGAAATTCAAATTCTGCAAGAATAGGATTATAGTCACATGCTTTTATTCACATGTGTATTTTCCATTTTCTGGCATGAAGCAAAAATGCACCACTTAAACAAAGATAACCACATGAGCAGGACGCACTGATTTCAGAAGCATAACTTTCTATTTGCAATAGGATATAGAAACAATAAGGATACTGGGCCAAATCACTCCTTCCTGTGGGAAAACCCATGGCAGAAAGCCTTCAGGCAAGAGAATACTGAGAGGTTTCTCTTGCAGCTTTTTTTTTTTTTTTTAAATAAATGCATCACTGAGGACGAGGAAATGTTTTTTTCCACAGCACCTATGAGATCCAGGGAATCAGACAGGCAGTGACCAGCAGGGATGCCCTGTGGCCCTGCCCTCAGGACTCTAAACACCCCAGCTCAGAGGTCACACCAATGGAGCCTCCTTCCTCCCCTTTCCCAAAAGAGAACAAAGACCTCCAGGAAAGAGAGACAAACAGGAAAGAGGCTGGCAAACAGCATGGCCTCAGGTTGCATTCAACATCAGAGCAAAGCCTCTAGGAAACAGGGAATTGGCCACAAGCATTCAAGACATCTATTCTGGAGACCCTCCCCCAGCATCGCAGTAACCCCTTCTTAAGAAAGCAGAGGGCATATACGTGAGGGGTAACGAACAAAACAAAATCCCAACAGCCTTCTTTCCATGGCCACAGAAAGGGACCCGGCTCCCTCCACTTGGTGATCCTTCCGAAGCCATGAAACTGGGCAGCTGCAATCCCACATAGTAGGCTGTGGGGCCTTCAGCTCCTCCTTCTGCTGGAGGCCCACCCCAATGCCGCACATAACGGGAGAGCCTCTGAGAAACAGCAGGCTCAAAAAAAAAAAAAAAAAAAGAAAAAAGCCTTGTTGCTTCCCATTCAGTCTGTACAGGAAGACACTTGCTAGACCTATTTCCTCCTCTGGGATAAAGTGTGACTCCACTGTATGCTAAAGCTGAGTCCATCAGCAGCTACTTCCCCCCTCTGCTTATGTGTATTTATTTATATTTAATTTTTTTTGTTTAAAGACCACTCTCAACTGTTACAGCTGTTTCTCCTTCTGGCGATGAGCATCACAGATGAAGCAAAAAGGAGAACGCAGGCCAGCACAGGCCACGGGGGAAGGAAGAAGAAAGGAGAAGAGATGATGAGCCTTCAGAGTCACGGTCACTTGACTTGCCAGTGAGAGGTGGCCGCACTAGCACGGAGCTGGTATGAGTCCCTGCTCCGGTTTGCTCCCGGCTCTGCACAGGAGCTCTCCCTTTGGAACAGGTAAGAAGAAACATACAATGCAGGCAAGGCGGGGGAAAACCTGGTGTGTAGCACAAAGCTGCTCATTGTTCTGCCTTAAAAAAAACGTTCACATCAATGTTAAATTGGAAGCCATGCACTAATTGGGCCAGGGAAAGATTAACACTCTCAGCCAAATACTTTTATTGGTTTCATTAAATATGCCGTAGTACGCAGCAGAGAATGCGGTGGGAGGAGCAGAAACAGGGGAAACAAATGATGGCTTTAGGAATGCACCCCCCACACACATGCATTTCAAACCACGTTTTCCTGTGAGGCCCAAACAGGAATCCCAAGCCTTCTTCATCATTTCCATCTTAGCAACGCTATTATCTTACTCAAGGCTTTCCCACTGATTTTTTTTTTTGTCTTCTTAGTGGTAGAAAAAAATATCCAAGGATCATTTAAATGAAGGCCAGACCTTCCTAGTATACAAATTTAGACACGAACAGATCTTCAAAGAGAGAGACTGCATTTGAATAAACAAAAGTTTACGGCTTACACTTGTGATTGTAATACCTAAGAATCACTACACCACTTTCAGAAATGTTTCTGATGCACGCGTCTTGTACTGAGCTCCTACCAGAGGAGCAGATTTCCTTCCCGGAGCACACAGTGACGCTCCCAAGCACAAAGGCTCACTCCCACCCCAAGAGATGTGCACAGCCACCCAAGCTACTTTTTGAATGTGATTTGGCTTCAAAGCTGTCAGGAAGGAAAGAGGATGAAAATGCGTTGTGTGGGAAGAAAAAGGGGTTAATACTACTGAAAGCCACTGCCTCAAGGCAAAGGAAAACCAAAAGAAAAAAGTTTTCCCAACTGACCTTTTTAATATCAACTGTGCCCTTGCTACTGAAGTGTTGGTGCTGACTCGGCACCCCAGCGGTAGAGAAATATACTGGCAGCGTCACCTCACTGTCACCACTGCTGGAGCACCAGTACCAAGCAGCCTATGGGGAAAGGAAGACAAGCATAAAAAAACCAGTGCCATGGGAATAGCTGGTGGTCGGTTACTCACTTAGGATTCAGAAAAATCTGGCAGGCACTAAGGATATTACCCCAAAGCTTTTGAACTTGTACCTCCAACTAAAATTTTCCACTGGAGTTAAAAAAAAAAAAACAACAAACCAAACAAAACCCAACAACAAACGAAACCTCAAAGACACCAAACCGAAGGAGCAACACCTCAGGACATGCACTGTGGGCACTAAAAGACAGACCGCTCATCTTGTGATGACCTCTTGGGGTTATTACTGATACAGCTGTTTCACCCGTGTTAGCACGTACGTAATACTTTATTCTGTAAAAGAACTCTACAAATCCACCGCATCCATATGCCTCTTGTAATTTAACACACACACGACAGATATGCACAGACACTGAATAAACAAGTGAAGCACACGCTCACCGCCATGCCTTAAAGCAGAGCTGGAGAGCACAGCCTGTTTTAGGGGCAGGGCAGGAAGTACCAAACAAAAGCAAGAAGACCCCCTGCATTTATCAATTATTTTGTACACTGTAGGTACCACACCTAGCAGCCCAGATTTTGAATATTCAAAGCTGTTTACTTCTTCAGTTTTATTCCCTTGCACGCATGATGGGATATGTGGGTGCATTCAGTTTTGAAAGTTGGAGTTTTGAAAGTTTTGAAATCTGCGTTCTCATGATCTATGGACCATTAGCAGTCCTCACGACTTTGGCTTGGATGACCAAAAGCATCTCTCCATAAAATGTACCGGAATTTGAACTTTGCTACTGCCTTAAGCAAACTACAGCTCTGAATCATCGTGATGCCCTGGTACAATGCTGACAAGTCACAGGGAAAATGAGGAAGCTGTACTAATGTAACAGTGAGATGCTGTGCTGGAAAAGCAGGGGCTTCCTGGACGGAATTCTCCTGCATTATTCAATGGGCTTACAGCAACGCAAGGAGAAAACAGGCAGCATTAACTGAAGATGCACTCATACCTGTCCTCTTGGCCCTGCAGTCTGCTAACTTGAAGAGTAAGCACACTCCCATCTGTTCCTGCATGCGGTGGGGATGGCACAACATGCAGCAGCCTGTGGTCTTGCTAGGCTAGAAAGGAGAAGCAAAGCACATGCTGCTGCACTGCTGAGAGCGAAACCAAAATCTGACAGCCCCATCCCCTGATGGGAAACCCTTATTCTCAGCCACCATGCTTTGCACCTCCAACGGTCTGGTCCGAGTCCACACTGAGCTCCTGCTCAGCATCACTGCGCCCAGGATGGCAACATCACACAACTGACCAGCTCTTGATGGATTTTGAGATTTTCTAACACCTTATTCCTCCTCCCTCATATCAAAGATCTATCTAAAAGTTGTTCCTCATCCTCATCCTTCGTATCAGCTTGTGGGTTAGCACCTGGCCCTCCAGGAAGCCTTTGTCACCAAACAGCAGTCAGCCTCGAGAACGTGTTCAGACAAAAGGGAATACTGAGATTTCAAGACAGTTCAACGAACCTGGGGCCACAAAAGCTGATTTCAGATACACGCAAACAAATGAAGTCGGGAAAACAGCAAAGCGAAAGCCAGCAGTTGTAAGCACACATCCCTCCACTCCCTCCACATACAAACCCCCTCCATCCTCATTTTGTCAGCTCCCCATGCAGCCATTGGGGTGCAGAAGGCCTCTGGGGAGGGTGTCCAGAACCCCCAGCTCACTGTGGCAATAGGAGCACGCTGGGTAAGACGGACCTCTGGTGTTACCCAGTGTGCCCTGCCCCTGCTCCCTCCCCGCGTGCCGAGAAGGGACACAAAAGCAATACTGTCTGTCCTTATAAGCTCTGCTTTGCATGTGTTCGGCAAGCTAGGACAGCTGTGTGGACGGCTCGCAGAGTTCCAGGAAGTTGATGTGTTTCTTGGCTTCGACTCCAGTTTATTTGCCTTAGATGAAGTGGCGACCCAAGAAAGTCTCTCCGCATCCCCCTGGGCTGGCAGCCTACGGGACGGTGGCATGCCTTGAGTCACGGTGCACAGTCTCTCCCCAGATGGATGAGCCTTCCCCACCAGCCTGGCTGCTGAGGCTTTCCCTCAGGCTGGGGCTGGCCCACATCCCGCTGTGTGAGGAGACACTGTGGGACATGGTGCAGGACAGCCTGGGAGTCCGGGACCACGTTCCTCAGAGCCAGGGGCTGCAGGGCCTGGCCCTGAAGGCTCCCTGCTGAGGTGGGCCTGAGACCCCCTGCAGCTCTCAGGGAAGCAAAACCTCACCGCTGCTGCTGCCTCAGAGAGGGGCAAGGAAGATAAAGAGAAGAAACAATCTAAATGCAGCAAGTAGAAAGCCCTGTATTTTCTTTCAATTTTTTGCCTTGCAACGACGAGAAGAATCACAAACCCAGTGAATTTAATACCTTGGAGGAAAGAAAAGAAAAAAAAAGCTATCCACTGATGTGCCATCACCTAGATGGCTAAGCAAGCACTGCACTGAGGGAATGGGATGCTTGTCCCAGAGCCTAAAGGGCGAGCTAGACAAACTGCACTTGAGAGAGCCAGATGGAAAACATTTCAGCGTAAGAGAAAGAAAAGCCACTTCCCCTCTAGCCAAGGCAAGCTGCAGTGCCCTTCAGGCTCTGGAGAAGAAAAGGCTACAGGATGCAATGTGGGTGAAGTGGGACACTCAGTTCTGCTAGGAGATGCTGGCATCCCCGGCAATATACAGCCCGTCTGAACCACGGGATATCTTGTCCTTTTAAGGTGGGCCAAGAGCAAGCATCTGTGCAGCAGCAGCACAGCCCGAGCCTGCAATCAATAGCCCCTGGTGTCACTTAAAAAACAGGGGCTTCTGTGCCTTACCAACTGGTCGTGCAGATGCCCAGGCACCCACCCGGCAGGGAGACAATCAGTCTGGTTGTTCCTCCTTGTGGCATCGTGGAAACAAGAAGGAACAGCAGCAGTGAGAGGAAGAAAAGCCACGGAGCTATGCGGCCGTGCCGCTCGCTGGCAATCGGTGCCTGCAGCTGTTGGGTCAGGAGGGGGGCCTGCAACCCCGCAGCTTGGCCCAGGGCAGCCCCGGACCCAGGGCTGCGGGCAAAGGTCCCAGGCAAATCTCTGGAGGATGGGCTGGGAGAAACGAGCAAGCATTTTGCTGCCTCGTGCTTGTTCCTCACACATAGCTGGAGCTGCATGTGTGCAGCAGGACAGGTTTGGAAGGGATTACTGAGAGGCAGGATGAATCATGCAGAGGAAGACATAGAAAATCTCCTGTGCTAGTGCCCTGCTTCTTGCGATCCTCTTCCTCCAGGGATGGATTTAAAGAGGGCTTCACCCACCAAAGGGTGCAGTACTGCGCAATGCAAGAAAAGAAGAGAAATTACAGTGACTAAAACTCATTTCCTGGCGGTGGTGTTGTCAACCATTAAGACTTTATCGCAAGCCTTGTGAAAATCTGATGGTATTACATTACTGCATAAGAATCTCCAAGCTATTTTCAGGGGAAGTTCTAGTTTTATGGGTTGTGTAGAAAGGATAGAAACTTCAGATGCTCAACAAAACATTAAAAAGCAAATTAAGGTAAATGTTTTTACATTGTAAAGCCTCAAGCTCTTAAGGATAATCATGACCTCAGATGCTCAACCTGTAACTTCTTAACACATGGCAGTATCAACACAGAGCGTCCCTTCCTTACAAAACAGCATATTTTATACCCAGGAATACACATCCTTCAAAACCAAAATGGCTTTTTTTTTTTTTTAAGAGGGAAAAAAATCGCAACAGCTTGACACGTTTCTAACATTTTATTTAAAAGCCAACGCAGCTGTATTCTAGTGCTACTTAAAGATGAGAGCCCCTACCAAATTACCAAACTCATTTTAAGCAGAAAGGGATTCAACACGCTAATGTTTTGCAGAGAATGATTCAAGAGTCTGCAGCTCTCCTCGCTGCTCTTTTCCAGGGAGCATGACTTGCTGACAGGATTAACTACTGCCAGGCTCACGAAGCTGGGAGACAGCTGCCACATGGCAGCCATTTATTACAAAGCTCCACTCCTCTAAAGTTAGGAAAGAGGCAGACTATTTCATCTGTGTTATCAGCAGGGTTCCTCTGCTCCACAGGCTTGAGAGACCAGGCTTCTAAACAAACACCTCCTTTTCTACTCCACCTTGTTAACATCCTTATCTTCCCGTCTTCTGTTTCTGGTCAGCACAGGAACTATTCCGTCTATCACAAGCTCCAAACAAATAAACAACACATTTATAAGTCAATTTAAAATGTTCAGAAACACACACACTGAAAGAGATTTTTAGAGAGTTTTGGCTTGACGTTAGGAGAGGGAACCACATGCCACAGGGAGGAAAAAGAGAAGTGCTGGAGCAAAGGGATTCTGAAATATTCTGTGCAACCTTCACTCTTCTGTCCACCTTAGAAGGTATTTTTGAAGTCAGGCTCCAGCACAACATCCAAAGCAGCTACACAGGCTTTTTGTGAGCAAGATAACCTGCAGCACGGCTTCATACCCATATCTCCACACCAGGCAGACCTCACACAGACCCACAAGCCAAAGTCACAGTCCTGCCCTGCACAAGGTACAACAGGCTTCGAGTCAACCACCTCCTACAGTCTGTTAATGACTAGAAACAGATATGCACCACCGATGTCATCTCCACGTGATATTAAATTGAGATGACCATCAATTGCCATTCTCCTATCATTCTGAACCAGAACTAAAAGATACAAGCTAGCTGTTCAATTTTACCTGGAGTGTTCTAATCAGGTATTTGCCGTTGATGCCAGAGTACCACAAATCTTTCAAACTGGGGTTTATTGCTTCCTCACGGTGAAGGAAGAACCCAGCCTTGAGAAAAACGTCTCTACCCCATTGCTGATGAAGATGCTGCTGCAGCCTTGTGAGCACTCGCACTGGCTTACTGCAGCTGGGTAGGTAGCCTTCCTTCAGCACTGTTTGGAGAGCTTTGCATTCTGAAAGTCAGTGTTTGTTTTTCGTTTGAGTTAGAGGTAGATTAATTACAGCAGTAGATGGTGCTGGCAAGCAGGCAAACCATCTCCAAGCTGAGACCCACACAGGAGAGCCGCCAGGGAAACTTTAAACAACAGTGCTACTTGTCAATAGTACTCTTCAGTATGAGTTTTCTGTCTATTTTGAAGTAAGTAAGGCGAAACTAACCTGTGGGAGGTGTTTCCTGCACACTCACAAAACGAAACAGCATCTCTTAATTTTCATAGACTGCAACACACATGCTAAAAAAGAGCACAGGAATCCAGTTCTGCAATTTCTTTCCTTTATCAGATGAGTACAAGCAGCTTCCTCAGAAAAGATCTCTCTCTATCTGACCTGACAAAGATGCATTCTAAACCAAGAATTGCCTACACTCACACAAACACAAATCCCCTTCATCCACAACCACATCCAGCTGCTGATCTTCTACGTTCCTTGCCACATAGCTTTTGCTCTGGGACTTTCAAAAAGCCTAGCAGGCATTTCAAAAGGATTTTACAAAGTACACAGGCCCGGCCTTGCAAAAGCTCATGAGGAATCCACGGAGGTCATCATGGAGCTTAGACAGTCTGCAAACAGCATAATCCACACGCTGGTGGGGTGAGGAATGCCCAGAGTCGGGAGGATAGGCCTGAAGACTTCTGCAGCATTGGACTCCTCCAACAATGCAGTAAACCGTGAGGAAATGCCTGCTGATCTTCAAAGCTCGTCAGCGGGAACAGTCTTAAGTTCCCTGAACGGGAGCATTCTGGTGGCAAGGCCACAATCCTCTTACACGCTCAGAGAAAAACACAAAAACACAGTAAACGAACAAACATCCACTAATGTTAATAACTGCAAATACTAGCAAGACTGACCCTCTACTCTGCAACGATCTTCCAGATCCATCCAGCAAAGTTTTGAAGCTCCTCGGCACAACAACCACAGGGATTAGGCAGCAGCTTACAGCCTCTGCAGCTTTCTTTTTTTCTATTATGGGCAGTCCTACCCACATGCAGGCTCCTGGAACGCAATTCTCAGTTGTTCAGACAAAGGGAGATGCTGCAGCCTGTAGGTGTAAAAGGTACCCACTGTAACTCTGTCAAGACCACTGCAGAGCACGGCCCCACGGGCAGAATTTTAGGTGCAGCCTTCAGTTGTCTGACAGGCTGTACAAGTCACTGTGAGTAAAGGGGAGTCTGGACACCTGCACCGCGCAAAGAATTGCAGGAAGTTTATTTCAGGAAAGCGGAGGGAAAAGAAAGAAAACAGACAAAATTGTGAACAGGTTTCTTCAGTAAGTGAAGTTTCAAGTTGCTGCTCCTTCAGCCAAAAATGTCTGCTGCTGGTCCAAAACCATCCTCCTCTCCCAAAAAAACAATTCCACTGCTTCACACATTCCCATCAAACAGATGATACAGACAATTCTTTCCACATCTCACGTATGAAAACGGCAGTTCATTTCCTTCTGCTCACTCCCCCTGACAGATAATATTGCACACCCCAAAACCCTAATCTGAAACGAAATAGTACAAATTATGAAAAGTTCAACTCCACTGTGCAGTAGTTGCAAATACTAGTCACAAAGACACAGAATCATAGACTATCCCAAATTGGAAGGGACCCATAAGGATTATCGAGTCCAACTCCTGGCAAACTCCAAAACAACCAAGCACACACACACAAAACAGGTCAACAGACCTGTGCCTCCACTCACAGCCATCTCAATTTCTACAGCAGGATAACAAGAGTTTGCTAAGAGGAACCTTGACTAATCTACTTCAGATATGCACACACAGCAAAGCAACATTAAAGGATCACAATAGGACCTGTGATACTGAAATTCATACTTATTTTCATGAGGGATGTTCCCATGTGAACATCTCAGTCATACATACATACACACCCACTTTCTTTTAATTCTAAGAATGAAATCACCTTGCTTTACAGTTTTAAGCCAGCCCATACTGTGGCAATATGTTGCACCAAAAGTAATGCCACCTATTTCTTTCCACGTAAATTACAACCAATAGACAGAGCACAATAACACTGCTTGATAGAGCAGATTCTCAGCTACAAAACACTATGTTTCAACACAGTCACCACTGTGACATTAGCTCTACATTTTTGCCAGCGATGAACAAGAGCCTGTACACCACACTTGTAAACATCTGCACCAGCGGGGCTGACTGTCACTGTTGCCACTGCTGAAACACACCGTCCACTGCCTCACTGCGCTCACATCCACTGGCTGGTCTCCATCAACATTCAGCAAGCATCAATGATTGTCAGTGGGTGCCATTTTTTCCACATGGAGGAATTCAGTGACGCACCTTTGCTTCTTACATACTTCCATGTCAGACGCCATTTTGTCAGACTGCCCCTCTGCTGCCAGCTGTCACAGGGCAGCAAAATGTAATGGAATATTGGTGGGAAGGTTCAGCCCCTACTGCCATACCACCAACATCCGCCTCTGACGTTGTGGGCCTACATCATAAAACAGGAGGCACTGCTTCATACTTAATAGATGTTAATTCCGAGCAAAAGTAATGGACAAAGAACATCTCAGTGACAGAAAATCTCAATGCATACTTTCACCCAGATACTAAATAGCAGGAGCTATTTTACTTCTCCAGTTCAGACATTATTGCTTTGCACTAAGTTTCATAAGCATTCTGGAGTTCAACTGTTATATATAAAGAGGTACAGTGGAAGAATTCAAGGAATTAGTAGCAGTCTCACCTGTGGAGAAGATAAGTGTGTATTTTAATGAGTTTAAACAAGAAACTAAAGGAGAAACCAAACAAAACCACCAGCTAAATAAATAATTCTTCACTGTAAGGTAAAAAACGTTTCTCAGCCTACCCACTCATTTCACACATGGTAATGTGGAAGTATAATTCTACCAAAAACTAGAAGACAGTCACCAGATTTGTTTCACTTGTTCGTTCATCTGAACTTCAAAGAGGGTTTCTGAAGCTGGAAGATTTCGCCAGCCTGACTTACTGACAGCTGAAGACAGAAAGAGGGCCTTCCCTCATCTGTTAGGGTCTTGCACGACATGGAGACTATGGAGGTAGACACTTTTTAAAACAGAAGGAGCAGCAACAAGTTCAGCATATTTCACAATGAACTCAAAACATTATTCAATACAGATTTGACATTAAAAAATATAGTTGACAAGTTCAGAGGTTCCTTAGTAAATACACCCCTATAAAACTTCCTAAACCTGCTAAAACAGGGATAATTTCTGAAATAGCAAGGTCGTTAAAGCAAGCAAGCTCCCACAAGGATTCAGTAGTTGGGAGGGTTATCAGACCTCTGGGGAAGTCAGGGGCTCCATCTTGGCAGTGTTTCAGCCTTTCATACACCCAGGAGACTGATTACTCCATGATAAGCAATTAGGAACCCCAGGGAGGACAGTTAACTGTCCTACCAAAACAAAAAGGCTGCACAAATGTAAGTCTCACTAGATTAAAGAAACACTATCTGAAGAACAGCAAATTTGTGTTTGCTCCTTTCTACTGGAACTAGCAAAGATTACACTTTGCCTACATATGGCACACACAGATCTCAGAAATCCCAAATTTGAGCACGTACTTGCTGCTAAATTGGTAACAAATGCTCTGAAGCATTTTCTTTCCCAAGACACCAGTGCTGTGATGCAGGAAAAAAGGAGGAGGGATGGAGGGGAGGAATACAGTAAACAATGATTAGAAGACTTGAAATAGTAATCTCATTCAGTTAAATTTGTTTTCCTCATTGTTAAAATAGTGCCCAATTGAGGATAAGCTGCCAAAAGAGGGACCTAGAAGGGCTCTGGGAGGCTCCCGCTTGCAGCAAGGCACCTATGTGTATCACCATCCTGCCCACGTTAAACATTTATCTCTGGTGAAGCTGATGGCTGAATTCACCTTTCACCTGCCAGCTGATGTAGAAGCTCCAACACATACCACCACTGCCAGTGACAGCGTAAGTTCTGAACTGCGTCAGGCACAATAAATTTCAAAGTACTATGACAGCTTAAAATATGAAGGAATGCTTTTCAATAAGATGACCCCCTGTTCGTTTCTGCCCTTTTATCTTTTCTTAACAGTTTGCCATCCAGTGATAGGAGGGAACCCCAGCTGCATAGCCTGAGCTTTTATCTTCTGCTGACCATGCAACAACACAAAGCTCAGAGCTGGATTTCCTGCTGCTTGCCTAAAGGGGCTGTTCAGCTTGTTTAAATATTACTTGCCTTGAGAGCCTTGGAGTTGTGCCCAAGCACTGTACTGTATCTTCCCAGCATCCATTTCAGCATGTACTTTAAAGGTCTTTAGGTTCGATGTACTATGCTCTCCCTCGCGACAGGAGGAGCCTGATGCCTCCAGGAAAAAAAGAAAACCCACACAACTCCTCCCTCTCCCCCCGTTAATCCCCATGCCTCATTCTGCTACACGGCAAACAGAAGTCCCTCTTCATCCCAAAAGCATGCAAACATATTTAGTTCAGTAAACTGAACCAATTACAACCAAGGCAAAGACATTCCAGTACGAAAGTCGGCAGCTAGAAGAAATCAAATGCCATGTATCACTTACGGCAAGCTATCAGAGCTCTGTAAGCAAACAGCCGACAAGGTACAGGACCAAAAGCAGACTTCTAAGGCGAGCTGTGGCATGGCAGCCTCCTGTCATGTCGAGTTTAGGAAGTCTCCACAGTGGATTTTAGAAAGTAAGAATCTTCAGATGGGACCTCCTCAGAATTTGTGAACTTAACACTGTGTCACTTTCTTTCCTATTTCAGAGTGAGGATGCAAATAAACTACAGCTTTTACAAAAGCAAGAAAGGACAATCAGCCTGTGCAGACTCTTTCAAAGCCCCTCATGTTCACAATTACCATACCACAGAGAGGCTGAGCTCTGTTACAAGGTCAGCAGCGAGATAACCTTGGCTGAACAAGAAGCCCTGTGCTAGCTGGCCCAGCAGAGCATGAGGTGGCTCCTGTGCGGCCCAGCAGGCCTTGCTGCTCCCCAGCCCTATCAGGAGAAAAAGACGGCAGGCAAACCCAGCCTAAAATCAACTCGTGGAACTTGAGGTGCTAGTAAGGAACACTTTAGCCAGTGCTGACTGCCAGAAGTGTCCTGGAAGAAGATGCCTCTCATACCTCGTCTCGCTGCTGAGGTGCAGTGATATGTGTCCCCCCACAAGCTGATTTAGAACTACGGCTGCAAGGAATCTCAAGGCTAGATGTGGAAACCCGTTTTTAATCCATTCTGCTCTGCCTCAGTCTGCAGAGCACAGACTGATTTAACCTGATGTAAGCCATGGCTGTCATTCAGAAGGACAGACTGCCAGTCCTCACTTAACCCCTCAGCTCCCGCTGCACCCTTCTCCCTCGTGCCTAGCAGTGATCTGGGATCATGGAATCGGCCATGCCAGTTTAGGATTTGTAGTGTGTTTGTTTTTTTGTTTTTCTCTATACGTGCACGCAAATATATTTCACTAACAGTCTTCAAACAGGGTAGCTGAAGCATCGTCAAATTACACCCTCTATTTGAGTGCGGGATGAGAGACCTGAGCAAGAATGTTGTCTGTAACTCTATTCCTGTGGTGCTGCAGTACCATGGAAAGATGAAAAGATGTCGTGGAACAAACTCTCAGCCAGTTCCATCTGCAGAGTCCCTCCTCCCACTTCCCCTCTCTCCCCTCCCTCCAGCTCAGAGCTTGTTTGCAGTCCCTCTGTCATAAAGAACATTCCTTACCATTAAAATTCTACCTAAGCCTCAGCTCTCCAATTTACCTTGTGAAAATAAGTTCACCATAAAACAAACTAGCACAATTAAAATGTCTGCACTGCATCTCTTCCATGGCATCCCTGGAAGAGGGGAGCAAGAGAGCAAGAGCAGTCCCCGGCGGTCTGTCAGTCATTTTACTGCTTGTCTATCCAATCTCTCCCAGATCAAGGACTGGGTGTACCTTTTGTGCAGCACTAAGCACAAAACAAACAAAAGTCCAGAAAATCTCCACCCTCAGCCTCCCTCAGAGTTCTCAGGGCTGATTTAAACTGCATTTTCCACATTTTTGTTTGTTCACAAGCAGCTGTAAATGGCCCTGTCCCCATGCACAAAGATGAAGCTATCCCCCCAAAAAACAACTCACGCTTCGTTAAGCTACATCAGTAACAATGCTGGAACAGTCTTGCCACCATGTGCCACTACACGTCTCAACCAGAGCTACAGAACGGTAAGCAGGGCAAATTGCTCACCTGGAGTTCCCAGGTACTTTAGAAAAAATATTTACAAACCTTGGAGCCTTGGACTTAACCTGCAGCACAGTGGGAATGGCACACATGCTCCCGCACTGGCAGCTAACTGCCTCCATCACCTTAAGGGGATGGAATGGGACAGAAGTGGAGAAAAGAAACCAAAGCTGCACGGAGCAAGGACATGCTGCCTGGCTGCGTGTCCTCAGACGCTGCTAGCTCACATTGCTTGCACCATCTGATCGCTCAAAGCTAAACATGGAATGTAGGTAGCAAGTCATAACGCTGTGCAGAGCTAGAGACGTGACTATCAGCTGTTTCTGCATTATAATTACTTCACCAAGGTACAGCAGGACCAAATGTTGGTCTGTTGCAGACTTCTGCACTGCTTTAATTCATTAAAAATAACAACGAAGGCTGAATGTCACTTACAGATTCAAGACTACTGTCACTTTTCTGCAGGCCCAGCATTCCCCGTTTAAGTTTTCAGTCATCCAGACAAGAGGAGGGACCAGAATTATTTTTCTTTATTCAAAACAGCATTAAGAAATCAGATTTCACACGGCTGTGATCTGTCTCTCCTCCCCAAGAGAGAAAGAAGTTTTAAAGACAAACACACTGAAGCAGCACTCCTGAACCATCATGCTCTGCATTTCCAAGCACGACTTGGTCATGTAGCAGAGGGGTTGGACTACATGATCTCCAGAGGTCCCTTCCAACCCCTATGATTCTGTGATTCTGTGATTTCCCCTGCTGGCCACTTCTGCTCCCATACTTTCTCTCGCTCTCCTTTCATTTTTAAAGTTTCTGCTACTAATAAGAATAATAGTAAGAAAATCTTACTGTAATACCATAATTTCTTTGTATTATCAAATTCTCTGGTGAATTGTTCAATTCGCAGTGATACTGACCCTCAGATCCCACTGGGCCTTAACTGATGCAAACGGTTTCCTTCAGTTCTTTCTTTCTCCATTTTATTTTTGTCCTAACATGCACGAAGTACATGCACAGGGCTGGGTTTTGCAACTCTGGGCTGAAAATGCAAATATTTTCACCTGTACAGCTGGAAGGGAAGGCTTAACTTTTAGGCAATTTGTTACTGTACCCCGTTCAGAATTAAGCCAAGCTCAAAGAATACGTCAGTGAAGAAATGATTTAAGCCAACGATTCAACACAACTTACTGTCCAGGCTTTGCCCTGTGTGTGAAGCTTAAGTTATTGGGAGCACAATCTGTCAGACAGTGATATTAATTTTAGTACAACACATCAGCAGAAAAACAACAACAAGAATGGTACTAGAAAAGACCAAGAACTTGCAGCAGTATGCACACAAACGTTTTATGTTACACAAAACAATACAGGCAGTGCAAAGCAAGATAGCACAGACTCTTTCCAAACGACTGCAGGCCAAGGGATGCTTTCAGGAGATTATTCGGAGCTACCTACAGCTTCCTGCTGGAGCGTGGACTCCCCCTACCCACCCCCACCCATCCCTTTGCCGAAACAAAGGAAGGAACACATTAGCACCTTTCTTGATAAAGATGCTTCCGCAGCAGAATCCTTGTGAGGGCTGAATACAAAGGGATGCCCCCCGCCCAGACTTCAAAGTTGCCATTTTTCGCATGAGCGGCAATGCACCCGGATGCAAGGTGGTTATCAGGAAGGTAGCAGGAAGGGACCAGTGCAGCATGAGCCACAGCTGTGCTCGAGCAGGTCAGAGAAGCACGCTGGTGGCTAGCAGACCAGAACTTCTGTTAGCACCAGCAGAACACCAGCTCTAAGAAACCACTTCCTATCCGATTCCCCCTCCTGACGGCCTGCTCCTTACCGTCATTCAGAACAACCAGGCAACTGATCTCTAACCATCCATCAGAATTGGCTAATACAATGTCACCCAGCCTACCGCACCAACAAAAACCACCAACGAATCAAGCCGGTGGTTAACTGCAAACTTTTGCTTTACTGACAGCATTAGGCCAAGGAAGGTTCTCTCTTTCCCTTTCCACGGACGCCGCCCTCTCAGAAACCCACTCCACACAACCTCAGATTTACAAATACAAACATCCTACACATCTGCTTCCACCTGGTGGATTACCAGAGATTGAGACTACAGCACTTTTCAAAATGATCGTGTAAACTCACCCCTAAAACTGGCAGCACGGCAATACTGTGGGCAGCACTAGAAGGAAGGAGCACTGGGTTTTGGAGGGAAGGGGAGCTTCTGAGAAAAGGAAGACAAATCTCTATTTAACCCCTTTTCAAACTCCATTTTTTCTCCCTTAGAAAGCAAACAATAAAAGTGATTTTTCTTTCATTTTGATGAGTTCCTCGAAACAGCAGAAAGCAAAGCTATTCAGTATTGCTCCTTGGTGCTTAACATGAATGAATATCCTCAGCCAAATGTCTTGTCAAAGAACTTACAAAACACTCTTTCCACAGTCTCTACTTCCATAACCAAGCAAAAGAAATGAGTTATTTTTTAAAGCGTATATTAAAAACACACACTACACATACATACTGCACATAATCAAAACAACAGAAAAATTATCCTGAAATGTTTCATTAATTGCTAGCCTTAACGATGGAAACCTGGGGCTACTGTAAGACTTCAGCAACGAAAATGAAACAGGTCAGGGTGTGTCCTGAAATACTCTCTGCTGCAAAACCTTTCAGACCTTGTTTCAAAAAATTTCCTTGCTATGGTACCTGCAAACGTAGCTTTGCAGTAACTTCTCATTCCGTCTTCATACGCACATCTTTATAGTTCCAGCACCAGTGGTATCTCATTCTCTGCGCTCACAGCCCAGCAAGACCCACTCTGGAGCTCCAGCTGTGGCATGCTCCTTTCTGCTGCTGCAGTTTCCCCTGAATGGAAGTGAAGGTGAGCACTGCTGCAGCCTTCCTCTGTTCTCTATTGCACTGTGAGCTCACTAAGATGCAGACAGACCACTGCAAATCACATTGAAGGGCTCAATACAAACCAAAGCCTCAGAGTCTTGAATTGGTACATATAGGCCCCTTCTACTAAGGAGATACATTAACTTCCACTGAAGCTTCAAACAGGCACTGCCAAAAGGTCCTTGAGCAAGCTGTGGTCTGCAAGGGAGGGCTATAGGGACCATGCGCTACATGCCCAGGTATTTATGAACTCCTGGGCCTTTGTTTTAATATAAGAGACTACCTGTGTTTGGCAAGGTATGCAAATCTTGCCAGGTAGCTTTCAATCTACCCTTACTCCATGTGGAACAGAAGCACCTGCAAAGTTAAATGCATCCAACAGAACAGCTTTTTTGTCTGACACCAGCAAACCCCTCAAACATAAATTCCATACCTCCGTGTCACAGCACTGGAGAAATATTTGGGCATTCACCACACTGTTTGCTAGTGGAACAGCATGCAGATACACAGGTACACAAGGCTGCTAAATTGCTACATCAAGATGTGGGACTACATTGCCAACTAGAGTGTTCACAGAGCTAATCTAGCTTACTCCACTTTGGAGTCAGAGGGACAAAAGGATGCTTGGCTTTCATGGGATCATGTGCAGGCTTTTTCCCCACACACGTTGCAACAGACATCAAGAACAGAACATGCCAGAGTAAGCACTGCTGCTGTCACCCCCGCCAGCTTATTCCCATCAACAGCTGTACCTGCCGTCTCCCACTCCCTTCCCAAATCTCAGTACTCCTGCAGTAGAACTCTGAGGACTAGAAAAAATGGTCAGAATCACCTCCCACCCCCACCTTTTTTTTTAGGGTAGTGGAAGTTTGTTTTTTCTTCTAATAAGAAAAGAGAGGACATAAAAAAGAATTCAAAACCTGAAGTTATTTTCCCTTAGTTGCGTATTTAGAAATGGCTGACATTTTTTTTTTTATTATTAGTTTTATTACTTATTTTTCTCTCAACCAAAACAAACGTGGCCTGAAGCTAAACACCTGAAATGTGGTGTTCCAGCACAACTGGTTGAAGCTTAGTAGAGCTGCATGCAAGTGAAAACAGGGCTTAGAATAAAGGTGCCCAGTGATCTCTGACTGAAAATACCCGTGGCAGCCCAGCGTCTTGCTTGCAGAGGAACTTACCAACATTACTGTCCCAGCTGGCTCTCTATGTATACCTTGAAATAGGGAAGCTGACTAAGCTCCCTACAAACTGGTCTGGTCAGTTCCAGTCACCCCCATCTCAAACCAGTGAAAGCCAACAGCTAAACATCCTCTCAAAAGGTGAAACGAAGTCTTGAACCACAATGGTGGAACTGCTAGCAAATATTAGGTATCTTTTTTCCTCAAGTCCAGTAGCTGTCCTAGCCCCTCATCCCAGAAGTCAAGAGAGATATTCAGCGCATTTTTGGATTTGCTGACTTTAAGCCCATTGGATAAACTCAATTCCTGGTTGTTCACAAGTCAAAAAATGTTTGCTTGGGAAACAAAGCAGAAAAAAGCTGCACTTCTCTCACAATCACTCCATTCCAAGAGCCACAGCTTTAGCACTTCCAGTTTCCCATCTCATTAAGTGCCTTGCAGTACTTGTTTTTGTAATCATTTTCCACGCTGTCTACACAAAAAGCTATCTCAGCAGCCAGAAGAACTACATTCCTTACACACGGACCCTTTCCAGACTCATCCCAATACTTTCTGTGCTTAAGGTCCTATACATTCACGAACACAGATCACTACAGGCCCACCAGTTAATTCATTTCAAGTTGCCCTAATTTTGAGGCTAAACGCTTTTTAAACTTCTCCATCCTTGATGTTCCTGTTTAAGGAAGTTAGACTGCCTCCCAAATTCTCTCAATTCACTGTTGCAATGATGGCACTTCAGCATCCTGACTCTGACAAGCCACTGAGCCAGTCTGCATTTCCGTGCACACAGAGGGCAATTTGCATTAACTACTACGTACATAGCATCTTTCTTTCCAAGGACTTTTGAGTGAGAAGCCATCTGTTATCCAGCTTTTCCTTTTCAACTCTTTCAGGACATGGATACCTCTTCCCTCTCTTTCCTCATCACCTCCACTCTGAAAGGTTACAGCTCATGGACCCCGTGGTAGATGCCAAGGCCTTTGGTGAATCAATCAATGGCGGTTAGCTACAACATTAAGGTTCAGCCAAGATACAAAGCATAAACATTCTTCCAAAAACTTTAAAATCCAAATGCAAATTTTCTGCCCATCTTCTTGAATGTCAGGCAACAGAAATGCCAATAAAAGATGTCACTGCAAGAGGAGCCAGTCAGTTGTCCAGGGTCTGATGACAAGTCCTTGGCAGGAGAGAATGGAGATCCAGCCACCACTGGTGGGACATATATGGCTTTTAAACTCCAACCTCCCTCAGTCTCTCCACGAGATCTTGTCCTGCTGATCAGGCCCCATGTTCAGCCCACTGTGGTCCCTGCATCTCTTTGACACAATGAACGAATTGTTGCTGAGCATCGTTGGCGGCAGCTTGAATCCCCACGGACGGCGTATGTGTCTTCTCCTCTTTCACCAGCTATACCACTACCATTCTGGGGCTTAACAGTGCAAACTCAGAGTTACAACAAAAAGCAAACAGGTGGTCACTTCCTGAGGTCAAAGCGTACCTGCAAATGCAGGTTCACAATGCAATGCACAAATATTTATTTTCTCTGCGTACTTTTACATCCTCTATGCCTTGGAAAGCTTTGGTGTTTTTTTTTCCAAAGGAAGAAAAGAAAGAACAAAAATCCCCAGTTCTTCCAGTTTCTGTGCAAGGAGCAAATCCTCCAATACACCCTTTGTGTGCTCAGGTCCCTGAAAGCTGCCAGAAATAGTCGAAGGATGGGGGATGAAGGAAGTTTTCTGTGATTAATCCTGCTTTCAAAAGGCTTTAGAAGTAACTATGATCAAACAGATGCAATGCATTGCTCAAATCAATATGAAAACTCAGAATGGAAACTATTTTAGAAATCACTGCAGCTTTAGGTTTTCTATTTATTTACAGTTTTGACAGTAAAGGATGAATGGGTTCCCATAGAATCAAATGACTTTTCAACTTCAAGATACAATTTCACACAAACTGTTATCGTTGCATCTTGTACATTTGTACCACAGACTCAATGGTACAAGCATGAGGATGCATACCTGCAAGGTAGATAATCATACCTTTGCATCAAAATCATTACTAAACAATCCGACAGAAGGATGCTTACTTTTAGTACGTACAATTCCACATCACTCTACTCATTTGCAACCTGTAGTACGGATATCATTTAGCTCTGGAGACAAAAGGAGACAGGCTTCTCCTCCAGTCAGATGTAGTAAATCCATGGAAGTCAACACAAAACCCACCAGAGGCACAAGAATCAGGCCTTTAGGATGGTATGCTACCGTCTCCTGCATGGTTAAGTCTGATGAGCTTGCTGAAGCATAACTTTCAGCCAAGTGCTTTTTCATACTAACTCATCCACAGAGCAGAGACGATTAATCACCATTTATTACTCACCTTCTGGCAACACCCACTCTAAGCTAGGCACCGTCCAGACACACCAGGAAGACGGTCCTCATCTGAAGGGTCTGTCATAAAAGGGAGCGATTTCTGAGACTCAATCCCGACAGGCACAGCTACCAGGATCCACCAGAACAAAGCTGCTCACAGGATTCCTTAAACACGAACACAATTCTTTCAAAAAGTGGCAAGACTGGTAGTAAATACACCAGCTGTACCTACTTTTCATTGCCTGCCAAGCCCCACTGGAGTTACTGTACAAATAATTCTTATGACAGGATGTTGCTGAAGAAATACAGAGGATCTTCACAGACTATGACAGCAGTTAAACGTTCAGAGCCCATCACTTGGTTACAGTACATAGGAAAGTTGTTATTCTCTTCTTCTGCAGCATTAGTAACTTCTCAAACAAAGAAGCCTGATTGAGGCAGACAGTGAGGGGCTTATCAGCTTAGGAAATGGGAAGGATGGTCCAATTAACTGCCAAGCAGTCAGACATAATTCACTCTGACGAGGCCAATGAGAGACGAGTCAGAGAAATGCATGTCCTGTCCATTTACGTAACACCTAAACATTTCCCCCACCACAAACTCTTCTCTTCTGTGAGCTAAATAAGGAGCAGCCCGCCAGAGGAAAACCTCCCTGTACCCATCCGCAGCTATCTGGCACTCCCTCTGACAGAGAAACCATCTCAGAGGTAGGAGAGGCATCACCATGCACTAAGCTGCAGGCGCCAGGCGCTAAGAGCCATCACCAGGCAGGGACAGAGAACTCCAGGCAAGGTTACCTGGGGTCCTTACCACCTCACTGCATTCTCACAGTCCAGGAAACAGGGCAAGAAGCAGAATGCACAAAAAAGCAAACAAAACCTACCCCAGTCTAGGTTGACAGGCTTCATCTCCTTTTTCCGAAACCACTTCAGAAAGAGTCAGAACAATGCTGAAGTCTTTTCACAATGTTTAAAGAAAAGAAAAAAGCTGAAGGCAATCCATATGTAACAGCTGATGAAGAAAGCTGTGAATCCAGCCTGAGTGCTGCTTCTCACATTCTCTGCTGTGCTGAGTACACTGCTGGCACCAGGTAAGCAAAAGGAGGGCGCAGAGAAAGAGGAAGGGGAGAAATTCTACGAAAGATGCTAGAATGAAAAGAGTAAGCTCTCAATGGATTGTAGCTAGAGCATCACCTAGGAGGCAACAGGTATCTGAAACAGAGAGGGAGAAAAGGAAGAAGCCTGAAAAAGAGTCCCTGAACCACTGATCCAAAAATATGAGCCTTGTCTGACATTTATGGCAAGAGCAGCATCTTTACTCTGCAACAACAACACACTCACGGGACTCAGCCCATCCTTTGATAACTTGTGCGTAACCTCCCTCATTTCTCAAAGTGCCAGACTTCGGGCTATCGCGATCCAAAACACGTGCTTTATGTGCTAGGGGGAGGACAATTAAAAAAAAAAGCCACTGGTGGGATATATTTACATTACGTATGGTGACATCCTATTTGCCAGCTGGTTACCAGGAGCTAAGGAATTCGCGTGGTACCAGTGAAGTCGCCTTGCAGCAGGGTGTTATAGCGAGCACAATCCATACTATATATGGTATGTTTACTGAACGATTAGGCATAAACATGTTACAGAAGGACTGATGTCGTGCATCGGACACCGAGCTTGCTGCTTGGAAAGCAGTCCGTCACATACCCCTCATGCTCCTGGCCACGGGTGCCAGTGAAACCTCTAGAAAACAGGAACAGGTTATGCTGCGAGTAATGATTAACTGCGGGGAGTATCAGCCCAGCCAGCTCCACCCGCCTGCACTCCCCATCTCCTCTCTGCCTCCCTCCGTACTTCAGGGCCCAGCCGTCCACAAGGCAGCCAGGCGGAGGGCATGACGCGCAGCCAGGCGCATGCTGTGCTGTGCAGAGGGGATGATGGGCATAGACAAGTGCACCCGCTCCTTCTTCAGAAACAGCTGGCAGCAGGCAAGAGAGCGCCGCAGCTCCCCGCCTGCCGGCGATCCGAGCCCGCACAGGCCTATTTCATAACAGGGGGGAGAAAAATCCTGAAAGGGCAGAGGGAGGAGGGTGGACTAAAGATGCCTTAAAGCGCAGCAGAAGGTTCGTATCTGGCTTCTGAGTCCTGCCTAACCTGTTCTATGGTATGTTCCGTTTAACTCTCGTTTTGTTGGTTTGCTTTTCTGTTGGCAGCTGGAGCCAAGCTGCAGCCCCTTCTCTGCTCTGACACCTTTCACACCCTGTCACGCTCCAGTACAAACACCGGCCCACGGGAAGGGGATGCCAGAAAACGAAATGCTGAGCCCAACACAGGCTGATCCTGGACACACGGCTTCTTTATCACAGGGAACGGGAGCGACCTGACTAACTCAGCAACGCTGCCGGCCCACCGGTGCCAGCCCATCGCCTTCACCGCTGCTCCTCTAGCGCCTCAAAAATAAAAACTATGCAAAGCGATAAGGGGGTGGGGAAGCAAAGCAGAGAAAACCCCAAACCACACGCTCAGAAGACTGCATGCCCCGAAAATCTAACCAGAGCTGGTGCGGGGGTGGCAGCACCGGGAGACGCTCTCACCACTGCAGCAGATTTATGTCTTCATTGTGTGCAGTACCCACAGGGTTAATGGACAGCCCAAAGATCAGCCATCTACCTGCTAAGCAACACAGGCATCAACTCAAAGCCCTGCGGGGGGTTTGACATGGGCTGAACAGTTTCTGACTGATGGCAAGAACGTGGGCTTGCTCAGTAGCCATTTTAAGCAACAGATGCTTAATCATCACAGGAGCACAGTAACAAAAGAAACAGGGGCAAAAACACAGGGCAGAAACACGGACCCCTAAAAGCTAAGCAACACATGCACAGCTCGATCGCAGCAGCAGCATGTGTGAAATGCACTGAAAGAAACCAACAAAGAAGGGAGATGATTAAATGACCTTCAGAGCACAGCAAATCCCTCAGAGCAATGAGTGCTGGGCACAAGAAACGTCCTGGTTTCCAGTCAGTTGTTTCACATGTTTTCCAGGGAGTTCTCGTGCTGTGGGAAAGACTTCTGCATGCACTGAAAGTAAGCCTGCAACATCCCCTTCCACTCCCACAGCAAGTATGCAATCCATAAAAGATTAAAGTGCTGCAGACATATGCTTCAGCTAAGACTCTTCTTTTTTCTTCTTTTAATCATATCAACAGTTTAGCACTTGCTGCATTTTATCAAGCTATTTTGCCATCCCTTTTTAAGGCAGTAAGGGGCAATGGGAAGAGATGGAGTGCAAGTGAGTGAGCCGCAGGCAGTCTGTAACTCAAACACTGCTTTACAGATGTATTTACTACACACCTTGTCTTTGGGGGCTTTTCAGGCCAGGGCTGCCTTTGTCTCTGCGCACTATGCACTTGCCAGCTCCTAACAAATGAGCAATCACACAGAGAGCAGATTTGCATCCTTCCGTGGAGTCCACCAGGAAGCTGAGACATGGAGATGTGCCTGAGAAGTTCCCCACTGGTTACTAGAAACCCATCGGATCTATCATTTTGGTCACACGAGTGCCTGAAGCCTGCTGCAATTCTTAACTGTGCTGCAGTCACATGAAAGAGAACAAGTTTCCTCCTCCCACCCACATCCCATGGGTAATGTTACGTGAGCACTGAGTATGTAGAGGAACACGGTCAGGGTGGGCTGTAAAGCTGTACATATTTCTTTTTGGTGGGGGGGATTATTATGTTTTAGGTAAGCCTGCCCAATGCTCAACGTGGGTATCCAAAAGAGGGGGAGGTGGGGAATCTTCATCTTCTGCACCACCACCTTCTTACAAGTGGGTGCTACTAGTTTCCCCTGCTTACTAAATACAGTGAAGAAGGAGCACAGAAAGGATTTCTACATAGTACAAGTCAGTGAGCTCTGAGGTGATGGGGCTGCTTTGGAAGCGTTCTTATTTGTTGGAGGCATCCAACAGGTAAGTAAGCAGAGAGATGAGAAGAGGGCACTGTGCTTCTGAGGAGAAATGCCAGGCATGGAGACAAAGGCAGCAAGCAGAGAGTGGGGACCAAGCTGTGATTTAGCAGCTGCAACCAGAGCCTCACACAGCCTCCCCCGTGGCTGTGACGGAGCTCAGTGCCACGCAGCCCCTCCTGCTGCCCCAGGCACAGTACAGCTGAGGGCTGCAGGCCTGCGCCATGACCGAACTACACTGACCTTAGGCAGGGAGTAATCAGGGAGAGCATCAAAGAGAAGCGCCAGGTTTCACAGCAGATGCCATTTCCTAGACATAAGCGAAGCACACAGCATCTTCAATTCGCTATACCTATACAGTCCCCAGCAAAATAAGAAACGGGTGGGAGGGGAAATACAGCAGTTCAATGAAATAAAGTGTAAACAAGCACATACACATTCAATGTGCTAAATGCATTTATTTCCACTGAAGTTATAACTGAGAGCGCCCCCGATAACACAACACATCTGTGATGTTACACTCTGTATCCGTTTCATAAAACATTTAAAAACTTGTTTTTGCCTTGGTCCGCCTACACAAAATAAGGAAGAAATACCACTCATCAGGGACTCCCTAAGAAAAATAAGTCTTCGAATGGCGATGTACGCTCACTGACTAACACTTATTTCTGCGAAACTACTGTTCTTTATACATTTTGCATTTGAAAGCTGCAAGTCTCACACGCGCACACACAAAAGACAGACTGCTGCTGTGGACAAAATGGTGCCATTTAATACAAAAATCTGGTTTATGCACAGACTGGCTGTAGTGCATGCTGGTCCAAAGCAGAGTGGGATGCAGCCAGTTATATCGAACAGTTGTGCCCTCAGCAACAAACGGTGCATTCATAAAGCTGGGAAAGCCTCTGTCTAGGGGCTCTAAGCTCTGCAAAGGAAACAATCGGTTGCTGACATTTTCTGAGGGAGGGGATGGTGAAAAGAGGTTGAGGGGGAGAAGTATGATCTACAGGAAAGTTATGTGCAGAAGAAATATCAAAGTACAAGGAATAAAACAAACTGCCACTGAGCTATCTTTGTACCCTGACTGCATTAGCTAGCACGTAACAAATGAGCACCGCCACCTGAAAAAGACAAGCACTTGGAAAACACTTGGCCAGTCAAGAGTGCAGAAGAAAAGGAAGAAGAGAAACACCAGCCCATGAAGACGCGACAGACATCACGCAGGCTGCAGCACACAAAGCCGCATCTGACAGCTTCACGCAAGTCTCTTACCCTCGCCTTTATTAGCTATGCCACCTCCACACTGGTAACGAAAAGCCAACATCTGGTGCTAGCTAAATGTCAGAACAGACAATCCCTTTAATAAAAATTTAAAGAGTCTGCATCCTAACAAGGAAGTTGCTAGCACTTCGAATGTAGGACCCTCCACCAGAGTTGCAAGGCTGAAACAACCCAGGCTCTATGGCTGGGGAACTTTGCCGGGCCCCCTGCCACCTCATCAGGGGGATGCTGGCCCCATGTGGCCCATCTGGAGGATTCACCTGGTCAACACCCCACGCCTGGGTGTCTACTGACAAGCCACAGGATGGAGAAACCCCACCAGACTGACAGCGCTGACCAGGCTCCTACAGGAACAGCATGTCTTGCGCCCTACAGTTCCCACTTGACAGCACTCCTGGCCAGAAGGCTGCCAGATGCAGGCTGCAGATGTACTCTTGCAGTCCCAGAATGTCCCTTGTGTGCAGACAGGGCCCATGGGTGTCCAGGTCCTGCTGCAGAGTGGGACTGTGCCATACTGTCTGCCCTCAACCCAGGAAGCGAGTACCAGACCTGCACCAAACTGCAGTGCTGAGGTCAAATCCTGCTTGGACCTCAGATACATGGGATACCCACATAAGTGGACACAAAGGTCTTCGTAAATGGAAAAGTACAGCATATTAATAAATACATACAACCTCCTCTGTTCTACTGAGATTGGCAATTAAAAACCAACCCAAAATCACAGACTGTAACTGAAGTTCAGTGGGAAGGCCAGTGAGAGTTTCTTTAAGAGAAAAAATGAGCTGAGGCCTGCCTGCACATTGATCGGAGTTGAGAAATGTCTCACCAATCACTCTTGGCTGCTCCAAGGCTGTGGCGAGGCATCCATCGTGTTTTCTGCAAGCATTTGCACAGCACAGAGGTCTCTCACATCTTACTGGAAGACAAACATTTTGCAGTAAGTTGAACTTGAACACATTTAGTTATGGGGTAAAGAGATGTCTTCCCCGGCCTGGAAAGGCCCAGTGAAAGGACAGATGACAGAAAGTTTGGTTAAGGGTTGACAGAGTGCCTACATGATACTTTCAAAGGACTTTGTACATCAAAGATTTAAGAGAATGCACTGAAGACTCTGCAAGGGTATCTAGAAAGGGACATGTGTAACTCTTCCTGCCCACAGTGTACCTAACCATTCTTTGAGATCCTTTCATGAAACAGGACTGTGGCACTGACAATACATGTGTTTTTCCACAGAACTTTAAAAAAAAAAAAAAAAACCAGGATGAGTTGTTCATCAAGAGCAAGCCCTTCCTGCAGCTCTGTGATATGAACAGACAAAACCTGTGAGTCTGTTGGAAACAAGGAACAAAAGCCAGGAGCACACCCAGCCAGTTACAGCAGGGAGAACTGAGCAGGCTTTCTACAGGGTATCAAGGCACCAGAGATCAATGGTAATGCTTTGGTTTACCAACTGAGAATTGTAAATAATTGCCATTGCAATAAACACTGCCCTGCATTTGCATAAATAATCTCAACAAAACTGCATGAAAAGCCACTTCATTAGTGCTCATTATCAGCTGAGGACTTACAGCAGCTACGTAACTGCAAATGCCTCTGTAGAGGCATGAAAACAATCTAAAAATCGTCTTTCTTATTTTATTCCTTGGAAAGTTTCCAGACAAGGCAAAAGTTTACACTCATGTTCCCATTAAACTTGCCCTTAGTATTAAATCTATATAGTTTAGAATTCAAATTCACAGAATCATAGAAGCATTAAGGTTGGAAAAGTCCACTTAGACTATCTAGTCCAACTGTTAACCCAACCCCACCATGCCCACTAACCATGTCTCTCAGTGACACACAACACGTTTCTTGGACACCTCCAGCGACAGTGACTCCACCACCTCCTTGGGCAGCCTGTGCCAGTGCCTCACCACTCTTTCTTTTTCCTGATATCCAGCATATCCAACCTGAACCTCCTCTGGCATAACTTATGGCCATTACCGCTCATCCTATCACTGGGACCTGGGAGAAGAGGCTGACCTCCACCTGGCTACAATCTCCTTTCAGGGAGCTGTAGAGAGCGATAAGGTCAGCATTCTCTTCTCTAGACTGAACAATCCCAGCTCCCTCAGCTGACCCCCATAAGACTTGTGCTCCAGACCCTCCAACAGCTTCACTGCCCTTCTCTGGACACACTCCAGGGCCTCCATGTCTTTCTTGTAGTGAGAGGCCCAAAACCAAACACAGTACTTGAAATGCGGCCTCACCAGTACTGAGTACAGGGGGATGATCACCTTGCACATATGATTCAGTTCCTCTTCACAGACTTTTACAAAAACTGGTAATATCACACATGACCTGCTTATTAAGAAAGGAAGGGAGATTTTTTGTCTTATTCGGAGAGGGAGAAGAAAACACCTGGAAAGCTGTGGAAGAACATCAATAGGGTTAAAAAGAAAATTACATACCAGCCTCATGAAAAACTGTAAAATAAAGCTCTTTAAGGAAATTTTATGCATAAGAGATGAACAAAGAATTTCTCAAATTTAGAAAATGTCTTCAATTCAAACACTGAGTCACAGGATACAAGTGTCCACATCACCTTACAAAAGAAAAATAAAGAAGAAATCCTGCCTTAAATGTGTCACTTTTTGCTGCTGTTTACTTTGTAGTGGTTTGTTGAAATCCCACAAATATTTAAGACCAAAACCACAGTCATTATTTTATATTTAGATGAACAAGAGCATCTTGAAAGAGGCTGCAATTGCAAGCCCTCACGCACAGCTCCTCTATCCCTCCACCAACCTCAGCACAGGGCTGGTGCAGGACGTCTGGCCACCACCGGAGGAAGGACACAGGCCACAAGCAGCAGCAGTGATCTCCATCCGCTGGCCTGCCCACCCTGCACCTCCCATCACAAGGCACTGCTAATATCTGCTGTTAATATTTAAAAAAAAAAACAAACAGCTACAGATTCCTTTCTTGTCTTTCTTTGCTCTCTCCCCTGATCCAAGTAGAACGAAGAAGAAAGGATTTGCACCTCACACCGATACTTCAGGTAGCAGCCCTGATTTAAATCAGCAGAAAATTCAGGAGAGAAAGGAGCCCGAAGCTCTCTAGCCGGGTGTGCTGAACACCATGAACCTCACACCCCCGCCCCACAAATGCTTAGCTGCTGAATGAGATTCCTCTCGTTTCCTGCACTGAATCATCTGTGTCACCACAAAGATGAGATTTTTAACTGTGCGCACACGTTTCTTATTTGAGGGGCATGCAGCAGAGGGTGTTTCTCAAACTACTGTCAGATCATTCACAGGCGGTTTGGATTTCTTTTGTGTTTGATGTGTCATTTGAGGAAATCTGTGTTTTTCCAGTGTACAACCTCTCAATGATTTTATCTTCTAGGACACATGCAGGTGAACGCTGCTGCTTCTTTCTTTTGCAAAACGTTATTTGACTGGAGTTAGGAGGGACAGGATATGTTGATTTGCACAATTAAAAATAACTTTAGAATTTGCCAGCAGGTCATGCGAAGCTTTTCTTTTCCTCTGCTCTGTCTTGCTGAGGCCACATTTGGAGTACTGTGTCCAGATCTGGGCTCCTCAGTTCCAGAAAGACAGGGATCTTCTAGAGATAGTCCAGTGGAGGGCCACCAAGATGGGGCCTGGAGCACCTCCTGTATGAGGAAAGGCTGAGAGACCTGGGGCTGTTCAGCCTGGAGAAGTCTGAGGGGGTGATCATATCAATGCTTATAAATATCTAAGAGATAGGAGACAAGAGGATGAGGTCAGGCTCTCTTCAGCATTGCCCAGTGACAGGACAAGGGGCAATGGGCACAAACTGGAACACAGGACGTTCCATTTGGACATAAAGAAAAACTTTACTTTGAGAGTAACAGAGCACTGGAAGAGGCTGCTCAGAGAGACTGTGGAATCTCCTTCTCTAGAGACACTCATGATCCACCTGCATGCCTACCTGTGCAACCTTCTGTAGGGAATCTGCTTTAGCAGGGGGCTGGACTTGATGATCCCCCAAGGTCCCTTCCAACCCCTACAACTCCGTGATTCTGTGATCAGATGCTCCAACAAAGTTCTGAGGTAGGTCACATGTTCTTTTCGAAACTTTCACACCTCAACTTCAAATCATTTAATTAACTGCAGTTTTTCCCATTTTCATTGCTAAACTGATCAACTATTTTTTCATCACTACAGCAAATCACTTTGCAGCAAAATTAGCAGTACTGCACCCCTTAGAAACAATAACAAAACATCTAAGCCACCCATGAGAAAGAAAGGGGAGGCAAATTGCTAAACCACATAGCTTCTTAACCAGCTCTTCTAATCAGGATGGCTTTGTATCACTGCTTCATGCAGGCAGGGAGAGGAGGAAATCACAATCTCCTGCTGCCTGTGAGCACTGCTGAAAGTCAATGCAAGTTTTGTGGATGCTGGGCAGGAGCAGGCCTTCATAAAGATATGACAGTGATAGCAGAGATCATACTTTGCACGGGATTGATCCAAGGCACGAAGAGTTCACGTTGCCCTGAATATGAGTGTGAAGAACGTTGACATCCTCTGAGGATCCCACTAGAGCAGAGAAATACTGAGGATGCGCATGCTCCTCGCAGAACGCCAAACTGCCTCCACTCAGACAAAAGCTGAAGGACAAGAACCAGGTTTTCACACAGACCTACTTTTTGCACAAAGTATTGTCAACCTTCTCCACCATGTATTTCAATGAAGGAAAAATCTACCATCCTTTTGACCTTGGACTTGTTCATTTTCTCTGTCCCTCTCAGTACATGCTCTTTGCTAACCATTCAGCATGCTGTGAGCCCTGATAAAAGTGGTTAATGTTTACTGAAACCTGTGTATGAACTGTACTAAACCTGATGGGGAGGAAGGCAAAGTTCTGCTAGCAGCATCCGTGACCAATTAAAAGAAGTTCTTTTTTTTCCCCTCAACTTGCTCCCCCTGCCATACTAAACAGATGTGTCAGTAGATCAGCAGGCAGCACAGGGAGACCACACTAAAATGCTTTTAATCCATCCACCTAGAGGCTTAAAAGCAAGGCGCTATTCTGAGTGTCATATACGTAGAATGATGGAATCCAAAAACGCACAAAAGCAACGAAACAACTGACTGCTGGGAGTTTCTCTCTGAGGATGCGTATTTTATTGCCAAATAATCATTTTCCAAAACAATCAGAAAACCCACAAGTCTAGCAGAACTGTTAATATTCCCTTTCCAGCTTTCCTTTTAGGAAGCTGATACATCTTCACTTGAGCAACGTCTTCAAAATATCCTCTGATTTAAATATCTGAAAAAGCAGAATATTCCTACTGTAAATGGAAAGGATAACTAACGTTTGAGCAGCATGTTTGAAAGATGTTCACATTCATTTCTTCTCCTTGAAGGCATGCCTTCTTAGAATTACCAAGAGTTTCAATAGCTGTATCCGTGTACTATTTATGGATAATGTTTTGTAATATAAACCAAATGCATGCATCGTCACTTCTTAGCTAACTGACATTTTCTTTGTCTTTATTCTAATAAACAGCCCAGAGATCAATACAAAACAGCTTTTTCCTCCCTCCCACCATCTCTAGTGACAGTGGGATGCTCTCAGGTGTTTAAAGCCATTTTAATTTTGTACTAGAGGGCAGCAACAGAGCCACAGTCACCTTGGAAACAAACATCACCCTCTGTTTGCAGAACAAACAATGGTACCTTTTCAGCCAGAATGAGGCAGGCAGGGCAAGGGGCAGCCAAGCAATTCTGGGGCTTACAGGAGCGTTAACATATTGCATTCATTCACTGCTTCAAAAAATAGTTCAGCACAAGAAGCAAGTCCTTCTCAAAGTGGGAGCCTTTGGCTGAAAACCACAGACAAGCGCACGAGGCTAAGGAGGTCAAACACGTCGCCCAAGTCAGCAGTGAGGTCTTTCCTCCAATTTTTTTTTTTTTTTACTCGCCCTTCTGTTCCCCTCTCTTGTACCCACAGAAGGAAGAAAAACTCACCTATTTAAACTGATCTTAGCCATGGAAAGTCCAGTGTTCAGCTTCCAAGTAGCACTCACCGAAGTTTTCTCAGCGTGCCAAAATATTTTAGAGAACTATTTACCTGCACTTGTAGTGCTTTGAACCCAGTGCATCAAGAGCTGTTTCCAGAAGCGTTCCTTGTGAAGTTAGCAGGAATTGCGGTTATTCAGCATTTCAGACCCCGCACCTAAGTACTCGAGCAGTTATATACCCCTCATTTCAAAATCATTCCACTTTCACAGAACCATGGACCACCTGACTGCTTTATAAAACCAGACAATACATAACTGGCTTCACAGTAACTTCTGAGTGGTTCCTTATCTCCAGGAGATGTTTTCCCCTGCTCGAAAGTAAAACCAAAACAAAACCAAGCCTTTTTACCGACTATAAGCAGGAAGAAGAGCTAGATGTTTAGGGGATCAAATTTTATCAGTTTCAATACTCTCTCATCAAGTGCATGCTCTTCTGGTCCGTCATAAGCGGAACATTTAAAAGAAGAAAGACTGAGGTGTCACATGGCTATTTTAGTGCCTTCTAGCCTTGCCACACCAGCTAGCAAACTCTGAAGTAGTTTTGAACAAACTGCCAGGAGCCCAGCTGCCCTGGTCATCTGTAAGGCCACTCAGCAAAGCATTGCAAGGCACAAAGCAATCATGCTACCATTTAACTCGTGCACAGAATAGCATTCAGGTGTGCTGTGAAGGAGTGCCAGGCACAACACACCCATGTGAGAACTGCACCAAGGTGATGAGAGCTGCACAAAGGCAAAACAAAGCATCTCCTAGTTTAGATCCGTAGATTTCAACATCGCAAATACAAACATTTTCCTACGGCCTTTGCTCATCTTGCATGATGCACTCACCTTTGTGAAGGAAAAAAAAGGCAAATCACCTTAAATCATCTTAACTAGGCCATTAGAAAGACTGGTGTTTGTCCTGCTAACTTAAGCAAGCTTGTCCATGTGAGCAAGACAGGTTCGTTCAGAACTACTGTCGTGTTAACTCAGTTAAGTCAGATTAACATTACTAAAAATCCACCTTAATGTTCATTAAGATGCAGGTTAACACATTAGCTGGTCTCACATAGCCACAAGCACAGCTTCAGACATGGCAAGCTGTACCTTAAGGAGCATCAAGAGGGCTTTGTGTTTTTTTACTGCGTTCAGCTAACTCAGCTGACCTCACACAATTGAGACACACACCCTTTCTGCCTGTCAGGACAGGGGCCTCCTCTGTCTTGCTGCTGGGACAGGAGAAGTTAGGTAGGCGCAGAGGTGATTCACATGCAACCCATCCTTCACTTACTCTCAGCGGGGGGGAGGAGGAGAAGGAAGCACATGGGTGAAAAGCCACAGCTGCTCCAAGGCTATTCCAGTTTTACAGCACCCGATTTATGGAAAACAAAACAAGAACAGAAAAACGGGATTTAAACACCAGCAACCTGCAGGAATCATTATAAATGCCTGCTGCTCTGCCTAAAGGCTAGCCTGGACTCCATCTGCCTTCAAGGCCAAGGAAGGAAACACTCAACTTGAATGGCAGCCAGGATTCACAGTCCACTTTCCAGCAGCTCACATGGGGAAGGCCATCCCTGCAGCAGGACAGCAGGTAGCACTTTGGCACAGCCTCGACACCATTATTTGGGACTGCTGTGAGCACAGCAGGGGGACTAAGGGGCTGCTCCATCCCATAGTGCTGCCCCAGTACCTGGCAGCAGCACTCCGCTCGCTGGGCTCCTTGCGCAGTGTGTGACATGTGCCCAGCTCAGCAGGCAAGGCTGGAAGGCCCTCCTGCACTTCGTGGCAGGCTGCTCTATGAGATGCTGTGACAGTGTTTCAACAAGCATGTTCCCTGTTGCTTGGGCATGGCTGTGAAAGCTTCCCAGAGGGGCCCGCAGCCAGGCCTCTGTCCCCCGCGCCAGGACAGGCCGGAGCAGCGGTTGCTGCTGCAGTACGGCCAGCCCTTCCCTTCCCCTCCCTTCCCCCCGCACGGCCGCCCCCACCCTCCAGGAGCTATCGCAAATCCCCAGGCTGCTCCGACTGCCAGCTGACATAACTGTTTAGTCAGCAAGCAGGCAGAGCAGCGGCCGGCCCCCTCCATCCTTCCCCGGCTCCTTCCCGTGGTACTTTCCCCTCCGCTTGCCTGTGGAAACAATCTCTGTCCCTCCAAGATGAAGCGTTCTGGAAAGTTGGTCTCGCTTCATCTGTAGCCTACTGATAGGGATTTTTCCTGCTGTCTCCACCTTGGTGCTGTATGCAACCCGCATCCAGCCCCCTGATGCAAGGAGATCCAGCGTGAGGGCCGCCGCCAGCACCACTTCCTCCATTTGCCGCGAGAACATGGCCAGCCAGCCCTGCACCGCGCAAGGGAAGTGCAGCCTAACAGCCAGGCCCCAGGCCCCAAGTGCTCATCCTTCTCCTCTCCCCAGGGTGACTTACAGACTTCATGGAGGTTGAGCAACCATCTTCAAAGCAGAGATATGCGATCCTCGCCAAGCACAAGGGCAGCACAACTTGCCCCTGCCTGCCTACTCAGACTACCCAGTGAGGGTGGGTAACTGTACCTCTATGAACCGAAAGGAGATTGCACCCCAAGCAAGGCTGGAATAATGAAAAGCCCAGGCAAAAGGCAAGGACTTGGTGTGTGACTATGCACTGCCAGGGATGGCAGTTGTTCCTCCAGCCCTATGTGTAGGAGTGGTGGGCTCTGACTCCTCAGACACCGTGTCCATGCAGCATTCCAAGAACATCCACCTAACTGACTGCACGTACAAAAAATGGCTCTCACCTGGAAAACTTGCAGTGGGTCATCTCACCTCTCCTGTGGCATTCTGCATGGACACCTACATGCCCCAGAACACAAGCGTTCCTGGTGTCACGCTGTCAGACTGAGGGAA
This sequence comes from Numida meleagris, assembly GCF_002078875.1. Lineage (NCBI taxonomy): Eukaryota > Metazoa > Chordata > Aves > Galliformes > Numididae > Numida > Numida meleagris. The sequence continues at coordinate 62,619,237 of NC_034410.1, forward strand.
TCTATGTTGGCTCATTTTGCAAAGTTCTATTTTTCCAGCTGTAACTAGGGGAGATTAAAGGTGTTATGATGCCATCCATAGTTTGTACAGAAACAATGTAATCCATACCAAAATGATATTACCTGCGCTGACATTCCTAACCCAAAATGACATTTGGCTTACACAAAAGTCTATTTCACTGATAAAATGTTCAGCCTCCCCTTTCCCCCTCTCTTCCCCTCAAGAAATATACACATCCTCCTTTTCATATTTCCTCCCAGCTGGGTATCAATGCAACTGACTATGATTCATCTGATTACTAAACTGTAGAACAACTGAGAAAAGAGTTAGTGACCTGTCTCAGTTTTTCATATTTTTAGTACAAGGAATGACTGAAAGAAATAAACACTTCTGCAAACAGACTCCAAATAATTAAGCGACGATGAAGACTGAAATTCCCTAGAGAAGAAAACCATTTTAAGTCCTGAACTCCTTCATTCACTCTTTCATGTTTCAGCGCTGAAACATCACATTCTACACCACGCTGCCTGCTGCCAAGAGATAGACAGCTGCAACACGTAGACACAAAGAGGAGGTGTCTTTTGGCTGGAGTTCTAGCTTTCTATGGGTTGTCCTGTTTTACATGCTACTCCCTGAAGAAGTTGTAACTTCAGAAATCTAAAAACAAATGGACTACTGGAACTGATGACAGCCGCTGACTGAGCCTGTATCAAGTATGCATATGCCACAAAGCCCCTTCACAGTCCATGTTCATTAGCAATATGGCAGCTTTCTTGGAAGTGTGCTGTTGCAGCGTTTAGCTGGCCTTTAACATAAATGTATTCCCTGTAAGAGAAGTTCAGGCATTCTGGTAAAATCTCCGTCAGTCCTTACTGTTAGTTCAGCTCCGCTGGCACAATCTCTCTGCAGCGACTGATAACTCTGCTCCTGATACACTACACAAACTGACTTCCCCCACTAAAGACACTGCACCAACGCTGGCAAAGGTGCGTGAGATTTGTACCAGCTCAGCCAGAACAAAACCTGGACCACGGTCTGACATGATGAAACATGATTTCCTTACACAATATCAAGCGTAATTAAGAAAGATACTCTCTTAAGATGGATATTACTCTGGTAGCAGAAAGAACAGCTGAAGACGACACAATTTACAGAAGCAACAGAATTTTTGCACAGCTAATGCAATAAAGAGCTTTGCATCGATGCATGGTAAAGTGGGAAGAAGAGACCAGCTTCACAGCTGTAACTCTCAAACCTATTTATGCAAACAGCACGTAGTTTTGTGATTCCTGCACTGAGGGTAAGCACCTCCCAGAAGCTCTTCCCCTTTCCCCAGCTGCTCATTCCCATACTGGGAAAGCCTACAGTTTGCTTCCCTTTTAGCAACCAAAACAAAAGTTTGCAGGGTGTGACTACTGTAAGACAGAAAAAAATGGAAGAGGACTGTCGACTCAGACCATTTCCGTGATTTCACTTCCAGAGGAAAGCCCACAAACACTTGTATCAGCACCTCTGAAGGGGATGCAAGTTAAAGTAGTACATGGGCAGGAACGAACAGCTAGAGGTGAGGAGACAAATTATGGAAAACAAAAACAGAAACCCCTCCTTAAGCTGGTTTTGCTGTAGATTACAAACTGCTTCTTCATGCTATGATGTCAAATGCACATTCAGGTTGTCAAGGAATTAATTCTGAGGTCACTAATTTGACAACACTAGTTTGTCACTGGTCTTTCAGTTATCCTGGCAAGGATGCACCAGAAAAGGGAAAGATAGGAGGGAATACCTAAATATCAAAAGAGTCCTAAGAAAAAGGCAGCTTCAAAGAGATAACAAACATCATGCGCAGATCTCTACTGAGATTGTTCCCTTTGCATTGTTTGTAGTCACATACCTGGAAGAATACTTGCCTTGAAGTGGTGTGGGGGGGGGAAGCGTTAAACACAAGTGGTGTTAAATACAAGCTTTGAAGGCAAGTACAACAACGTACCTGGAAGACAGGGCCAAGTGGGAAAAGAAAAGGGGCAAGAGAGGGGAAAGTGACTCTATTTAACATAAGCCTACCACTCTTTCAGTACTTTACTGATATCACGGTACAAAGATGCCTATGAACTGACAGCAACCATAGAGTGGATGCTCACACTTACCTTCAATGAAGCTGGAAGCCACAATGAAGATAAGAATACACTAAAATAAAAAATGAAGCACCTTCCAGATACTTTTTTTTTTAAAAAAAGGACCGTGCAGTTCTTTCCACATTGCAACTCCAAGCCACTCAAGATTTAAACCCAGCAAGAGAAACAGAGCACATGCAGTTCCTATACACCAAGACAGATACAACAGACAGAGCTAATGATCCCCCACCCATGGAGCAGAGCCTGGATTAGGCTCTGTGAGCAAGAATTAATCAACCCAGCAGCAGAGCTGCATGGATTCCAGGATCCATCCTAGCAAGCAGCGCTTTCTGGTTCATCTAAGGTTGATTTGAGACCCCAGCAAAGATAAATTGGCAAAAAGGAATTCCCTTTGGTCCTTCCACTTTTCCTCCTGACCCTTGCTTTGTTAGATGTGGCCATTTCAGTGGTTTGAGCACTGACCTTTTTAATGTTGGTTGCACGGTCATTTTGAATCTCTTGATCCAGGTGAAAATGAACTTCTTTTGGGAGGCAGGGGGATAAGCAAAAAAAGTGCTTATCAGCCTCTTAGCCTCGTACTGCTGGATATATCTTAGGTATTTAAGACCTTTAAAATTTAAGATATGTACTCTAAGAAATAAAGGCAATTAAGAAGTGTAGTCACCATCCCTGGAGGTGTTCAAGAAACATGCAGATGTGGCACTGAGGGACATGGGTTAGAGGGCATGTTGGTTATGGGTTGATGGTTGAATTAGATGATCTTAGTGGTCTTTAACCTTAATGATTCTATGATTCCAAGAAAACCATTCTAATCAAAGCAACATAGATGTGCTCTCCTCTCAGACATATACAATGACTTCATGTTAGCTTTCAGATTTTCCTGGTTTAACACCCAAGAGCAGAGAGAGCCTTGCAAAGTATATGCCACGCTAGAGCTACGTTCCTCGGTCCTTATGCGACCCTTTGGATACTATATTTAAATGCAGGATACTAAATGCATACAGCAGCAGCAGAGCACCACGAGACGAGCTTCGAATTCAACAGTCAGAGCTACAAACACAGCTTGATAGTTTAAAAGGACAGCCCCAGCCTCCTTTCTCTGAACAGATTCGCTAGTTACTTCCAAACACAACATAAATCACAGGGCCCACATAGCACAGGACTAAGTGCTCAACAGCTTGTTAGAATGGTTTTATACACAGCTACATTGAAAGATTATCATTATAAGCCAGCATTACATGATGTATAGGGTTTCTCATAAGATTGCCATATTTCATAAATCTTGAGATGCTTAATAAAGGAAATATGTAACCTAGACAAATTTGATTTCTGGCTGTGAGATACTTTCTTTACTAAAGGTTTGAAATCACTATCATCATTATTCATATCACCTGCAATGAAGTTCCTAGTTCTGGCAAGCTGGAATAAAGTTTTTCACAAACTAAACACAAATCAAGTAGCACGCATAATTTGGTACACAGGTTAAGTAAGGTAGGGCTTTAAAAGCCGTGGCTCCCTTTCAGGCTATGTCAGTACTGAAGAATGTGCAGCACTTTACACAGAGAAAAGGGTTAGCATGACCTGATCTCAACGTCTCCTTCTTCACTTTCCACTTCAGAAGTGGCTGCATTTCAGTAGTAGTGTGGGCACCCATTTGCAAAGTGCCCTGGGAGCGATCTAACGTAAGTAAACACCAGCAGTATGGTTAGCGTTAAAGCAAAATTCTTCTGGTTGCAAAAAGTTAAAACTGTCAGGTTCAGCAATGTGCAGCAATCCTACAGGTGGACAAGTAGGTCGGGAGATCGTGAAAAGAAGAGGGTATGAATGTAACAGTTATATCAATAAGCATTTCACTTCAAGGAGCACAAAGCAATTCTGCCCACAGCTGCTGAGACCACACAGATGGATGAATCCCAGCTACCACCTTGGGTAAGCAGTGCAGCATTTGGACAAGGAAAGCTGGCTAACTTTTTGTGGCAATACCACTTGGGACGGGCAGAGTTCAAAGAAATACTCCACAGCTGGCAAGGACTGATGCCCTTTGTCTCTGGATGAATTCCACTCACTAAAGTTTTAGTTGTGCAGGGCACGCTTCAGGCTGCCATCTGTAGGAGTAAAAAGATATTTACTGGAGGGATGCAGGGACACTACTCTTAGAAACCAGGAGTGTATCTGGAGAGGAAGGCAGAGAGCAAAGCATTATCTAAACAAGCAGCTCTCAAGTTATCAGGATGGAAGCAACTGAGCCAGATCTTCAAACACCCTAAGCAGTCAGCATCTCCTGTCTGTAAAGTGCCAGTACTGAGAAAGCTTCCCCCCCAAAAAACTGCTGAAGAAAAGAATCCTGGCAGCACCTGTAAATCTTTAAGCCTGTCCAAGTATATGTCTTACAGAAATAAATATGTAGGCAAATAAAGTACATTTGGCATGTGTCTGTGATAGATGTTAACACGGCAAACCATAGCTTTCACAAGTGAACAGCGTAATCAAGAGCATGGAACAGCTTCTGCATAATCACTGACACTCAGATGGAGACTCCAGCATGGCAGGAAGGCCACTGACGTGATACAACAGAGATCCACGCAGTCCTGAAAGGCACGGAGAAGGTCAGCAGTGATCCATTACTCATTACTTCCCAGAGCCATAAATGGTATCAAGCGGAAGCATCCAATGGCAGGTTTTGAAAGTTGGGTTTTTACCCCTTCTCCAACAAAGCACGTAGCTAAAGTGCAGCGCTCACCACAACACGCCAAGTGTCTGTGCAGGTTCAAAAAGCCAAGCTCAGGAAAAAGGATTCTTGAATCCAAATACTGAACTTCTGTAAAAATTCCCTGGCTCAAGATTCCAGAAGCTGTGCCTGGAAGACTACACGAGGAAAGCATCAACAGGTGTCCCTTTGCCATACCCTATCTTGATAAATCCACATCAGCTGGCATCCTGAGCTAAAAAGGGATTTTGGCCTGACTTGTAATTAGACACAAACAGGATTCCCTCCAGTTTTCAATTTTGCCAGTGATAAAATGAAGGGTGACTTACTCCACAGGACTGAAAAACCTTCAGCCAAAGATTCAGAGGCATTTCTTTCAGCAGCAGCACCAGCTTGGAGAGGCATTCCCTGCTCTGACCCAAAGTTTCAGTGGAGAAGCAGGTACCAGGAACTGCCCATTCCAGGACAGGGCAGAGATGGTGAAATGTCGCTGGAACCGCAGCTTCAGCATGATTCAGGTCAGGATGAATTCAGAGGTTACCATACCACAGCTGTCTTCCCTGTCTGACAGCCAGAGGGTACCACACTTGCAGCAGAGACATGTCCAACACCAGAGCTGCCCATAACTGAAGTTCAGCCCAACTCAATCCAAGCACAGTGAACTCTGAAGTGCAGCACACGGGAGGCACAAGATACGTCCACCCTCCTGTCTTCTCATCTCCACTAACCAAGCCCTTCAGCCGAGACCAGAGCAAGCAGCAGGATGAGAAACCTCCAGAAACACTGAGGTCATTTCTATAGCAAACATTTGCCTAAGGCCCTCACCTAGGCAGCGAGCTCAGGCAGTCTTATTTTCTAGAACTTACGTGAAGGCCTTTGGGCAGGGACAGTGGTGAGAGACACGTCTGCAGACCACTTCCATCAGAAGAGCCCAGCACAAAGCCAGGCCCCTTGCTGGTACAGCCACAGGCCATATTAACTTGTTGCCTTCAATATGCACCCAGCAGAGTTCAGGTCATGGATTTGTTGGAAGTTCATCACTTATTCAAGCTTTTGTGCGAGAGGTCACTGCTGTCAAACTGTCTGCTTTCACAAGCACAAAAGCTCATGTTAAAATGTAAATACTTACAGGTGTTCCACCAGGCACTCAAGATGAAAGTCAGAGCAAATATATTAGCCCTAGCTGTATTTTACCATGCTGTAGTACTTGAAAGTCATCTGTTTGTGAACGAGGGGTTTTATGTGGGTTCATCTGCCTAGACAGGAAGCGTGATCTAATGGTGAAGACACAGGACTGGATTTAGAGCATTTGGGTTCTTTTGCTGACTCTGTTACTGTCTCTGTCACCTTCATTAAACGTGGTTTTTGTGCCATTGTCTGGTTTGAAAAGAACACGAGTAGATGCTTATTCTGTCTCATACAACTGCTGTGACCCTGTGTCATTTCTGCTAATTACTCCAAGAATACCCAAATGACACAGGAAATGTTAATCCAACTTGTAAGTTAACCTGAGTTAACAAAGAGCATCGGCCATATAAAAGAGCACAAAGTCCTTCCCAAATGCCTGTGCTACGCTGTTTGTTTTTCAAGACAGACTCTCTGCAACTTATTATTACTTCAGCCTTGATGGAGACAGCATTTCGCACATTCAGCTTTGCAACAAGCCCGGATAGGCTGGCTTACCCCTGTCACCTGTATTGGTGCTCTGCATAGTCCTTCTAAGCCATTCAAATACAACTTCTATGCAGGGGTAACACCACAATATGAGCAGCAAGACTGAGCTGGCACAGACCTACTGGGAAAATCAACTCCCCAACTGTGGGAAGAAGCAAAGCCGACAGAGACAGCAATCACCACGTCACCCTGGAATCCAGTTTCATGTCCAGTCCAACCTCGTTCTGTGATCGAGCAGCACAGTTCTGGAAAAGCTTGTATCCTGTTCCCTCAGCATTTCAAACCACACATTGTGACTTTGTCCACGGCCCGAGAGCAACTCACATTCACTTCATTATCAAAATCACAGGAAATTTTGCACTGTGAATGCCACATCAGAGAGGTCAGACAGCCCCACAGCCCTTCTTCACAGAGGCTTTCACCATCAGGAACCCTTGCTATTAACGCATACGGAAAGACAGCTTCAGCAAAACACACCAGTGGTGCGGGTGCCACCTCTGCAACAGCAAAGGGGAGCGGAAGGGAGCTGCCAACAGCAACGTGATTGATGTGCACTCCCCTCCCCTGCTCAAGTAATGGCAGGAGGGAAAGGGAGCGCACGCAGGACTGCAACCTGCCATATCTCATTTGGCATCCCAAGGCAAGCCAGATACTTCTCCAACACAGTATGATGTTTGACAGTATGATCTGCCACAGTTTGACAAGTTCTCAGAGACAACAAGGGACAGAGAGAAGGGAATGCACTGACGGATTTATCCAACAGCACCCGACTATTCCCAGCCACATTTCTCTTAAAAGAAAAAAGCAAGCAAACAGACACACTGCAGACACACACAAACCTTACAGTGTTTTTCCTTTCTGCTCCTTTACTTTTGGTAACTTGTTCTACTTTTATGCATTTCTCCTAACTCTCACTCACCCATCCAAAACGTTCCCATCCCCATAGAAAGCAGAGGTCTGTTTCGGAGAGCAAAAAAAAAATAAATAAAAGCAGTTATGTTTTTTACGCCCTGCCTTCTCCTCTTACTGCAGCTCCCAGCTGTGCCCCCCGGCCCCCCGCATGCGGTGCGGGCTTTAAGGAGTGCTGGTTCTGCTGACATCAGTGAGGCTCCGGGGGCCATCCCGGCAGCTGCTGCTGCTCCTGTTGGTGGCAGTGAGCCAAAGCGCTGCTCTGCCTTTTGGTGATGTTCTCTCCTGCTGGCTGCCCCCCTCCCACCCACACGTCTGCAGGGTGGGGCGAGGTGGCCACTGGCGGCCTCTCTGAGAAGACCTAAGCGAAAAAAAGAGCGGCTTTCATTTCCAGTCTCTAGTCCAGAAGCAGTCGGTGACTTCTGACAGCCATGCTGTGAGGTGAAGGAACAGCAGTTCTCCTTCCCGGATGGCCAAGGCCCACATTGACCTTAGGACTTTGCCACCTAAAGAAGAGAAACACATACTCTTTCTCTCCCTACTCTTCCCAGAGTCCCACTCCATACAGCTGTTGCCCTGTCTCAAACCAGAATCCGTCCACAGAGGCAGCTGTTCTCCAGCCAAATGCTGACAGCAGAGCAGCAGAGCTCTCCCATGAGCGCGACGTGTGTGCAAGCCATCTTCCAGCAGCAGCAAAGGGGCCAGGCTGCAGCCCTTCTCCTTCCCTCTGCCACTCCCCGCGAAGGCAGCGTGAGCTGTGCCAGGGCACCATTTGGCCCGGCTGACCCCACGGGCACAAGATTTCAGCAGCCAGCCATCCCGGCAGCGGGGAGCATCCCTGCCCTGAGCCGCAGACAGATTCGGGGAGAAGAAAGGTGGCAGGCAACCTCACGCACGCCCTCAGAGCCTGCAGCTCAGACCCCATGTCAAGATTAGGAAAGTATGCACACACAGAGAACACGAGCTGCTCGAGCACTCAGCTTTAACTCTTACAAGGCACCATGTGTGGATGGAGCTGCAGCCCAGAGCCACTGCTGTCGCCGCGTCTCCTCCAAGCCGGCCCCTCTCAGGCCACGAGAGCAGCCGCACCGCCTCGAGCTGAGCAGTGCTTTCTCAAGTAGGTCAGAAACCGAAGCCAGCGAGACGTGCTCGGAGCTGCAGCTCACATGGGTTAAAGATTCTGGCTTGTGTCATGAATACTTTTTCTGCAAGTTAAACACAGGCCCCAGTCCTGAAACACTTCCCTTCGCTTCACCCATGCCAGTATTTTGACTTAAATGGAACAACCTCCTTAAGTAGAATTATATCTATGTTTGAAGTGTCTGCAGGATCAGCGCTTGGCATGATCCACGCTTGCCTCCGACGTACACGCACACACCAGCAAATTTTAAAAATACCTGGAGAGCCACTAGGCTGAGCTGTGTTACGATGGAAAAAAACAAAAAAGATGGCAAGCCCCTCCACAGCAAATGTTCTATCAGTGTGTGGTAGGATGGCTCCCTGGGACAGGAGAAGTAGGGATGTCTAAAGGCTACAGCTGGAAGCCAGAGGAGGGAACCCAACCCTTGGTTTGTCTGGGCAAAGGGGTGCCTCAAAACTGAGCAGACACGTTTGCCATCAGCCCCAGAAACAACTCTAGGCGTCACTTACGATTTTTTTTTAAGTTACTATTCCTTAGAAGAGGTACAACTAAGTGCAGCAATGTCAGCAATTCTAAACTGCAAAGAAACCTTCTTCAGCCAAGAAACCAAATCATCACCTTCCTCTCACATACCCCGAACAAACACAGCAGATACCAGCACAAGTTCCTCTGGAACAAACCAGTCAAATTCATTCAAATCTTCACAAAGTGCAGCAGGGCAAAACCCATTCCTGTTCCCAGAGCTTATTACAGTAACATGACTAAACATGCTCAGCAGCCCAATGTGATAGGATGCATCCATTTGCTGATGCCAGACGAAGATGCATGTCTCTTACACATGGCACTGCTCTCAGAGGCTGCTTTCAAAAGATGTTTTGAAAAGCGACCTGCTGCGTACATTCTTAACAAGTCATAGTATCACCGGCTGTGCGAGTGTTTGACCTCTACTTGCTATGTGCTGTGGACAAAAATCTGACATCAGCTTATTCCAACCTTAGCAACACCAAAGTGCTCCGACAAAGCTGACAGCAACAGACTACTACAGCGCACCCACATCGCCCAGACGGACCCCCAACGTGCTGAAAATGCTACTAGTTGAGTACATGTGCCACATGTTTTAAATTTGGGTTGGTTTAATCCAAGTAAGTAACCTGATTAAAACGGGAGTCTTCTCTGGAGGTCTAATTTCTAGCTGTTTCCATTACTCCATATGCTTTCATGTTGTATAAACATAACAAATGATACATACATCACTGTTGGGGTGACTTAAGAATCCAGTTTAAAGCTACAACGCAAGTCACTCAAGGCAGGAGAATTAGATTACTTTCTGAATGGCAAGAGCCAGCAACCGCACTTCATTTCGCTCTTAGGAACATGATGTATCGAAGGGGTGATTCCTTTCTATTCCCAGTTTCCTCTCCTAATTTCTGCACTTCAGAATCTTAACATTTGCCATTTCTACATACAGACCTGTAACTAAAATGAAAGAGAAGGATACGGTTTGACCACGACGCCTTAAGACAAGTATTAAATTGAAGAGCATTTTTGCTTCTAAACCAAGCAACACCATCTCCTGAATATATACTTGTACTACTACCTAGAAAACAATCCTGAATATTTGTCCCTCGTGTGCAATTCAGGCATTTATGATGAGAGCGTTCTGAATTCTGCCTTGCAACCAAAGCTCTCTGTCTGTAGGCAGACACCTCAGCAGCAGCACCGCAGGTTCCCAGCATGCCTCAACCTTGATATCTGGAAAGCCTCCGCTACTGCGTAAGAAGATAGTTATAATTAAACATTTATACTGAGGTAGTGCCGAGCAGGTCAGTTCCACAGTGTGTTAGGTGGCTTTTCAAAACTCGGTAATTGAATGCTGATCCCTGCCCCGAAGAGTTTACAGTGTAGGAAATCAAAGCATAACACTTGGCATCTGTATACCAGGAATTAAACAAAGACCACCACCCGCTCACTTTGCAGGTCTCTGGACTAGGCACCTCGTATAAACATCCATTACCAGAACTAGTGGAAATTTTTAAATCAGCAGTCTGGACTTTCCCAGTACACGCTACTGAGTAGTGCCTGAATTACCTGCTGGGACAGCAAATGCAGGGTGCAGTCTGTACAGCGTGCTGACATCTTCTTGCCCAATGTAAATCATTTTTGGCCCAAATACCTCGTAGCGATCATTCTGAAAAGAAAGCCAGTGAGCACGCAAACAGAAGCAGTTACTGCACGCAAGTCACACGACTGAGGCAGTGCTGGCAAGAAGGGCTGCCAATGCGCCCGGTCACAAGCCAGGCATCAGCAGCTCCTCTTGCACAGGGTTACACGAGACTCCTGGCCGAGCCCAGGCAGGCACCAGCACACGTTGGCCATTGGGCTGACCGCAGCCCCAGGCAAGCCCGTGGCGTTCCAAATCTACTGACCCACATCTTTTACTATGGAGATCCAGAGTTATGCAAGGGTGTAAATAAAAACTCTGCCCCCAAACACACAGGGGCCATCTGCCCCAGATCCATCCTCGGGGAAAATTCTCTGCATTCCCCTTTTTCTGGGGGGAAGGATAAGCCTGGGAAGGACAAGTCTCCTCCCTCTCATCACAGGGAATGCATTCACAAAAGCTAAAGCATAGCCTCTACAATTTAGAAAAGGGATGCAGGAATGCCCATGCTGTTTCGGTGACATTCAAACTCAAGACAGAAGAGAGTTTTGTCAAACAGGCTATTGTAGCTCAAAGTCAGTTTGCTGTTTATCAAACAAGGTCCTAAAATAGATGCACTGATTTTACAAGTACACCTGTAGGAATTTCTAGCACCAGAAAAATACAAAGGCACTATTAGTGTTTCAGTTTTTTAAAGTTTCCTGGCCTCTTCTGTGCTATGAATGCTCAAGAGCTTTCAGCTGTATATACCCCACATAAAATCTTCATCCAGTGAAATGTGAAGGAATGTTGATTCGAATGAAGACACGTTTTCCACCTCTACGTGCTATTTACACATCTACTGATTTATTAAACATGTCAAAGCAGCCATAATGAGATACAATCTGTGTTCAGCTTGGCCCACTTGACAGTTCTACGAACACCTCAACTTTCATTTGCTGACTATTGAGCGTTTAAGACGAGAAACCCTACCACTTACTCTAATCTTTCTTTTTTTTTTTTCTTCTTGGGAACCATGGAAAATCCTCAGTCACTAGATTTAAAGAGCTTACACGTTCCAGGAGCTTTGAAAGCAGAGACTGGGAATGGCTTGAAGTGTCGTTAACGGGGCTGCCGAGCTCATGGAATCCACCAGTTCCTTCCTGCGGAGTTTACAATCGGCACGGCTTGCTCCCAGGGTAACTGGCATCCATGGGGAGGTACAGATCACCTCAGTCACCCCTAGGAATTCACCCTCTGCTTAGGCAGAATGTGGCAGGCACTCTGAGTCACTTCATGCTTAGCAGAGACATTGCCGTTTCCCAAAAATGAGGAACACGGACAGAGGACCAAGAAGATTTCTCCCTCAAAGTGTAGGTAACAGTGATACGAAAATAACCGATTCCTCACAATTTAAAGAAAAGCACAGTTTCCAGCAGTAACCTACATTTACACTAGGGAATTAGGAGCACAGCGATACAGCTCTCAGCCATTTTGCAACATGGCAGTCAGGCTCCTGCCACTCCAAGCACTGCTAAAAGAGCTTCCCAAGCAGAAAAGCCACCTATCTGCTGTGAAAGCTGGACGTTGATCCGAGACCTGTTCCACAAGCTGCCCAGGACCACAGTTTTGAAACTTACTTGGAAACTGGCAAGATGTACTAACCGACACCTGGTTGGAACATCTGATAAGGAAGTAGAACCATTGATACCTGCAGCTGTTAGAAAAAGAGACCAAAAGAAATACATCCTCCAAATCAACTAAATGCAAGGCATAAGTTGCATCTTCACTGAGAAGCACCTGTCATTGCACTCACACTTCTTCCCCTGGAAAGTTCAGTCAAACCTCACAAATGGGAGCCCGCAGTAACACAGCTACATCTCTCCCAGAGCATGCAGTTCCACTCCCTGGACCTGCAGTGTTTCACCTAAAAAGCAACCCTCCTCCTGCAGCTTTCCTTCCTCCTGTCCAAAAGCATCACAGACTGCAAAATATTTGAGCTGCGCTACAAGTTATTGATGTGAACATCAATTCAGGATACCTTCAGGCTTTTGGAGATAAGGAGGGGACAAAGCTGGCAAGCACATGCACAAGATGCCATAGCCACCTGCTGTCCTCAATACACACACAACTGCATCACCATCAGAAAAAAAACACACACACACAGAGGAAGAACAGCACACTGGTATTCATGTCCTGGTGCTTCACATCTGCTGAGAGATAGTGAATTTAACTCGATGAAGAAAACACATTCTGTGTAGTGAACAAGAAACTTAAACTAAGCTCTTTCCCCTGCCCAAAGCTGCAAGCGGTCCAAATTAAAAGTGACGTTGCTTCCTAAAGGAAATAAAAGGAAGTATTGCTACTTAATGTGCAAAATAGAAAGCAGTTTTCCCTTGTCCAAGCAGCAGCAATAGCAGCGTGAAGGAGCACGGCCTCAACACAGGAATGGAATTTATTGCACTGATGCAAGTACTCTGAGCAGAACACTCCCAGGCACTGATACATCTGCACACTGACATCACCTGCTGTATGGAACGGGACTAACAGGGGCTCTTGCTCAAACCAGCTAATCGCACACGATAAATGCAAAGGCAGCCATGCTTCAATGTGAGCATTTCGTTCCTCTCATCTTTACAGAGTAGGCATATACCTAAATTAGCAAAAAAAAGTTTGTCAGTGGTTGATCATCCTGTTTTCAAAGGATGGATGATGCTGACCACCCATTCCTACGACACCTACAACTAAGTTTGCACTATATCAAGAAGGCATGTGCTATAGCACCTGCTAAAATCTCCACCAGAAGATGACAACTGGAGGAGTCTTATATCTATCAGGGACTGACACTTCCATTATTAACCACAAAATAAATTTATTTTCAGAGGCAAATTAGCAAGTCACCCAGGCACACCAGCACAGAAGATAACTACGATGCTTAACTTTTTTTACTCAAAGTGACTTAAAAGTCAGAACTTCATTTTTCCAAGCTGAAGGCAACTGCCCTGTCAAGTCCTTTGGCCACGATGTGAAAGCAGTTCTCCCAACACTTTTTGAGGGCTCTACACAAAGTAACATCCCTTGTGCAAACTGATCTTCAAAGAAACACCAGACACCAGGACCAGGAGATGTCTTCTTCAAAGACAAAAGGGTCCATCAAGACCCTAAGATTAAACATATGAGATTAAATGAGTAAATAAATTAAACACAAATTGTTGTGGTTTTTTTTTTTTTTTTGCTGAGAAAGGTTAGATGCAGGAAAATGATGGAATTTCAAAGTTGCATTCCAGGTGCAGCAAAGGAGATGGTGATCAAGGCATTAAAGGCCTCTCTCCCTAATGGTCCTTGGAATACCTGTTTCAGTCCAGGAGCCTAACAACGCCCCTGGGGGATTCTGGCTGCTTTTCTTTTCCCTTGCTCTAGCATCTCTGTGGATGGCCAGGGCTCCTCAGGTGAATCCTGCTGTTAAAACAGCTGCCTTTCTCTGCATCTTTAAAGAGGCATTCAGAGTCCCTTAGCATTACTTAGTTGAATCACTCTGAATAAACAGTCTCCACCCATCAACTCCTTCTTTTGTGTAAAGCACCTATTCAAAGGCAGCCACCTTTATTGATTGCTAGGCTGGCCAACCTGAAAGCCGAAATACCACTATTAAAAAAAAAAACACGACAGGATACAGCAGAGGACCTGTGCTACTTCTAAAGGACGTGCAGGTCCAGGTGTTGCTCAGTTGCATCAGACAATTCATCTCTGACCGCAGCAAGTATCTGCGACACAGCTGTGAGCCAAACATCCCACTGACTCTTCTCCCTTTTGTCCAGGCCCTCTTCCTTGTTCAGACCCTTTCCCACTGTTGCAAGAGAGCAGCACAAAACAAACCAGCTATCCAACAGGAGTCCACAGCATATGCCCCAACTGGCCATTACTGGCACTTGTAACATTTCATCACAAAACATTAACAGCAGCTCTAAGCAAGTTTTGTCACCCTGCTGGGAGTGAAATGGGAAGGGGAGGAGAATGGGATGCTCTGGTGCTGCTGCTCCGCACTCACTGCTGAGTCCCTGGCCCTCAGGGGTGCGATAGGGACAGCCGGAGGGGAGGGCAGGACTTCAGGTGGGAAAATGCCACAGCTGGCACACATCAAAGATGAGCTACCAGAGCTCTTGCACTGAAAAGCAGAGAGGCAACACTCCTGAAATTCCTGTTCAGAAGTACCCCAGAGCCAGACCAGCACTTCCCACCCCAGCCAACCTCACCTATTTTCATTTGTAATCGAAAGCTGATAGCCAAACCTGACCTGGCAAAGCTCTCCAAGCCCCAGGCCCTTCCCGGCCCTACACAGGCAGCTCACTTTTTGGAAACGCTGCTCTCCGGTGATGCACTGAGGGCACCCAAGCCCTGCCTGCAGAGATGCTCCTAAATGGAAGGCAGGGGGGGCAGCTCCCACAGCTGCTGTTTTAGGTAGGATATTAAAAACCAACCAACGCACACAGAAAGGATTCCTCTTATGCCTCCCCAAGGAAAACCTGTGTTAAGTTCTGAACAACAACTTGGCAAGTCAGATCTCGCACCTTGCAGCAAGCAACACGCTGTCCGTCACCTGAAAAGGCAACTCTTCTCACCCCCAGAGTTTACTTTTGCTCCTCCACATGCTTCTCCAAAGAGTTGCGGGGTACCTGAGCGCTACATCCGCGATGAAGCCGCGACCAGAGGAACATGAAATAGCTCCTGGCTCCTTTCCAACGTGCCGAATACTCTTGAAGAAAGCGTATTTTAAAGCTGTAATCCCACATTTTGCTTGGATTCAGAAAGGAAGCAAAGGAAAAAGACACAGAGCAACAGGCGTTCCCGCTGCCGCCAGGAGAACTGCACGCAGCGCTGCCGTCCCCCTCCGAGGACAATCACCTCCAAGACGGAAAGCATCACGTTGGTGAGGTGGCTGGCTTACGCTGCTAGCGCGGCCCAACAATGCGCTCGTTTTACAACAGCCTTTATTGCACTGGAAGCAGCAGGCATGATTTCACACGTTGCAAGAGTGTACACCTAAAACACAGATTTCCAAACTCAGGCATCATCCATCAAAAAGCTAGAAGGGGCTTTTTCTGCACGCGCATAGAGTTGAGCCTAACAGGATTTACTTGTTTTCTGCCCGTTCCTGGGGAGCCTCCGCAGTCCCTGCAGGCTGCTATCCAACATGCATCAGATGCTCCTGGAGAAGCGAGCAGCAGATAACTCCACAAGGACATTTGCAAAGGGCAGAGAGAGCCCAATCCTGGTCACATTTAGGCATACTGGAGGAGGGTGGAATTATTTCTGTGCTTGGGTAACCTGACTGCTTGACACAGTCCTCCGGAAAGCTTTCTTCATGCTTCTAAGTAATTTCTGTCCGACGTTTTAGTATCAAAAATTTGTATTTGAAGTCAATCAAAAAAACTACTGCAACTTAAAAAGTGAATCCCTTACAAAAACACTCAGGTTAATTTTAGCATCCTTCTGTTTAGCTGCTTAGCAACACTTATCCTATGACCTTCTAAGCACCACCTACTTTTACAAGGGATAATGAATATAACCAAAGGGATTTATCTATATGTTTTTAATCTATAAGTTGTAAGTACACTAACAGGTTATACTTAAATAAGAAATCTCTCTGAAAGCAATCCAAGCTGTATTTCTGCCTAAGAAGAAACTTCTGTTGGCTGAAGCCAAGCTATTGTTACGGTTGCAGTGCAACTTCAATGTAGACGAAGCGATAACATCCTTAAGGACTGAGAGAAGCAGGACTCACGGCAGTATCTCTTTGCCTTGGGAAACACTGCACTTGCCTTTGGTACAGAAGAAGATTATGCATATTACTCAAAGATCATTAAGACATTCAGCTTGCCCAGTTTTGAAACGTCAGGCCTCTCCTGCACCCTCAAAATCACAACACGAAGGGCAGAGGGGCAGCGCGTGTTGCAAGGTATTAAGGATGGCTGCACAACCTGCGGGAGCTGAGTCAGAGCACGATGTTCCACTGCTCCAACATCCGCAAAGCTCAGCTCTGGGTGAGGGAAAAAAAGCCAGCAGACACCCTGCTATTTTCTGCCTTAAAATGCATATTTTTTAGCGTCACTAGTTATCGAAGGCAATGGGAAATAGTGGCGATGAAAACAGTCACGACTGGCGGACAAACAGCAGTTTGACAACTACCAACTTCCTGCAAAGTAGAAGGAAAAGTTTGTGCTGTCCTCTGCGCTGTACCCAGAGGACGGTGTGTTTCCAACCACCAAAGCAATGCTGTCCAGGGGTGGGATGCCGGCAGCAGGAAGGTGGAGCAGGAAAGGGGCTGCATCCCACCAGCAGGTGAGGGCGGCCCTGGTCCTTGGGCTGATGGGATGACGGGCTCCCGCTGTTCCTGGGTTTCTAACAAACAAAAGGGCCCATTCTTCCCTGGATGTACCTAACTCCCGTTAAGGCTAATAGGCATTATGCAGGCGCACCAAGAGAAGACTGTATACCCCTAAGTCTTCAAAGGGAAAATTAGAACCTAAAACAAATATGGCTGGCCTGACCCTGAGTCACCGCATCCCTCTCACTCAGGCTGACCCGGTGGAAAACAGGAACTGCGGTAACAAAACGCAGGGCTTGTTTCAGCCCTCCACACGAGAGCCTCAGCCACCCTAACAGCTGTGTGCTGAACGCTGCAGGGTGACAAGACGGCATTAGTTAGCAACTGCTCCTGTTGTTAATAAGCAGATTTTTTTTTCCCCAAAGCAGAGTGCAGCGCACACCAACTGCGTGCTGCCCCAAACTTGGGTGTGGGACTCTGTTCTCAACACTAAGCGTGGCGAGGTGCTTATCTACACCAGGCGAAAAGAAGGAGTTGGGATGGGACTGCTTTTCCCCACTTCCCCTGAATTCAGCTTGCCGCGGGCAGGATGCTGGCGGCTTGGGGCATCAGCGGCTGGGCCTGGCGGTCTGGGGAGGGCTCGGCTCCCCCCCACCAGGGTGCAGCTGAGAGGTGGGATGAGAGAAAGTTTAGAA
Organism: Numida meleagris; assembly: GCF_002078875.1. Lineage (NCBI taxonomy): Eukaryota > Metazoa > Chordata > Aves > Galliformes > Numididae > Numida > Numida meleagris. The sequence goes on from NC_034410.1 coordinate 62,636,960, forward strand.
AAGAATAAAAAGAAAAAAAAAATACGGAAAAAAGAAGCCGCGTGCGTGCAGAGGGGAGGCGGAGGGAGAAGCACAGGCAGAAGAAGCCAGAGGAAACTTATCTGCGACATGACAAAGTTCAATCCACCGCCCTCCCTCCTCTGCTCGCCGAAAAAAAAAAAAAAACCCGGTTGCAGCATCTCGCTGCCCGCGGCCCTACTCTGCCCGACAACAGCGCGGCCCCCCCTCGCCGGGGCTCGGCACGGGACCCCCCCGTGTCCCCCATCGCGTGGCTCCGGGGACACCGGGGGAGGGCGGGGGGGCGGGGGGGTGCTGGGGCGGCGCTGCCCCAAAACTTTGTCTCGGGTTGGGCCGGAGGAAGGGGACCCCCCCGGCTCAGATGCGGCCCCCGCTCCGCACAAAGGCGGCTGAGGGAGGGGGACACCCTCCCGTCTCCGCGTCCCTCTCCCCGGGAAGGGAAAGGACACGCACGTCCCCGCTGGGGGGGAGGGAGGGGAGGAGGAGG